>NC_141142.1:58844241-59159554 GCF_053477565.2 Lygodium microphyllum | reverse complement strand
CATGTATGACAACCAACAACTCTAGGTCGTGGGTAGCATAATTCCTTTCATGGCTCTTCAATTTTCTTGAAGAATAAGTTATGGGATGACATTCTTGTATGAGTACACATCCTAAAGCAAGTGTGCTAGCATCAGTTACCACTTCAAACTCCTTACTAAGACCAAGAAGTTTCAGGATGGGTGCTGATACTAAGCTTTACTTTAGTTTGTCAAAGCTGGCTTCAGTCAGAGGTGTTGCAATCAAAGCATATTCTTTGATGAAAATTCTGTACCACCCTGTCAACCCAAGAAAACTACGTATTTCTTTGACACAAGTTGGTGTTGGCCATTCCAATATGTCTCTGACCTTAGTTGGATCTACTGAAATTCCTTCCATTGAGACCCATTGCCCGCATTGGATTGACTGCTTCACCCATGTGTTTTTTTGGGCATTACAAGTACACACAACTCTTCTCGCGTCTATCTATATCTTTGATCTAGAGGTGCATGCTATGTGGCATGACCTAAATTGTGCCATTTGATCTATTCGTCGTTCTATCTGCCAAAATCATGCCACATTCAGCCCGTCCAAGTGACAACGATTTAGTCCTCATGTGTTCGGCCATTCGGTCCAATACCATTCGAACATTCACCACTCGTCCCAACCCCACTTGGACAAGCTGACATTCCGCCCCGCCCGGTCGAATCAACCATTTGGACCAACTTGGTATTCGGCCCACCTGACTCGGCCCTTGGCTATTCGGTGATTCAACCCTCAGACAACCACACTCGGGTAAGTTACTCATGAATATATGTGTGCATAGCGTGGGTTTAAAATAATTTATTTTTTAAATACCATTTTTACATATAGAAGGGTGTAATATAAAGGGGTTATTTATAGATTGAATAGAAAAGGGTTTTGTTTTATTCAATAAAATTTCACAAATAAGGATATTTAGAAACAAGCTGCTAATAGCACCATAGTGAGTCATAGATCCCCAAATAGATCTCAATCGAGCTGAATGATGCAGCACGAACCCTAAGACCAGTGAGAATGGCCAGAGATTGAACTTACAATCTATCAAGCCACATATGTAAACGAGAATGCAAGAGCCAAATAGTCACTTTTCCTTCACACTCATACTGTTTTCCAACATTTGAAGTACACCTAAGAAAAGCCAAAAGCCTGATTGTCCACAGTGCACGGAAGAGAGTACACATACACATACTTTGAATGACTGGAAATTGAGGATTGTTTGTAATTAACAAGGAACATACTTAGATGTAACCATAAAATGAACCCACCAGTAGGAGAAGACCTAGAGACATAGTCAGGTGATCAAAACCCCAAGCAAAAGATGCAACAGAGAAGTCAAATGCAACAGGGGTAGACACCATTGAAGAAGTGGATCTACACAATCTAATCAATCTCATCAATAACCTAGTAGAGAGAGAGACTGCTAACATGGTAGAGACAAGCACTAACCATGGGATGGGACAAAGAGCTCGACCTAGGCAGTCTCCCGATAAAGATCTAGCAGTTAGTCACCAATTACGATCTACAGACCCAGACACACCACCACAGTAGGATGTTCGAGGATATCATAGTAGACCTAGAAGATGAGAGGAGACTAGTGCGGGAAGCTTTGCAAGGCTTAGTGACCTACAATTAGGAATAGCAAGCCAAGAGCTTGCATCCGAGCATGAAAGTGCATGAGATTCAGTAATTGCTAGTGCTAGCAAACAAGAATAGGACATGCCCTGATACTGAGAGGAAAAAAGTACTGGAAGGAGATATTATGCTGAATGAACTTCTCATGAAGCGATTGCTAGACAACACTTCCGTTGAGCAAAGCGCCACTACAATGGAAATCTCATTGCTTGTAGGATTAGAAGTTATCTAGGGCTCCAAGAGCCAATCTAAAATCCCTATAGTCGTGAAGCAGCTAGAAAAATACCATCCAGACAACGATCCCTATAGCTTCATAAAGCAATTTGAGCAAATGTGTGAAGCCAACGGACTCACCAATCTTGCTCAGCGAGATCACAAGCTTTTGGCTTATGCTTAGGCGATAAGGGAAGGACTTGGTACACCAGCCTAGATGCCGCAGAGTGCAATGACTTCAATAACCTCAAGAATCTCTTCATTAAGAGATTCTTGGAGGCTGGGTACTCAGACAACTTGATTGTATGACTCATGAACGTGAAACATAGAGATAAGAAAGACATCATGGATTATGTGACCCATGTGAGGAGTCTCTTTAAGACAATCTCGATGAACGGACCACCCGCAGAGAGAGAGGTGTCTACAGTCTTCATCAATGGGATACAAGGTGAAGAACTTTACAAGGCCTTGGAAAGCAACTCAAGTTTGTAGCGAGACACGCTAACTAGGGTCTTTGAAGAGGCCATTAGAGTGGACTCGAACTCAAGGAGAGAAGCTACAGGACCTCATGATATGAGGAGACTAACCCTAAAAACTCTAAGAGAACTTCAAATCAAGCGAAAGATCAAGCCCAAGTACTCATGACAAAGGAAAGGGCACTAACCCAAGTCAAGAACTAGCGGAGGTGAAGATGGAGCTAGCCAAACTACAAGAGATGATGAGACAACCAACATGCCCTCACATTCAATGTGTGTATTGTGGAAAAAACCACCTGCCAACTGAGTGCCAAGACCCTAAGTCCGGATCCTACGCAAATTGCACTAGGTTCAGCCATGATGCCATGCATTGTAGACTGCCAAGGAGACTTCTGTATTTGCAACCTTACAATCAGCCTTACCTAGTGAATAGGCCACCAACCTTCTTCGAAAGGGGAGCCCCATTGGGTCTCTTGATACCCAATGACACTAAACCAGTTATTCCTAGGATGGAGATAAACCCCACATGAATACCCAAACCACCTAGACCCTATGTAACCCATCCACTGAGCCCAATCCACTATGTGGAGGAACCGAACGACGAAGAACCTTGCGTTAACCCTTACGTCTTGTATGACAAAGAGGGCAATCTAATCCTTATGGATTACATATCAATAGCGGTGATGGCGTTAGGTAGAGGTAGAGGTAGAGGTGTAGGAGGGTAGACCCAAGAGCTGTGTTGGGCCAGACTTGCTGTCACCCAAGACATATCTCCTCGTGCTACCTCAAGAGGGAGCAAGCCAATCGTGACAAGGTAGATCTTAGATACGTGGAGTGTGGAATCACTCATCTCTTTGGTGATTTCCCTGGACGGAAACCATCCTCTAGTTTGGCAATCGTGGCATCACCCCCAATGGGATTGTTTGGTGTCGAGACACTCAACGGGGAGGCCACGCCCATCCCATTGCATGTCATGGCCTGCGCGTAGATGAAGCAGGCCGGCATATCATTGCCATGGCCTAGCAACTTAGACGTGGCCTCAATTATAAGAAAGAGTCGTAGGCGAAGGAAGAAGAAACCCGCCACAAAGGTCACGCTAAAAATGAAGAGTGCCACAATGTTGCTTGCTAAAAAGAAGGTGTCGAATGCAAAGGCAGAAACATCGGCTCCTAAGATGGTTAAGAAGGGAAATGCAAAGGTAGGGGAATACCCCAACCCAAAGCGTCAACTTGAAGCCATCGAGAAAATGGAGTGGGTGAAAGAGGCCCAAAAACACCTAAAAGACATTGAACCCATATTGGAAGATGAGATCGATGATCTCTCAAGTACAAGTATGCCAATCTCACCACCACAACCAAAATTGAGAGACGCGACTCCACCATAAGTAGTGCCGCTTAGACAGAGCTCAAATGCTATGGGCCAATGAATCAGTCAAGGCCATTGGCCTAGAAATGCAGGATTTGGAGAAAAGCAAGTAGCTAGCAACCTCCTCACCACACTAGTGACCACCCCTGTGATGCTAAGCCTAGGAGATCTGCTTAGATAGCATCCGATGTTGTGGCAAGAGCTAAAATAATGGATTGAAGGTTCGATGGAGAAGGATGCTGTTGACTTGCATGAATATGATGTAGAGATGCAAATACCGAGTGTAATGTTGCACTCAATGCCTAAATCCTTGCACGTCAATGCTTTCTCAGAAGGCACGGAAATGGATGTTGTCTTGCCAGTCTTAGCTCTTGGAGATACCACAAGAAAGGAAATTGTAGACACGGGGTAAGAGTTAGTGTGCTTAGCCACACAGTACTCCAAGCTTGGGGTAACCCGCCTGTTGAGAATGCTAGGTTTAATGTCAGGCTAACTAACGGAATGAAGGTAAGGCCATTTGAAGTGCTAAAGAACTGGCCCTTGAAGATCACAAAAGTCCAATTCTCCATTGACTTTATAGTCATGAAAGGGGTGGACTATGACATCCTGCTAGGCCGGCCCTAGATGCACAATGCACGGGTCATGGAGGACTGGGGTAATTGTCTAATCTTCTTAGGCAAAAGAACAGAAGCAGTGAGGGTAGAGATGGACACTTGGAAGATAACACTAGTCGACCTAGATTCCATCTCAATCATGCTGAAAGGTGATGCCCATATTAGAAAATCTTACAGGCCCTTGCCTAAGTATACCCCTTGTCTAGAACATGAGCAAGATTGGATGCACATACTAGCCACTATCGATCTGCCATTCTAGGATGGTAAGGAGTACGAGCAGGCTGCCAAGGCAGTCGATAAGCCCAGAGATAGAACCTTCAGTGCTAGTCTACATATGATGGCTAAGAGCTCAAATGAACGACCAAACCCTATCAAATTCCATATCCCTAGCAACAAGCAATAACTCCTTGAGATCCTAGAGCATCTAACAAACAAGCTAGTAGGCAACTTGGACGCTAACCTTAAACCTCTCCAAGATCTCTCGAAAAAACCTATGTGGTGATGGATCAAAGTGCACAACTTAAACTTCATATATAATTGGGCCTTAGTCACCAACGAAAAGGAGAAGCCGTATCAAGACTTAAGAGATGATGAGCAATCGAATGAAGATAGCTCTAATAATGAATACGAGGACTATTATTCCCTTAGTGATAACCAAAACAAAGGAGAGATGGATACCATAGAATATGACACTGAGGGATAAGTGATAGAAGAGATACGACCAGCAATAAGAATGTTTTTAAGATCGAGAAAGGAGTCATGCGCATGGATTGCGACCGCACATGGTTGGAGCACAGAGGAGCGATAGATTACAAGCAAGTAGGCCTAGTCCAACCAAGTGTTGCACCATTATTCAGGATGGATTCACCCTCTGAGTTGCGACCTCCAAGAGATACTCCCTCTTCTATTGAAGACAGAGAGTTTTATTTTGAGTCAAAAGTGAGCTCAGATAGTGATCCCAAAATACCTCAACCTCTTGAGACTAGACACACCAAAGGGGACCTACCCATTCACCTAAGATGCCGAAGGCTAAATGAGAAAAAGAGGAAGAAACCCAAGGAACCACATGCTAATGAGAAAAGAAAGCCACAAGACCTACCAAAGCAATTCACGGAGTTCAAAATAGACGATAAGGTAGTGAGCTTGCTAGGATCCAAATACCAAGGGCAAGCCAGTGAACTAATAGAAGGACATGCCAAGGTTAAGGAGGTCAATTTAGCCAAGGAACGGGAGATGCCCCAAACTGGGTCTCACCCATAGTGATAGTGCTAAAAAAGAACGAAAAGATCAGATTGTGCGTCAACTATAAGAAGGTAAATGCTACTACGAAGAGAGACAATTATCCATTGCCATACATACTAAGCACATGCTCAAAAGAGTGGCTGGTAAAGAAGCCTATAGTTTCATGGATGACTTCTTGGGATAGAATCAGGTGCAATTGCATCCTCACGAAAGGCATAAGACTGCATTTGACACTGAGTGGGGTGTCTTTCCCTACGTAGTCATGCCCTTTAGGTTGACTAACGTAATAGCTACCTTCCAGAGGCTCATGTGTCCCATCTTCAAAGGCATACTTAGGAAGGAATTAGAGTTTTTGTAGATGATTTATGTGTTCACTCTACATGGAAGGAACACTTAGATAAGCTCGGAACGGTCTTTGAACGATGCCGGTTATATCGCCTCTCACTAAACTTCTTGAAATGTCACATCCTATGCCACATCCGAACACTTAGATAAGCTCCAAACAGTCTTTGAACGATGCCGGGTAAAGCGTTGATGCATCCTATGGCACATGGTGTCAAAGGACGGCATTGCCACGGACTTCTCAAAATTCAAGGTTATTGTTGATCTTCCACCACCATCTGATTACAAGGGAGTTCAATGCTTCCTAGGCCATATGGGATACTATCGGCGCTTTGTGTTGAACTATGCATTGATTGGTAGACCTCTATACAAGTTACTGATTATATTCAAGTGGACCAAGGAATGCCAATGTGTATAAGACGAATTGAAAAAGACTCTAACCACTACACCATTTCTACAAGCCCCAGATTAGACAATCGCCTTCCATATTCACATTGACACTTCAAAATTCACTGTAGGAGCTATGTTGTGCCAACTTGGTGAACACAACCTAGACTATCCAGTGAGCTTTGCTAGCAAACAACTCACAGATATAGAAATGAATTACTCAACAATGGAAAGAGAAAGCTTAGCCATGATATTGGCTGTAAATAAATTTTAGCATTATCTTTTGGCCATGCCTTTTACCTTCTTTGTTGACCATCAAGTATTGCTTTATCTTATTAATAAACCTTATGCTACGGGATGCATTGCTTGATGGTTACTTTTTCTTCTAGAATTTGACTTCTCCGTGGTGGTACACGAGGGGAAGCAGCATTACATGGCTGATCATATATCTCACATACCCACAGGAGAAGCCGTTGGACAAGGCATCCTAGACGAATTGCTAGATGCACATACGTTTCACCTATCTAGCACGAGAGGATTTATTTAGAGCTGATCTGACACCATATTAGGCAAACAACATAGTCCAAGTGCTTGAGCATGAACTCCTTGATCAATCTATCAACAAGAAGGCCTTGACTTAGGTGACTCATCCTTAAAATCCAACCCTATCAGTTGATAACAGGACAACTTTATAGACTGGGGCAAGACGGGTTGCTAAGTAGATATGTGTGTGAGCGTGAAATGCATGACATATTGGCAAAGGCACATGATGAGATTGCAAGAGGACACTTCAACGAAGACACGACAATCTGCAAGGTGCTTCAGTCTCAACTATGGTGGCCTACTCTCTTCCGTGATGCAAAACAATTCGTAAAATACTGTGACGAGTGCCAATGGACCAACGTATTGATTCACAAGGATCAAATGAAGCTAACCCCTATCATTGCAAGACAACCTTTCGAGAAATGAAGAATTGACTTCATTGGGCCAAGGCACACAGTGACCAAGGCACACAGTGAGCCTTGGCATTGAGCATTGATGAGATTTACTTCAAGTTTGGGACTATTATACATAGTTTATAGGTAGCCAACAATAGTGCTACATTAGCATTTTATGTCTAGACCACTTTGGCATTAACATTGGTTGCCCGATTAGTCCGGAATGCTCCCCGAATGTTAGGGGAATGTATGCCTATGATGTGATATGCTTTTGGGGCTGAATTTTCTCAACCATTGACTATTTTATACAGTCCACAGGCAGCCCAAAATAGTGCAACCCCCTGTCATTACATTTTATGATTATGCTACATTATCATTTGATGCCTGATTATGCCAAGTTGGTGCCTATACAGATGGGAAAGTATGCCTATCGTTTTGAGCTTGGATTGAACCATAGTTTGCTCGGTTTTGGACATTTATTTGTTGCTAGAATATGATGGATTGAAGCTCATTTACTTATGTTTGGATATGCCTATTGGATTCACTATATACATTGATGTAGTGACTCTCGAGAATCAACATAGAGCTTGCATTTTCTCTCGGATGTTTGGTTGAGCTTGAGCTCGCTTTACATAGCATTTGGATCTCCATATTTGATGTACTTATGGCATATACTTTGCTCATGTCTAACCAGACTTGACATGCTTGGCCTATGCCACTACTACATGCCCATTACATTGTTTGGAGTTGGATGCTACTGAGCCTTGCTTTGGCTTGGCATGTGATCATCTAGAGCTTACTTTGACTATTTCTTGGCTTGCTAGAGTTACAGTTTGGATGTACTTGATGTCTATGGATGCTACAGAGCCTACATGCTTAGGATGTCTCATTAATACTTGATACTGGATAGATGTCACTGGTGCACTCTTACGTGCTTTGTTCGAGCTTTGTTGCTTGACATTTATGGATTTTGTGCCAATGGGAGCATTGTCTTGATACGCTTGACAAACATAGAGTAGGTGGGTTTATGCTACTTAAGTATTCGGATACTTGAGATTGGGATCTTCACTTGGATGTTGCATGGTTGATATGCCTTGGTCCTCACAAATGTACTTGGGCTAATTTGGGCTTTGCACTCCCTAAGCATACACCTATTTGTGTCAAGTCTTGCCAGTGTTGTGTACACTTCACCCTATTACACAAGGGGTGTTCTAGCTTACTGACAGATTCATTTGACATGCTTGGATGTTTACTTGATTTCCGTATGACTGTCACTTGCTGATTTATGACAATTGATGTCGATTAAGCTTTGACAAATAGTGCTTGACTTGGTGCATTTATTTTGTCTACAGTTTTTGCTCTCATTGTACCTGGATGTAATTTATTATAGCAAGCATTTATGTATGGGCTGATGCAGAATTTTCATGCTAAATCATCCTAATTTTATATACTTTTGATGATACTTGGTGGGAAGCATCATTAGCTATCAGTTCATGGTCATTATGCCTTGGTTTTGGTGGTATTTTGGCTGTTTAGAGTAGAAACAACGAGCAATTTTGAATTGTCTGCACTGTTTTGGACTGGAGTATGGCATTTTCTTCCACTGACACTACTATCTTCAACATCACTAAGCTTGATGGTATGAATTATGCCTATTGGAAGAGCCAACTTTGGCAGGTATTGGTGTAGAAATTGTAGATCAAACCACAAAGGTTGCATCGAGAGCACAGTCTGAAACTATGATTGATGAAGAATGGATGGAGCTTGATGAGTTATGCAAGTCCACCCTCATCTTGTCTCCCACTGAACATGTGCATTAAAATGTGGTTGAGAAAGTAGAGAGTGCTCGACAACTTTGGCATAAGATCAAGAATCTCTATGTCAAGAAAATTCGAGCAAGTTAGATGTATTGCTGAAGCAACTTATGGATCTGCACATGAAGGGGAATATGACGATGTCTGCTCATTTGAGCCAATTCCATGCTATCCTGAAGAACTTGACCTCGCAAGGCATTACCTTCAATGATGAGGTTACTCCATTGTTTTTGCTTGGGACTATGAGTTAGTCATGGGATGTCTTCCTATAATATCCCCCGTTCCTTCCCCCCCCATGAGAAAACCCCCCCGTAAAATTTATAAAATTTACACAAAATTTTTTACTCTCCCCCTTTCGACTGCATGGCGGGGAGAGAGAGTGTGTGTGTGAGTAAGAGGTAGAGAGGGGGGGCACGCAGCCCACCCCAAGTGGAGGATGGCGGCTATAATAGCCATGTCCCCCCCTTACCACCTTCCCCACCTTATAAGGAAGCCCTCCCCCCCCCCCTTATCGGCAATTCGCAGCCCCCTCCTCCTTGGTCATCTTCACGCCTCCCCCTCCTTTGTCGTTAGTGCGCCCCCCCTCCGTGTTAGCAGGCAGCCCCCCCCCCCCCCCTGTGTTCATCATGAAGAAGAGAGAGAGAAGGAGAAGAAGAGAACAAGAAGAAGAGAGAGAGAGAAGGAGAAGAAGGGAAGAAGAAGAAGAAGAAGAAGAAGAAGAAGAAGAAGAAGAAGAAGAGGGAGAGAGAGAGAAGAAGAAGAAGAAGAAGAAGAAGAAGAAGAAGAAGAAGAGGGAGAGAGAGAAGGAGAAGAAGAGAAGAAGAATAATAAGAAGAAGAAGAGAGAGAGAGAGAGAGAGAGGAGAAGAAGAAGAAGAAGAGAGAGAGAAGAAGAAGAAGAAGAGAGAGAAGGAGAAGAAGAAGAAGAAGAAGAAGAAGAAGAAGAAGAAGAAGAAGAGAGAGAGAGAGGAGAAGAAGAGAAGAAGAAGAAGAAGAATTCCATTCCAAAGAGGTTGTATAAGATGTCCATTCCAGAAGCTATCAAATTGAAATAGCAACTCAAGCAATTGTTAGATCAAGGCTACATCCGTCCTAGCAGTTCACCATGGGGAGCTCCAGTGTTGTTCCAAAAAAAGAAAGATGGAATGCTTTACCTATGCATTGATTACATAGGATTGAATCAAGCCACCATAAAAAATAAATACCCCATTTCAAGAATAGATGAATTACTTGACCGTCTTCAAGGGGCGAAGATCTTCTCAAAGATAGATCTCAGATCTGGATATTATCTGATAAGGATCAAGGAAGAAGATATCCTGAAGACTGCATTCAGTACAAGGTATGGACACTTCGAATTCCTAGTGATGTCATTCGGGCTAACGAATGCTCCTACTACCTTCAACAGGTTAATGCAAGATATATTTAGGCCCTATCTTGATGACTTCATACTCGTCTTTTTTTATGATACCCTAGTCTACTCAAAACAGGGAAAGGATCATGAACCCCAGCTTTGCATTGTTCTTGAAACAATGAGAGCACACAAGCTTTATGCCAAGAAGAAGAAGTGCATATTTTTCAAGCAACAGATTGAATATCTGGGATTCATTGTATCAACGGAAGGAATTTCCATAGATCCAACTAAGGTCAGAGACATTCTGGAATGGCCAACACCAACTTGTGTCAAAGAAATATGTAGTTTTCTTGGATTGACAGGGTGGTACTGAATTTTCATCAAAGAATATGCTTTGATTGCAACACCTTTGACTGATCTACTAAAGAAGCAAGTAGCAATTGTATGGTCACCTACTGAACAAACCAGCTTTGACAAACTAAAGTAAATCTTAGTATCAGCACCCATCCTGAAAATTCTTGGTCTTAGTAAGGAGTTTGAAGTGGTAAATGATGCTAGCGCACTTGCTTTAGGATGTGTACTCATGCAAGAAGGTCATCCCATAGCTTATTCTTCAAGAAAATTGAAGAGCCATGAAAGGAATTATGCTACCCACGACCTGGAGTTGTTGGCTGTCATCCATACTCTCAAACTTTGGAGACATTACTTGCTAGGTAACCAATTTTCCTTAGTAACGGACCACAAGAATCTTAAATGGATCTTCACCTAGAATGAGCTCAATATGAGGCAATGTCGATGGATCAAAGTGCTGGAATAATATTATTTTGAAATCAAATATAGGCATGGTAAAGAGAATGTAGTTGCCAATGCACTCACTCGCAAGGCATTTCTAAATTCTCTCATTTTGCAAGATCCATCAACAGTAGGGTCTCTAGCCACAAAGGTATCAATGCCAAACAACCAGATCCTTGAGCTAGCAAAAGAAGAGGCATATCATGACCCAGTCTATCAGAAACTGCTAAGGGAGATCCCCATCAAGGATCAAGACCCGAAGCTAAAAACGAAGTATCAAGAATTCTCCATCAATATTGTACTTGTCTACTTTAGGACAAGATTATGTATCCCTGCAAGCCAAACTCTCAAGAAGAAGATACTGTGGGAAGCGCATGACTCCCCTTTCTCAGGACATCCTGGTTATGCCAAGACCCTTAATGCGATCAAAAATTGGGAAAAGCTCAAGGGAGATGTACTCAAATATGTCACCGAATGTTTGTATTGTCAACACATTAAGGCAGAACATGTTAAAATGCCTAGTAAATTGCAACCACTTGACATTCCACAAATGAAATGGGAGTTCATTAGTGTGGACTTCATTGTTGGCCTACCCCATGTTCAGGGAGGATATAACTCTATTATGGTTGTAATAGATATGCTCACCAAGGTCGCATATCTCATCCCTGTCAGGATGAACTATAAAGCTTCAGACATCGCATGATTATTCATCAAGAAAATATTCAAACTTCACGGGTTACCTAGAAGAATCATTAGTGATCGTGACTCTCTTTTCACATCACACTTCTAGAGGGCTATATTTGAGGCTATTAGAACTCAACTCTGTTTCAGTACAACTTACCATCCCCAAACTGATTGTCAAACAAAACGAGTCAATCAAGTCATTGAAGATATGCTTAGGGCATACTACTATCGCGAACCCAAAAAGTGGATTCAATACTTATCACTAGTTGAGTTTGCCTACAATGCTTCTTACCAACATAGTATTCAGATGACCCCTTTCCAAGCATTGTATGGGCATGATTGTCGTGCCCCTTTGAACTTCTCAGATCCAACTTTGAGGATAGAAGCTTCAAGACAGATGCTGGAAGACATGGATGATCAAATCAAATCAATAAGACAAGATATTCAAGCTGCCGAGGATAGACAGAAGGCTTACGCTGACTTGAAACGGCAAGACAGATCCTTCATCAAAGGTGATATGGTCTTCATCCATGTACGCCCTAAAAAGATTTCACTATCATTGGGAGAGTACAAGAAGCTAAGTCTGAGGAATTGTGGACCTTATAACATCAAAAGTGCCTAGGGCCTAATGCTTACAAACTACAGCTACCCGCAACTTTAAAGATTCACAATGTATTTCATGTTAGCCTATTGAAAAAGTATCTACCTAATTCGAATCATGTATTCCATGATCAACAAATTGTAATGCCTAGCCAAGGAGTCCTTGAGCTATGGCCTGATAGAATCCTAGATGTTAGGGAGAGGCATTTGAGATCAAGGACCTTGAGAGAATACCTCATCCAGTAACAAGATTATCCCAAATAGAATGCCACCTGGATGGACAAAAATACTCTCAACCAACAATACCCCCAGGTCTTCTTGAGATGAGGACATGTCGATTCCTCTAAGGGGGAGATGATGTAATATCCCTTGTGCCTTCTCCCCCATGAGAACCCCCCCTTAAAATTTTTAAAATTTACACAATTTTTTTAACTCTCCCCCTGCCGATTGCATGGCGGGGAGAGAGAGTGAGTGAGTGAGTAAGAGGTAGAGAGGGGGGGCATGCAGTCCCCCCTAGGTGGAGGGTGGCGACTGTGAACAGCCGTCTCCCCCCATTACCACCTCCCCCACCATATAAGAAAACCCTCCCCCCCCTCATCGGCAGTCCACAGCCCCCTCCTCCTTGGTCATCATCACGCCTCCCCCTCCTTTGCCCCCCCCCCCCCCCATGGCCATCATTAGGCAGCGCAGACACCCCCCCTCCCCCCGTGTTCATCATGAAGAAGAGAGAGAAAAGGAGAAGAAGAGAAGAATAAGAAGAGAGAGAGAGAGAGAGAGAGAGAGAGAGAGAGAGAGAGAAGGAGAAGAAGGGAAGAAGAAGAAGAAGAAGAAGAAGAAGAGGGAGAGAGAGAGAGAGAAGAAGAAGAGAGAAGAAGAAGAAGAAGAAGAAGAAGAAGAAGAGGGAGAGAGAGAGAGAGAAGAAGAAGAAGAAGAAGAAGAAGAAGAGGGAGAGAGAGAGAGAGAAGAAGAAGAAGAAGAAGAAGAAGAAGAAGAAGAAGAAGAAGAAGAAGAAGAAGAGGGAGAGAGAGAAGGAGAAGAAGAGAAGAAGAATAAGAAGAAGAAGAAGAAGAAGAGAGAGAGTGAGAGAAGAAGAAGAAGAAGAGGGAGAGAGAGAAGAAGAAGAGGAAGAAGAGGAAGAAGAAGAACAAGAACAAGAAGAAGAACAAGAAGAAGAATAGAGAGAGAGAGGAGAAGAAGAAGAAGAAGAAGAAGAAGAAGAATAGAGAGAGAGAGAGGAGGAGAAGAAGAAGAAGAAGAAGAAGAAGAAGAAGAAGAAGAAGAAGAAGAGAGAGAGAGAGGAGAAGAAGAGAAGAAGAAGAAGAAGAAGAAGAATTCCCAATAATACGCCCCTCCCCCTTCAATCTCTTCCTCCACTCAAGGAAAGGTGGCAAGAATCTTGCATAGAAGAGTACAAGAAGTCTATCACTCGTTCACGTGTCTTTGAGTATGGCCCCGAAGCGTAGTTCCACAAAGATGGCCGAAAACCCTATAAGTGTGGATGGAGGTTCGAATCAAGGTGGCACCGCAACCGCAAACGGTTCATCGGGCACCAATACCACGGGAATCACGGCATCACTCCAAACCTAGGTTGCTCTATTATTAAATCGTAGGTTATAATCATCACGGTGAAGAATCATATTCACATGCATCACATTAATTGCGTGTTTGATAATTCCCTAGGTATGAACATAGTTGTGATGTATGTAATGAACAAGATAATCTACATTGTAGGATGACATCATAATAGGTGAAATTGATTAGAAACTGCATCGTAAATTACCAAAAATTCTTGTATAAATTCTTGCATAAAGTGCATTACTCCTTGCACAAGTTCTTGCTTAAAATGCATCTCAAAGAACATTGAAAGAAACAAAGTGCATATCCATGTCGCAAGATGAATTCTAAGGTACATGTAACAATCTGCAGAAAAGATTAAAGTGCAACTAGACTCATACAATGATCACATAAAGTTAGACCATTCAAGAAGGTTATAGATCGTGTAAAATGTTACATAGAGGATAATGCTAAGATTGCATCTATAGAAAGTACCTTCGCATGTGTGGATTAAAATAACGTATGGATTATAGCAAAATTGTAAGCATTGAAATGAAGGCATGGCATTACGTTGCATGCATTAAAGTTGTTGGAAAAATTCAATATTGCTTGTAATTTACCAAATGGGACTGAGATCCATGAATCCCATGACAAGTTATTGGTGACTTCAAGAGGGATTGGTAAGAGCTTAGTGTTTGTGAGCATTATTAAGAAGGCTTAAGAAGATTATAGTTAAGTTAGAGTAGGAACTGTTCTAAATAGAACCATCTCGACCAGCCATGGTCAAAGGGATAGGCAATCTTAATCAATTAAGCTCAAAGATAAAGGCACATAGGTACTTCAAGGGACCTAGGAGATAACCAGAAAGTTGACCAACCGAGGACAACGGGGTTTTCCATGACCTATTTTACAAGGAGACCTAAGGTAACGATAATTAGAATCGGTAGGGTACAAACCCTAACCCGAAGGAAAAGTGAAAACAAGCAACCTAGCTTGCCAAGCCCTTGGAATCTCACCAATTTGCGAGCAATCCAGGATCGGATGCTGGGAGCATCCGGGAAAAAGGGATCACACCTTAGCAGTTGGTCATACAAACAACCTCTAAAATGATCGTGATTGTACACTTAGGTACATTGTTTAAACTTCTTTGCTCAAGGAACTAATTCAAGGAAAAACACTTAATGTTTCACGTTAAAAGCCTGGAGGGAGAGGCAGGTTCAGTTACCTCCAACTGTTTGCATGGCCCTATCCAAGGGGGTTGTTAGCCGTGCCAGGTATATGGACCGAACCCGTCGCGAGAGGTCTCTCCATGGGTGCTGCTTGGAGCGGGAGGATGCTTGGGTGCTAGGGGAGGCTCTGATTGTAAATTCCTTGCCTCCGGATCCAGCACAAGAGGCCGACGTGACTCGAGATGGGATCTCGAGGCCCGTGTACTAGTCTACAAGCAAAACTTGGAGCAGCAATCTTGTTGATTACTAGGATAGCCTTCGAGCATGATTCTTGATGTATTCCAAGACTGATAAATAAATATCATATATTTGAAAAAGCAACTTGCTTGACATTGTTTTTGTGTGAGTGCCTAAGTTATGTAAAGGAACTTATGTTTAAATTGATTAATTAAGGAAGTTTATTTTGCATGTCAAACATAATGTGGTAGGTAATTAGATAACCAAGCAACCCAAGGAAAGTGCGATGAATGAGACTTGGGTCCGTCCTACGGAAGGGTGGTCCCGGTTAGCTAGGATCTTTTCTCAAAAGACGTGATAATGAGATTGTGAAGACCTAGCACCAATAGAATTAGAATCCTGATTTATGTTGTTTTAGGGGAACGGAATGGGACTATGCCTTATGGGCAAGGATGTTGAGCTTCGCATCCCTCTCATTTCCCATTCTCCATGAACCAAGTGCAGCATAAATCCGCTTCGACTTTGTTGTTCCTACGCAAAGTGGTTCATCTGGAGCTCAACGCTAGCTACTTCCTAAAGACTTTGCTGATAGGAAAGAAACCCTGACTTTTGGTCGATCCTAAGTGGGAAGGCAGGATACTTCCGCTCGGGGCAGACTCGGGAAGACCTAGATTGCAAACCCTGTGATATTCCTTGCGAGTGCCAGGCGGTGCTTTCTAGATTCTCTTCCCGATGGGCTACTAAGACATGTCCCACAAGTGGATGAGCGGACACGTTACACTTCTGCACTGCCATATATGCTCTTGCTACTATTTTAAACTTTCCTAATGTAGAGAGTGCTCTTTTGTAGGAAGAGATCAATTTAGTCCTTGCAATTCGGACCTACTAGGTGGAATTTGGATTTTTCCAAATTTTTAACCTAGAGACCCTAACTGACCCCCCTAACCACTGCCATGCAAATCCCCGAAGGTCATAGATATGCTTTAAAAACCTTTCTGGCACGAGAAATAAGAAAATCAGTGAAACACGGAAGTGAAAGAAACTCTAGCCGATCAACTAGTAGTTCAAGCCACTAGTAGCACTAGAGTGAGTTAAACAGATCTCAATCGAGTTGAACAATGTAGCACAAACCCTAGGACCAGTGAGAATGTCTAGAGATACCACTTATAGCCTATCAAGCCAAATTCGTAAACGAGAGTGCAAGAGCCACATAGCCACTTTACCTTCGCACTCATACTATTTTCCAGCACTTGAAGTACACCTAAGAAAATCCAAAAGCTTGATTGCACATAGTGCACGAAAGAGAGTATACAGACACATTAAGTGACTGGAAATTTAGGATTGTTTGTAATTAACAAGGAATGTGTCAAGAATCGCGTGGTGGAGGGGGTTGCTCAAGATGCTGCGCCGAACACACACAGAATGCACAAGGAGAAGCTCACTCAAGAGACAAGAAGAGAGATGGAGGCCAAAACGTTTTCTTGCTGGTTTCTTCTTCTTCTTCCACACACTTTACAATGTACACAAAGTATAGATAAGATACAACATAAAAGGAAAGTGGCCTACTAAGTCAAACAATGTATAACTGACTACACTAGTCGACTGGCGCTATAACTATGCCAGCTGTAAATAGGTGTAACAACCTAAATATAATAAGTAATGAGTCAGTGGCCATGTGAGATGCATAATGACCACCGATGTGCTAAGTGTAGACGTGTGGACCCATCTAACCAGGTGGTCCATCATCCATGTCCACATGTGTTGAGCTTGCCATCTCAACACTCCCCCTCAAGCTCAACTGCATCTCTGCAACTCCAAGTAAGCTTCGAAACTTTTGAAGCTTCTCTGTACCCAATGCCTTCATGAAGATATCAGCTATCTGATCCTGTGTGCTGACATACACCAAGTCAATCTCACCTCCTAGTACCTTCTCTCTCACAAAGTGGTAGTGTACCTCAATATGTTTTGTCCTGGCATGGAACACAGGGTTCCTAGCCAACTGTATACTGCTCATGTTGTCACAATAAATGACAACTGGACCTTCCACCTGGACATCCAAATCAGCCAATAGCTTTTGCAGCCATACTACCTCACATGCTGTAATAGCAACACCTCTATACTCAGCCTCTGTACTTGACAAAGCAACTGTAGATTGCTTTTTGCTGCTCCATGCAACTGCTGCACTACCAAGAGAGAACATGTATCCGCTGGTAGATCTTCTATCAGACATACTACCAGCCCAATCTGCATCTGTGTATCCAAATACCTGTACATCTGTACCTACCTCATAGAAAAGTCCATAATGTAATGTGGACTTCACATATCTCAATATGCGTCTGACTACATCCAAATGTGGCTTTCTAGGTACTTGCATAAACTGACTCACAAGACCAATAGAGTAGCTCAAGTCTGGCCTTGTAATGGTCATGTAGATCAAACTCCCCACTATCCTCCTGAACATAGTAGGGTCTTCTATCTCATCCCCAACATCAGCACTCAGCTTTACATTCTGCTCCAACGGGACTGAAAGTGGTTTGCATGCAGTCATACCATACTTGGACAACATATCCAAGCCATACTGTCTTTGGGACAGCCATATACCATCATCACATCTGATCACCTCAATGCCAAGGAAGTACCTTAGCTCACCTAAATCCTTCATCTCAAACTTCATCTTCAAACAGCCCTTGACTTCAGCAATCCCACTATCACTATCACCTGTAATAATCAAGTCCTCCACATAGATGACTATGATGACCAAACCTGCATCTCCCTTTCTCACATAAAGTGAGTGATCAGCATCAGAAACATAAAAGCCAATATTGACAAGATACTCTCTAATCTTGTTAGACCATGCTCTAGGTGCTTGCTTGAGCCCATAGAGTGCCTTCTTCAACCTGCACACATACGTGGGATGCTCTAAATCTTCATAACCTGCTGGCTGATCCATATACACTTCTTCCTGCAAATCACCATGCAAGAAAGCATTCTTTACATCCATTTGCTGCAACCTCCAACCTTTGGCTGCTGCCAAAGCAATCACACATCTGACAGTTGCCATCCTAGCAACTGGACTGAAGGTTTCATCATAATCTATGCCATATGTCTGGGCATAGCCTTTTGCAACTAGCCTAGCTTTGTACCTACTAATAGAACCATTTGCATTGTGCTTAATCTTATAAACCCACTTACATCCAATAGCTTTCTTTCCCTTCGGCAATGATACTAGATCCCAAGTCTTATTGGCCTCTAATGCAGCCATCTCCTCATCCATTGCTGCATCCCAATGAGCATGACCAACAGCCTCCTCAAAACATGTGGGCTCAACATCCTCAACTAGTTTCACCATATAAGCATAATGGTGAGCTGCATAACCTTCAAAACCAAATCTTTTAACAGGGTATCTCACCCTGCTAGACTTGCGTACCACTGGATCACTCAATGGAGTCTTTGCATTAACGCGTGCACTCTGCACACCTAGAGTCCTCACTGAAGGAATGCCAAGCTCATCATCCAAGCTCTCTGAGCCACTGGAGTCTCCATCAAGAACTACATCAATGCCTTCTGACACTTTACTCTTTCCTTTGTCTTTACCTGTAGTGCTACTAGATGCACCTGAAGATGTAGAGCTACTCCTTAGTCTCCCAGACCAAGGACAACTAGATGATGTCTCTGGTCCACTAAGAGTTCGTGATTCTTGCTTTTCAGCCTGCACATGAGTGTCATGATCATCATCATCATCCAATGCATCACCACTAGATGCATACCAACTGCTCATTTCATCAAAGATGACATCCCTGCTCACTCTGAACTTACATGTGACAGGGTTGTAACAGCGATACCCTTTCTGCTCTAAAGAGTATCCAATAAAGACACACTTTTCAGCCTTTGGATCCAGTTTCTTCCGCAACTCATCTGGCACATGAACATATGCAATGCAACCAAATACTTTCAAGTGTGAAACATCAGGCTTCTTACCTGTAAAACATTCTTCGGGGGTCATACCATGAACTGCAGCTGTGGGAGTTCTGTTCATAATATAAACAGCAGTATGAACAGCCTCAGACCAAAAATGCTTAGGCATATTCTTTTCAGCCATCAAGGCACGTGCAACTTCTGCAATATGCCTGTTTTTCCTTTCTGCAACCCCATTTTGCTGTGGGGTATACCTGCATGTGAACTGTCTCTTTATCCCATGAGACCTCAGAAAATCACTGAACTCATTGGAGAGGTACTCTCCCCCTCCATCTGACCTCAAGCACTTTATTTTCAAGCATGTTTCTCTTTCAACTGCAGCCTTGAAAGTTCTAAAGTGCTCAAAAGCTTCACTCTTTTCCTTCATAAAATATACCCACAGCTTTCTAGAACAATCATCAATGAATGTGACGAAGTATGAACTACCTCCAAGAGATACATTTTGTGTAGGCCCCCAAATGTCTGTATGAACAACATCAAGGATGTTTCTACTTACATCTCTGTCATGTGAAAAGGGTTGTCTTGCCTGCTTACCAAACTGACATGCTTCACATACCTTCTGAAATTCTGCAACTTTAAATGTAGGCAAACCTGTAACCAACCCTTTGGACTGCATTAATTTCAGCCTTTGTACATTTGCATGTCCAATGCGTTTGTGCCAAATTTCAATGTCTGCAACAACACCTTTTCCTTTGGCATACATAGCAGCATTCATAGTAGGAATTCCAGCATCTAGAGTGAACATACGTCCAACTCTACTTCCCTTTGCTACCAACCTGCACTTGTCATTGAAGTCTTCTACAAAGCAGCCCTTTGCATTAAATCTGACTTGCAGTCCTTGCTCTACCATTTGACCGACTGACACCAAGTTCTTTGTAATAGATGGCACATGTAATACATCTGAAAGACTCTTTGTCTTACCATCATGCAAGGACAAGGGAACTTTTCCAATGTGTGAAATTGGGTGGCATGAGTCATCACCCGTCTGCACATAACCTGCATTCTGCAAATCCTGCATCTCTCCAAACCATTCTGCATGGCTGGTCATATGATTGGATGCACCTGAATCAACATACCAAACATCTTCATGTGTTCCCTTTCCTGTAACAGCATTCAGCATATGCTGCATAACGAACAAACGTTCATTTTTGTCTTCATTCTGTCATGAAGACGATGCATAGTTTCCTTGCTGCAACTTACCACTGCGGATATCATCTCTCTTAGCATAACATTGGGCTGCAGTATGACTTGTTTTGCCACAGTAGTGACACACAATACCAGAGTTGTTAGAACCTCTGTTCTGCCATCCACCTCTTCCTCTAAAGCTCCCCCTGCCTCTAAAATTACCACGACCTCCTGAAACCTGCATATCGCCAAATTGCTGATTCAATCTATTTTGTTGGTTATCACTACCACGTCCTGTACCACGGCCTCTTGAAGAGAACCTACCACGTCCCCTTCCTGAACTGGAGTAGAAAGCCTGGACCTGTTCACCACTTCTTTCAGATGTCTCACTCTGCATGTTGATTTCTTCAGCGATCATTAGAGAGACCAACTCATCGAAATCTGGAAATGGCTTTCTGACATATACAGAAGTTACAAAAGACTTCCAAGCCTTTTCATTGTTAAGTCCACCCAAGGTAGATGACACCAAATCATCATCGTCGGGCATTGCATCAATCGCTGCCAATGCATCTGCAATGCTTCTTACCTTCAGTGCATACTCATTGATAGATATCTTCCCTTTCTTTAATGTATTCAACTCTTGCTTGAGTTGAATCTTTCGTGCCTTTGTATTTACAGAAAACATACTTTCAAGTATGGTCCAAGCTGCATATGAATTCTCTGCATTTCTAATGTGTCCCAGCATATTATTGTCAATTACTGTAGACAACCAATACATGACCTTTTTATCCTTTGCATTCCATTCTTTCCGTGCCTTTGTCTCTTCTGCAGTTGGAGGATCACTCATCTCCGGCTCCTTTTCTTCACCTGAAACGAACTCGTAGAGGCCTTTTCCAATAAGGAAGCTCGTGACACGGAACTTCCATGAAGGGTAGTTGTTCTTGTCGAGCTTCTCAATGATGGGGCTTCCACTATTCTCTGCCATTATCATAAAATTAATACCAACAGCAAGCAAATCTTCTGCAACCTTGGACCTGTAGTGCACAGCAATACACCAGATAGCCTTTTTCACTGTCTGCTCAACAATACATGCAATCTGCAACCTGTTTGCAGATCAACCTTGTGTTTACTCACTGGTAAACACCTTTGAACTTACAGATCTGAAATCTGTAACCTGCGCACTCACTTTCGGTCAATACAGTCCAAGTCACAACGTACCCTGAAACTGCTGTCCGCAACTTTGCGGCTCTAAAACGGGCCCCGAAACGGCCTCAGATGCCCAAAATAACAGCGGTGAAGCCCTAAAGGGCTCGTTTGCAAAATACACAGCGCTCTTCGCGCACACCAAATCTCACTGCAATCTGAGATTTTTCCTCTGCCCTGCTTCTAGTGCCTCCACAGACACTATCCAAGAGAAAGAGTTGAAGGATGGGAGAGCTTCTTACCCGTGGCTTGCTTGCTCGAACCTTGCTTCTTCTCCTTTGCTTCAACCTTCGAAATCAGCCTCTCTCAATGGCGCGGCTCTGATACCATGTCAAGAATCGCGTGGTGGAGGGGGTTGCTCAAGATGCTGCGCCGAACACACACAGAATGCACAAGGAGAAGCTCACTCAAGAGACAAGAAGAGAGATGGAGGCCAAAACGTTTTCTTGCTGGTTTCTTCTTCTTCTTCCACACACTTTACAATGTACACAAAGTATAGATAAGATACAACATAAAAGGAAAGTGGCCTACTAAGTCAAACAATGTATAACTGACTACACTAGTCGACTGGCGCTATAACTATGCCAGCTGTAAATAGGTGTAACAACCTAAATATAATAAGTAATGAGTCAGTGGCCATGTGAGATGCATAATGACCACCGACGTGCTAAGTGTAGACGTGTGGACCCATCTAACCAGGCGGTCCATCATCCATGTCCACATGTGTTGAGCTTGCCATCTCAACAGAATGTACTTAGACGTAACCCTAAAATGAACCCACCAGTAGAAGAAGACCTGGAGACATAGTTGGGTGATCAAAACCCCAAGCATAGGACCAAGCGAAAACGCAACAGAGAAGCCAGATGCAGTAAGGGTAGACACCATTGAAGAAGTGGATCTACCCAATCTAATCAATCTCATCAACAACCTAGATGAGAGAGAGATCCTTGACATGGTAGAGACAAGCACTAACCATGGATGGACAAAGACCTTGACCTAAGCAGTCTCTCGATAGAGATCTAGCAACTAGTCACCAATTACGATCTACAGACCTGGATAAGACCACTACGGTAGGACATCCAAGGATATCATAGTAGACCTAGAAGAAAAGGGGAGACTAGTGTGGGAAGCTTTGCAAGACTTACTGACCTACAATCACGAACAACAAGCTAGGAGCTTGTGGCAGAGCAAGAAAGTGCATGAGATTCTGTGAGTGCTAGTACTAGCAAACAAGAATAGGACAAGTCTTGATACTGAGATGGAAAAAGCATTGGAAGGAGATCTTACGCTGAGTGAGCTTCTCATGAAGCGACTGCTAGACAACACTTTCATCGAGTGAAGCACCGCTACAATGGCAACCTCGTTGCTTGCAAGATTAGGACCTAGGGCTCCAAGAGCCAATGCAAAATCCTTGTAGTCGCGAAGTAACTAGAAAAATACCAGTTAGACAACGATCCCTACGGCTTCATAGAGTAGTTCGAGCAAGTCTGTGAAGCTAACAACCTCACCAACATTGCTCAACAAGATCACAAGCTTTCGGCCTATGCTTAGGTGATAAGGAAAGAACTTGGTACACCATCCTAGATGCCGCAAAGTGCAATGACTTCAATAACCCCAAGAATCTCTTCATCAAGATATTCTTAGAGGCTGGGTACTCAAACAACCTGATTGTATGACTCATGAATGTGAAACAGAGAGATAAGAAAGACATCAGCAATTATGTGACCCATGTGAGGAGTCTCTTTAAGAGAATCCCAATGAACAAATGATCCACGGAGAGAGCGGTGTCTACAGTCTTCATCAATGGGATACAAGGTGAAGAACTCTATAAGGCCAAGTTTGCAATGAGACGATGCGCTAACTAGGGTCTTTGAAGAGGCCATTAGAGTGGACGCCAGCTCAAGGAGAGAAGCTCCAAGACCTCAAGCTGAGAGGATATTAAACCTAAAAACTCTTTCAACATCAAGTGAAAGATTAGGCCCAAGTATCCAGGACAAAGGAAAGGGCGCTAACCCAAGTCAGGAACGAGAAACCACCTGCTAGCTGAGTGTCAGGACCCTAGGTCCCGACCTACACAAATTGCAGTAGGTTCGGCCACAATGCCATGAATTGTAGATTGCCAAGGAGACTTCCATATTGGCAACCTTACAATCATCCTTACCTAGTGAATAGGCCACCAACCCTCTTCGGAAGGGGTGCCCCATTAGGTCTCCCGACACCCAACGACACTAAACCAATCATTCCTAGGATGCAGATAAACCCCACAGGAAAACCCAAACCACCTAGACCCTATGTAGCCCATCCACTAAGCGATGCTCCAGTCCACTATGTGGAGGAGCCAAACAACGAAGAACCTTATGTGAACCCTTACGTCTCGTATGATGAAGAGGGTAATATGGTCCTTATGAATTACAGATCAATATCGGTGATGGGGTTAGGTAGAGGTAGAGGTAGAGATAGAGGCATAGGAGGGTAGGCCCAAGAGTCGCGCTTGGTAGACTTGCGGTCACCCAAGAAATATCTCCTCGCACTACCCCGAGAGGGAGTAGGCCAACCTCAACAAGGCAGATCTTAGATGCGTGGAGTGTGGAATCACTCATCTCTTTGGCGACTGCCCTAGACAAAAACCATCCTCTAGTTTGACAATCATCCCATCACTCCCATTGGGATTGTTTGGTGTCGAGAAACTCGACGAGGAGGCCATGCCCATCTCGTTATATGCCATGGCCCACATGCACCATACAGACAAAGTAGGCCTAGCAACTTAGACATAGCCTCAATTGGAAGAAAGAGTCATAGGCAAAGGAAAAACAAACCTGACGCAAAGGTCATGCTAAACAGGGAGTGCTACAACACTGCTTGCCGAAAAAAGGTGTCAAATGCAGAGGCAGAAATGTCAGCTCCTAAGACGGGCTGATAAGGGAACTGCGAAGGTAGGGGAATACCCCAACCCAAAGTGTCAACTTGAAGCCATTGAGAAAATAAAGGAGTGGATGCAAGAGGCCCAAGAACACCTAAAAGGCGTTAAGCCCATATTGGAAGATGACATCGATGATCTCTCAAGCATAAGTACACCAATTTCACCACCATGACCAAAATCGAGAGACACGACTCCACCACAAGCAGTGCTGCTTAAACATAGCTCAAATGCTATAGGCTAGCTTATTAATCAAGGCCATTGGCCTGGAAATGCAGGATTTGGAGAAAAGCAAGTAGCTAGCAACCTCCTCACCACACTAGTGACCACCCCTATGATGCTAAGCCTAGGAGATCTACTTAGGTAGCATACGATGCTGTGGCAAGAGTTGAAACAATGGGTTGAAGGTTTGATGGAGCACGTTGCCATTGACTTGCATGAACATGATGTAGAGATGAAAATACCAAGTGTAACACTACTCTCAATGCCCAAATCCTTGCACATCAATGTTTCTAGGAAGGCATGGAAATGCATTTTGTCTTCCTAGTCTTAGCTCTCGAAGATACCACAAGAAAGGAAATTGTAGACACGGGGACAGGAGTTAGTGTGCTTAGCCACACAGTACTCCAAGCTTGGGGTAACCCGCCTATTCATAATGCTAGGTTTAATGTCACCCTAGCTAATGGAATGAAGGTAAGGCCATTCAAAGTGCTAAATATTTGGCCCTTGAAGATCACAAGAGTCCAATTCTCCGTTGACTTTATAGTCATGAAGGGGGTAGACTATGACATCCTGCTAGGCCGGCCCTAGATGGACAATGCACAGGTGATAGAGGACTAGGGTAATGGTCTAATCTTACTAGGAAATAGAGCAGAAGAAGTGAGGGTAGAGATGGACACTTGGAAGATAACACTAGTCGACCTAGATGCCATCTCAGCCATGGTGAAAGGTGATACCCAGATTAGAAAATCTTACGGGCCATTAACTAAGTATATCCCTTGTCTAGAAGATGAGTGAGATTGGATGTACATGCTAGCCACCCACTATCGATCTTCCATTCTCAGACGGTGAGGATTATGAGCAGGCTGCTAAGGCAGTCAGTAAGCCCAAAGATAGATCCTTCAATGCCAATTTGCATATGATGGCTAAGAGCTCAAAAGAATGACCAAACCCTATCAAATTCCATATCCCAAGCAACAAGCAAGAACTCTTTGAGATCCTAAAGCATCTAACAAACAAGCTAGCAGGCAACCCAGACGCTAACCTTAAACCTCTCCAAGATATCTTGGACAAACCTAAGTGGCGATGAACCAAAGTGCACGACTTAAACTTGATATACAATTGGGCCTTAGTCACACCAATGAAAAGGAGGAGTCATGTCAAGACTTAGGAGATGATGAGCAGTTGAATGAAGATAGCTCTAACAATGAATATGAGGACTATTGTTCCCTTAGTGATGATGACCAAAACAAAGGAGAGATGGATACCATAGAATACGACACCAAGAGACTAGGATAGAACAGATATGAGCAGAATCCAAACCAAGCAAGAAGAATGTTTATAGGATTGAGAAAGGATTCATGTGCATGGATTGCGACCACACATGGTTGGAGCACATAAGAGCCATAAATTACGAGCAAGCAGGCTTAGTCCAATTAAGTGCTACACCATTATTCAGGATGGATTCACGCTCTGAGCTGCGACCTCTAGGAGAGACTTCCTCTTCTAGCAAAGACAGAGATTTTGATTCTAAGTCAAAAGTGAGCTTAGACGGTGATCTCGAAATACCTCAACCTCCTGAGACTAGATGCACCAAAGGGGACCTACCCATTCACCTAAGGTACCAAAGGCTGAAGGAGAAAAAGAGGAAGCATCCCAAGAAACCATACTCTGATCAGCAAAGAAAGCCACAAGACCTACCAAAGCAATTCATGGAGTTCAAAAAAGACAATAGGGTAGTGATCTCGTTAGGATCCAAATGCTAAGGGCAACCCAGCGAACCAATAGAAGGACCCGCCAAGGTTAAGGAGGTCAATTTACCCAAGGAAGGGTATTCACCTCTTTTTTAGGTAGTTGTTCCTTCTTCATGTTCATTAAAGTTGGCCTGATTAGAGTGGGTACTTTCCCTTATTCTTTGGTATCTTTCTTGACTTCTTTTTTTCTTCCTCTCCCTCTTGTAGTGATTAGAGCTTTGTCATCTTAAGTTTATAAAATGCTTGAAGTGTTGGCTGCTCCATGGATGCTCTTCATTGCTACTTATTGATGATCCTTATTTATAAGTATTTTCTCCATCTCATCCAATGATGATTTACCTCTAGGAATCATAAGGCCTTGGATAATACCTTCATATGTTTTCTTCAATCCATGAATGATGCTTGTTGTGATCTTATTGCCAATCATCTAATCTCCCACAACTTTCAATTGCTCATGTTTTTTTCACTTTCTTGATAAAGTTTGAAGCAAATTCTCCATTCTTCCTTGTTTGATTAGTGTTTTCATCTCTCAATGGGGGTTTCTTTGGAGTGATCTTTGACTAGTAAATATTTTTCATTCCCAAGCTTCCTTGAGATTCTTTGCATCTCTCAAAAGGCTAAGAATATCATCATTTGTGCTCAACTTTATCATGTGAATTGTAAACATAGCCATCTTATCCCATTTGGTAGAGGCTTCCACATGTAGGTTGACTACTTTTTTTATAGAGACCAACTCCCGAGAATATTGAAAGAATATAAGTCTTTCCACTTTAATATTCTTAGTAGCATAATTGGTTCCATTTTGACCTTTCCCATGACCCCATATCATTCCAAATAGATTACCACTTTAACATTGGCTTATTAAGGCTTGTTCCTTTGCAAGTGTACAGATACTATGAGCTTGCATATTTCAACAATATCCACAGAGAGAGACAGAGAGAGAGAGAGAGAGAGAGAGAGAGAGAGAGAGAGAGAGAGAGAGAGAGAAGCCCTAAATGTAAGCTAATCTTGAAAGTCACTGTTGCATAGATCGGATGCGAGACTTGCATGTAGCAAGCAGTATGAGATTGAAATTCACACCAAAATAGAATTTCACTTTTACACTTCATCAAGGCACTTATGGGAAGTCCAATGCCTACAAGAACTTTGAACTTTAATAAGAGATACATGACCAAATGGATAGTTAGGCTTTGTAGGCAAACTACACCTTGGAGGAGGCCAAGAGATGACCACTAATGCACCCTAGTATGTCCTTTTCTAACCCTGGAATAAAGTTACTACACCTAGGAAGAGATCAAGGGATGACCATTAGCCTCACAACTCACGAGTGATCACATTTTTCATGGCTATCTTTGTTGCTCTTCAAGGGTTAGGTTGACTCCCAAGGGTTGTGGTGGCATTTGTAGGCCTTCTCGCAGGGCCCTGCATGTACTCTCCAACTTTTTATTTATGGCATCCATAGCCTCTCCTTCCTTTGTTTGAGTGACGTCTAGTAAGGTGTTGAGGAAGGCGCATTGCTAGGTTTCAAAGGCCACTTGGGTGGCCTCTACTTTGCTCTCAGCTTTAGCACTTTATCTCTTTCTACTTGAGCTAGACGGTGTGCCAAGGTTTGGACTTTTTTCTTGTTGTGGTTTGCCCAGCCTTCAACTCTCTTTTTCAATTCTTCATGGCCTTCCCCTTGCCTTCGAGCTAGTACCATGAGTCTCTGCTCTTGATCTTCAATTTCTCTTTTTAGTCTCTGTTGTTCCTCCTATTCCAAGGCTGCTTCCTATTTCAATTTTTCTATTTCTTTGTGCAATTTGAGGGTTTGCTCTTGTTATAGTTCTTTGCATACCTCTCCAAGCTCCACAATGTTTTGTTGCATCCTCATGAAGCTATGTTTTTCTTCAGCCAGCCTTGCCTCCCACTATTTGTCTTCTCCTTCTTTTGAGCTCTTCTCTTAGCTTGTATATTTCCTTTTGGCACATGGCCACCTGTTTGGTCTTTTCCAGTTAGAAGACATCCACCGACTCCTTCTCAGCTTCCAACTCAGCCACTGCTATTTTCTTCTCCTCCTTATCTTTTTCCAACTACGAGAGAAACTCTTTGACATACTCATCATAATTAGCAGTTGGTGATATTGTTGTAGAGATGGGAGTCGTGGAGGTTTCCATTCTCTTTTGTTTTTGGTATGCATCTGCTACAGTTGGTTTCTTTTGCCCAATAGTTGTGGTTTCCACACTCTTCCCCTGTGTGAGTTCCTTATTGACAAAATACTACACCGAGGCCATGAGATTTCTAGCATCTATTGTGACCAGGGTGCCTTGAGAAGGCAATGCTGTTGTAGTAGTGGGTATCAAGAGGGGTGGGATGGGGTCGATAAGGGCTTTGCCCTTGCCTTCAGTCACTATAGCTGGTGTCATTTTTGGTACATGTGCACTCGATCTTGGGCCTTCATCTCTTCACGGGCTCAAGGCACCTAGCTTGTCTTGCCTACCTTGCTATTCAGTAATGGACAAAGCATGTGGCTAGCACAATGTCCTTATCTTCCTTCCTCTTCAATTCCTCCTCCTTTTCAATAGCCTTTCTTTTTCTCTCCTCTTCACCTTTTTTCGATTCTTCTTTCTCTTTCTTCTTTATTTGCTCTTCCTCTTTCTTCGACTCCTTCTTCGCTTTTAGCAAGTCTGCCTTCTATTGCGTCGGCTTTTTCTTGGGCTTTTTTGGTTTCCTTTTTCTAGATTGGGATTCTTGTTCTCCCTCCTCCTCACTAATCATTCTCTTGCTTGACTATTCTTATTCATGATGGGGAGGTGACCTTCCAGGTGTTTCATTAGCTCCTTCCTCTCCATTCTGCGCCTCCTTTACTATTTCTTGGATGAGAGAGGTCAAAATTCCCCCATACCCGATGAATGAGGCTTTGGATGATGGTTTCTTCATGTCAACTCCCTTTGATGCTGAGGATTCCCCACTAGCAGTAGCTAGCTTGCTTCCCAGGGCTAGTGCCTTAGTGGATTCATCAATGGTTTTCTGCACATAGCCGCTTCAATCTATTTTATCCAATGAGTGAGCTGCTAAGCTCTCCAACATGGGCACACTGATTCTATGCATGAGGGAGTTGTATTGTTTGCTGGAGAAGAGGGAATGGATGACTTTTGCCTGCATTTTGATTTCTGGTTCAAGGATTTCTTGATGAATGCTTATGTTGTCATTTGTCAAGACTTGCTCCTTCTTTATGTTCGGCATGGCATAAATGTCCCTCTTCTATCCCCTTTCCACCTTGGATTCCAAACCCAATGCCTTCTCCAGCAAGACCTTACTAAGCTGAATTTGAACTTGCTTAGCTCCTTCTTCCCTCCCCATAGTCACCATCCCACATTTCCTGTCAAGGTTGTAGGTCCTCAAAAATTCCACACATTTGGTCGAGATCCTATCCAAAATTCTTGAGGTGCTTGGCTATGTTGCATTGCTCCACGAACCTTTTTGCAATCTCCTCCTTAGCCATCACCTCTGCAATATTGTGGATGCTTCAAAACTTAAGATGGTTATAGGCATGCTTTTTAAGGAAAAGGCCATAGTTTGCTCTTTCCTCGTCTATGAATGGAAGATGGTGGGTGCGATCTTGTTGTGCTGCCATCTTTAGCTCCTGTCATGAAACCATGGTTCACCATTAGCGTTCTTAATACATTTTCTTCCTAGAAGATAAGGAGGAGTTGATCATGCTTTTATGGAAAGAAGAACATGCTTAAGCACAAAAAGAGAATTTTCCTTTGAGCAGTTCTATTCATTTCCAAAGTTTAATGACACTTTTTCTCAATCACAAGTTGATTTTTATCTATTTTGGACATTGATTGAGACTTTAAATTTTTCCTTGAGTGTTTCATTCCCCTTACATGTTTGATTTCACTTGTTGGTTTTACCTTACTTCACCTTATTACCCCCTCTCCCCTTGGGAATGAGAAAAATCCTTCCTAGGATTAGAGATTGAGAGGTCAAGGGCATTCAACATGTGTTCTTGGTGCTTTACTTGTACATGAGCCAAGCATAGAAGTTTGGATAGTATTCTAGATTAGCATAGCGGTCCATGTCGAAAGGATGGATGCCTACTTGAGTGATGTAGGCGAGAACATCTGTGAGGAAGTCACTGAATGTGTAACTCCTTCTCAGTCAGAATTTGATCTAAATGCGGGTGGGTTAGGAGGTTCTCTTTTAGGGGTTGGTTACGAATGGTAGTCAACACCCTATAGGAAGTTGGAGCTATATAAGGGGATTTATACTCGGAGGTTTTGATGATACGTCATTGCTCAGTGTTAGTCATGATTTGGTAGCCCTCTAGCTCCCATTGAAGTCAGAGAGCATGCCATTTTCTCTAGAAAGAGGAGTTCATGTTAATGAGCTATTTTAACTTCTCGATTTCTCGCTCTGTGGGGCAAGGATAGTGCTCTTGTGATAGGATGTAATGAGGAGTCAGTTTTGTGCGTGTTCTCTGGATATCTCATTGGCAATTAGCTCCTTAGCTACTTCCAAAGCCTTAATGAATACAAATTTTGATTCTTCTCAAGAACAAGGGAGTGTATGAACTTCCATTATAGGCTTGTCCAAAAGACCTAAATCTAGCATGTCATAGCTTTTAGCAAGTATCATAAGATAGCATCCAAGCATCTAAGGCAAGAAACCAAGTCATCCCCTATATTCTCCGCTAAGTCTGCCACCACCAATGGTAGAATTGATCTTTGCTCATAAGAGCATCTAAGGCCAATTGGTGGTTGGGGTTTGATTGCTGAACTAGATAGTTCATTAGGTGATTGTTGCACCTTGGGTTGCATTTGAGGTTGTGGCTTGGCCTCTTGTTCGATGGGCTTGGTTGGAGTTGCAACTGTTGCCTTGCTAGATGTTTCTGAGGCCTTAAGGGCACAAGTGGGATCAAGTTGAGGTAGCTTGTGAGTAGCGGGCTGTAGTTTATATTGATAGCTTGATTTAGGTTTTGTTGGCCTAGGCTTTTGAGGTTCTATGGGTTTCACAACTTGAGTCTCTTGTGGCATGTGTACTTGATTTGCCTTGATGCTTTGGGTGGTCAAGCTTGAGGGCGATGTTTGAGTAGTGCCCTTGGCCATCTTGGCTTTAGATACCCATATCCATGTATTGAAAGGTGAGAAGGATCGAAGCTTGCACGCGAGCTATGGCTGGAGAGCAAGAGCAAGAAAGAGAGAGACAAGAAATGGGAACTCCATCAGTCACAATGTGTGACCGGGCCTTCCTTTATTCAAACTGTCACTAAAAGAATAAAGAATAAAGTGATGTGACGGGCGCCCGCCACTTGCAGTGTGCAGTGGCGGGTACTGTCAGTGTAGTAATACACGGGGGGGCACGGCGGAGGCGCCTTTACCCCCAACAACCTCCCACTTAAAGGCAAATCTGCCCTAGTGAGAGAGAAAAGAAAAAAGAAAAGACAGTACAAATGTACATAGGTACAAGGGATGAGGAAAGGCAACATCTCATCCAATGCCCATCAATCTCCTGAGGAAGGCAAAGCGCTCAGTAGTGAGGCTTTTCGTGAGCAGATCTGCAGGATTCTCGTCAGTGGAGATCTTGACAAGGTCAACAGACTTGTCCTCCACAACACCACGTATGAAGTGATACCTCACCTCAATGTGTTTTGTCTTCGCATGGAAAACTGGATTCTTAGCCAACTGAATGGCACTCATAGAATCCAAATGCAGTGTAGGTATAGCATCAATCCCAAGGTCAGCAACTAGATGGCCTAGCCATATGGCCTCCTTGCAAGCCTCAGTGGCTGCAACATACTCCGCCTCAGTGGTAGACAAAGCCGTACACTTCTGAACCCTAGACATCCAAGAGACAGCCCCTCCAGCATAGGTGAATACATAGCCAGAAGTGGACTTCCTACTATCTGCATGTCCTGCATAATCGGAGTCAGTGTACCCCACGACCCCTGTGTCCTGGTTGCCATAGCAAATACACATATCTGTTGTGCCCTTTAGGTACCTCATGATACCCTTCACAGCATCCCAATGTCTGCTGCCAGGTGTAGCCATATAGCGTGCCACAACACCAACTGCATGCGCAATATCTGGACGAGTGGCTATCATGGCATACATCAAACTGCCCACGGCTGAAGCATAAGGGATCTTGGCCATCTCGGCCCTCTGCTCATCTGTCTGCAGACAATCGGCCTGTGATACCTTCACATAAGAAGGTAATGGACAGCCAATAGGCTTTACGTCCTGCATGCGGAAGCGCTCAAGGACTTTATGAATGTACTCCCGCTGTGAGAGATACAAAAGCCCCTGATGCCTATCGCGCTTAATGCGCATCCCAAGTATATGTGAGGCATGTCCCAAATCCTTCATCTCAAAGCTCTTCTTCAGCTGAGATTTAAGAGCATCTAGCTCATCATGAGCTTTCCCTACTATCAGCATATCATCAACATAGAGTACCAAGATAAGCAAACTGCTATCACGGGCTTTCTTCGTGTAAAGACACGGATCCATAGCACTCCTGCTGTTGCCCTGTGACTGCATAAAGGCATTAAACTTATGATACCATTCCCTAGGTGCCTGCTTCAAGCCATACAAGCTCTTCTTCAACTTGCACACTAGGTGCTCCCTGCCAGGTTCTGCAAAGCCCTTAGGCTGATCCATATAGATCTCATCATGCAAGTCCCCATGTAGAAAAGCCGTCTTGACATCCATCTGATATAGATCTAAGTCAAGCTCTGCAACCAAAGCCAAGACTAAGTGCAAGGTGGTCATCTTAACCACAGGAGAGAAGACCTCATCAAAGTCCACACCATGTTCCTGCTTAAAACCCTTTGCTACCAATCTAGCCTTGTATGCCGGCTTGGGGTGTCCAGGGGTACTTTTCAGCTTGTACACCCACTTGCATGGCAAAGCCTTCTTGCCCTTAGGCAAGGCAACCAAATCCCAAGTCTCATTCTTATGCAGGGAGTCTATCTCAGACTGCATAGCCCTCTCCCAGGAGTGACTGTCACCCCTGCGCATAGCCTCATCATAAGTCAAAGGCTCTCCTGCATCTGTAACCAAAACATAATGCATATAGGGCTGAAATATGTCAGGTGGACATCTATCTCTAGCAGACTGTCTCACCACAGGCTCTGCTGCCTATCTAACTGCCTGTCCAACACCCTGGCCCTGTGGAGGAACTATTGCAGGCTGTACTACTGGCTGTACTGGAGCTCTAGGCTCCTCCTGAAAGATCACTCTGCGGATCTCAACCACCTTCTCAGCCTGCCTGTGCATCTTGTCTTCATGGAAGACGACATCATGGCTGCGTACTATTTTCTGCGTCTAGCATTGTAGGTTCATGTAATGGGTACGTGGGAGGATAGTACTTCTTGATGCAACTTCCATTGAAGAAGCATATGTCCTCTCTCTCTATGGTTTCAAGTTCCACATTACACCGGTTCTACTGATGGCGTGGATTTTGAAATGCCCTAGCCCTCTAAACTTCATCTTTTGTTTATGACCCTTGATTGAGTACAAGAGTACTAAGCCTCCCTATTTGAAATCTCGTTGCTTCACATGCTTGTCAAACTAGCTTTTGTGTCTTGCATCCTCACATATCAGTGTATGGGTGGCTAGAAGTTGAGTTTTCAATAGGTGTTTGAGCTCAATTAGGCACTTTGTCCATGCCTCCTTTCCATCCCATCTCTCTTGAAGAGCAATTCTTCGACTAGAAATGAAGAACTCTGTGGGTAGAATTGCTTCATTCCCATAGGTCAACTTAAAGGGAGTCTGTCCTACAATCGTTTTATAGGCTGTGTGGTAGGCCCACAAAGCTGCCATCAATTTGTTATCCCAGTCGCTACATGAATTAGAGGCTACTTTGGTCAGGACGTTCATTAAGATTTTATTAGTAGGCTCAGTCTGGGCATTCGCCTCAAAGACTTTTGATGGATGATTACAAAGGTAGACAAGAGGTGAGCGATCACTTCATTAATGAAGCGCGTGCCTTGGTCACTAGTTAGTTCGATGGGGCAGTTGAATCATGAGATAAGTTGGTCCCATTAGAACTTGGTCCTAGCATCATTCTTTCAAGTTTCTCATGCTTCAGTCCACTTCGTAAGATAATCAATGGCAACGATGATGTATTTGGCTTGCAAATATTGTGCTGCAAGACGAATCGGCCCATTGAAGTCAATTTCCCATTTCTTGAAAGGCTGTCTTGCAATGATAGGGGTTAGCTCCATTTGATCCTTGCAAATCAAGACCTTGGTCCATTGGCACTTGTCACAGTGTTTTACAAATCGTTGTGCATCGGGGAAGAGAGTAGGCCACCACAGTTGAGACTACAACACATTGTGGGCTCTTGTATCTTCGCGAAAGTATCGTCTTGTAATCTTGCCATGTCCCTCTACCAGTATGTCATGCGTTTCATGCTCACACACATATCTATGTAGCAGCCCGTCTTTCCCTAGTCTATAAAGTTGGCATGCTATCAACTGATAGGGTTGGATCTTAAGGATGAGTTGCCTAAGTCGGGCCCTCTTGTTGATAGGTTGATCAAGGAGTCTGTGCTCAAGCACTTGGACTATTTTGTCTAACTCCCAATATGGCGTCAGATTAGCTCTAAATAAATATCTCATGCTAGATAGGTAAAACATATGCACATCTAGAAATTCGTCCAAGATGCCCTATCCAACAGCTTCTCATGTGGGTATGAGACATATGATTAGCCATATAATGCTACTTCCCCTTGCATACCACCATAGAGAAGTCAAATTCTAAAAGCAAAAGTAACCATCGAGCAATGCATCCCGTAGTGCAAGGTTTATTGATAAGATAAAGCAATGCTTGATGGTCAACAAAGAAGGTAAAAGGCATGGCCAAAAGATAATGCTAAAATTTCTTTACAACAAATACCATCGCTAAGATTTCTCTTTCCGTTGTTTAGTTCATTTCAATATCAGTGAGTTGTCTGGTAGCAAATCTCACTGGACAGTCTAGGTTGTGTTCACCAGGTTGGCACAACACAGCTCCCACAATGAATTTCAAAGCGTCGATGTGAACATGGAACGTGACTGTCCAGTCTGGGCTTGTAGAAATGGTGCAGTGGTTAGAGCCTTTTTCAATTACTCTTATACATGTTGGCATTCCTCGTTCCACTTAAATATAATCAGCAACTTGTATAGAGATCTAGCAATCAATGTATAGTCCAACACAAAGCGTCGATAGTATCCCGTGTGGCTTAGGAAGAATTGAACTCCCTTGTAATCGGATGGTGGTGGAAGATAAAAAATAACCTTGACTTTTAAGAAGTTTGTGGCAATGCCGGCTTTTTGACACCACATGCCATAGGATGCATCCATGCTTTATCCAAAACTGGCATTTCAAGGGGTTCAATGGGGGGCGATATAACCGGCATCATTCAAAGACTGTTCAGAGCTTATCTAAGTGTTCCTTCCATGAAGAGTGAACACACAAATCATCTACAAAAACCTCTAACTCCTTCCTAAGCATGTCTTTGAAGATGGCACACATGAGCCTCTGGAAGGTAGCTAGTACATTAGTCAACATAAAGGGCATGACTATGTAGGCAAAGACACCCCACTCAATGGCGAATGTAAACTTATGTCTATCATCAGGATGCAATTGCACCTGATTGTATCCCAAGAAGCCATCCAGGAAACTATAGGCTTCTTTACCAACCACTCTTTCAAGCGTGTGCTCAGTGTGTATGGCAATGGATAATTGTCTCTCTTCGTAGCAGTGTTTACCTTCTTGTAGTTGACACATACTTTGATCTTTCCATTCTTTTTCAGCACTATCACTATGGGTGAGACCCAGTTAGTGTGCTCAATCTCATAAATGAATCCTACTCTCAATAGCTTATCAATCCCTTCTTTTACTGCGTGAGTGTGCTTGGGATTCATTGGTTAGGGTCACTGCTTGATCGGTATTGCATTGGGTGTCATGGGCATGTTGTGAGTCACTACACTCAGATCTACCCCTTTTAGCTCATTGAGGGGTTGTAATGGAGTGCTGCAAAGAAAACAAAATACAAACTATTAGAAACATGATTGTCTATACAAAGGAATTGCAAAAAAATAAGCAAGAAAAACTTACAAAGTCCTCGAGATATGTCCTGTGGCCGCCACTCCCAAGATATGTCCTGTGACCGCCACTCAAATGATGAAGACTAGCTCTCGTCGTGACCATGTAATTCAAAAAAAAAAACAAAAGAAGAAAAAAAGAACAAAGAGGAAAGTGAAGCACCTCACAAGAAAAGCAGTTAGACCACCTCACTTCACATAGGCCACAAGCATTGCATCTAGGGGTTCTCAAGTTTGGTGCATTTAATGGCTTCAGTCAACCGGCTCCGTCTCTAACCCCCTATCCCTTTTGATTCCCCACTACACATGCTTAGGGTACATCAAGAGCAGGACATACATAGGGAGGTCACACTCGGTTAAGACCTCTGTCTCCCTAAGCCACACCCACCACACCTCCCTTATTGTCCTCAAGTGTGAGACACCACCCTGTTCCTATGGTGAGACCAAGCTCCCAATTCCACTCACACAAGCACAATGCACCACATGGTAAGATAGACACACCCCCTAGGTAGCACACTTCTTCTTTTCCAGAAAATGACGAATGCTACAAACCACCAACATTGGAGGCCCCGCCATCCATGCAACATATCATTGATGCCCAACAACACAATCATTTTCCAAGCTTTTCACCCAATCCCCACCCACACAAGGCCCATGGCTACCAACCAAGAACCAATTCCTCATTAGCAAAGCCATGTAAGTGCCATGGAACTAGCACTTGTCTAGGAGGGGGGTAGAATCCGAATGCAAAGGAAGAAGCAAGATGGAGATCTAAGAGTGCAAGGGCGGCCTCAAAAATCAATTCAAAGGAAAAAGTGCATTTTTAAATACAAGGCGCCCCTAGAACTCTTGTAAAAGAGCACCAGGATCCCTTCTGTACATCAGGTAAATCCATAGAGGTACACTAAAATCATAGAGGCGCATCAGGTGAAGTGTGGCCTTTCCAAGTACACTAAAATCATCCAAGAAGACCCTCATGAAATCTATGAGGTAGGGCCCAAAGATCTCCTACATGTATCTTTGAAAGGAGATTGGAGCAGTCTTGACACCTAACCACATCACTGTGCATACACATACTCCCCATGCAGTAATGATCAAAGAAATTTTAGCTTGGTCTTCTAGAGTAAGGCACACTGATTGTTTCTATTGAAACAATCAATAAAGGAATACATCTCATGGCCAATGACTTTATCCAATATGGTATCTAGGTAACACTACAAGATATAGGCCTTATACCGACGTTAAAAGCGACAAAAATGTAAATAACAAAATTTGCCCTCGTCATCACAAAAAGTGTCATTATTGGCGATGCCATAGAACAATCGGTACCAGTGTTGTTATCAGCGTCGCTATTTGCGTTGGTATCAGTGTTGTAAAATAGCGAAGCTATGATAACGATGCTCTATGATGTAAATAACAATGCGTGCAGGTAAATTTACGACGCTAATAGCAACAGTAACAGGGGAAAAAAATTTTGTGGCAGGGCAGCTACATTCTGTACAATGCTCGTGTACACAAAAACAAAGTGTACTTAAATCATAACACTGATACATGAAATAAATACATGATCATATAATGAAAGTGACTGGTATAATCATGACAAGATATCACTACTACATAGAAAATGTCTACATAGATCAGGCGACCAAAACAGAAGAGTGTGTGAGCTCCAGGGATCCAAGGGCGAGCTACATATCCTCGCCATCCAAAAGCTCATCCCGCTGCAAAGGAGCATCGAACGGACTCTGCAAAAAAAGAAACAACTACACCTCAGTCCACCATACAATAATGCATTCTAATTAAACACGGTAACTACGGACAAGAAAGATGAGTGACTTACAGGGCTGCCACGTCTATACAATCGGTTGATCAATGTAGTGAGACCGTGCCTCTCTGCATATCGAGTCTCAAGGCCGATCGGATTATGATTTGTAATGGAGTGCTGCAAAGAAAACAAAATACTAACTGTTAGAAACATGATTGTCAGCACAAAGGATATTGCAAAAAAATAAGTAAGAAAAACTTACAAAGTCCTCCAGATATATCCTGTGGCCGCCACTCCCAAGATGATGGACCACTCCGGCCTCTAGTCGTGCCCTCGCACTTCTGACTCCAACGTCCTGGAGAATATATAGCCTCCTCCCTTAGTCAGTGCCAGTAGTCCACATCTAGCCACTCGGGCTTTGCAGCCCCACTCTTGAGTGTCTTGTGTGCGTCCGATCGTTTGTGTGACATATATGTACGCATGCAGTGGGTCATTCAGTCGGTAGAAAATCTATCTGCTGTGGCTAGAACCGAAAACTCCTTATGCAAGGATGCTACTATGTAGTCCTTGCTCCCCTCCAGTATATTTTTCCAATGATCTAAGATGTTGTGCCAAAAAACTTGTTGACACAGCTCTCTCATGGAAGCCATTACCCTCCTTCCCTCGTTATTCATAATGATGGCACCTAACCTATCATCGACAAGATAGGCATATCCCTCTGGGGTATGCCTAAGATCAGTTCTCTCCCACATGCGTCCACGCTCCTGAGCATATCCAAGAGACCCCTAGCATCCGATGTACCGACCGGGGTAGTATCTATCTATGTAGCACCCATAGGGGTGCCACCTGCTGTAGACGGCTGAGCAAAAGCTGAAGTAACTAGAGAAGACGTCCCCACAGGTGTGACAAATCCTAGAGGTGACACAACTCCAGCATAATGACAAGACGGAGACACCGCGTCTGTGCCTCCACAGCAACCACCTCGCCACGCTCCCTGGAACCTCCACGAGAGCGAGTAGTCACACCTGTATCCCATGCCGACCACGGGCTCACTGCCTCCATATCTCTATAGCATCCCCTTGACCCTGAAGCGCTCTCTCCCTCTGGCCCAAGTCTGGAGCATCGACCTCGTCTGTTCGAAGCTGAAGCATCTGATCGCGCCAAACTAGATCTAATAGAGCGGCTTGGCGATGTCCGAGACAACTCCTAGTCTGCCATGTCTCTGAATCTCGCCATCTAATCTGGAGACATGCGCGTGAAGATATCCTACAACTCCTCATCGCTCATCCCTCGACTCATCTTGAAAAGGTCGCCTGCATAAATAAAAAATGATGCTAGCATAATCAATTTAAATTGTATAAAGTACGGTAATCTAAATCCTAAAAAAATGATCTCACTTAAAATGTATATCTTACGTATCCTTATAAGCGATTAGTCAACAAATTGAGTAAGTGAATGCTCCAAATATGAAGTATCCTATGGTCCCATGTCAATCTCCTGACACAACTCCGCATACACTAGAAGGTCGATAGACGTGTCACCACAAAAGGATGAGTCCACCTCGTTCTCAAAGAGTTCTTAGAATCTTGTATTTCCATCATTGTTAGCCGATGCTGGCTCCTCTACATGCTCTAACCTTTCGGTGGCCTCCACCCCCTGCAATATCAACCCCTCTATTTGCATATTGTCATCATCTGTGCTCCGAACATCGCTTTGATCATATACTCTCACACTTCTGGGAGCTGAAGGTATAACATACCACCATCAAGGTTGTCGAGGGTTCGGATAGAAGATTACCTATTCACAGTACAAGAGAGATTAAACTATTGTTACATGTACCATGTCATAATACAAATAACAAACAAATGAGTTCGTGCACCTGTTCACAATGGACCGGCAACACAAAGGTGTCGTGCAAATCTGTCCATTTCTTTTCGGAATGTATTTCGAGTACACTAAAATCATCCAAGAAGACCCTCATGAAATCTATGAGGTAGGGCCCAAAGATCTCCTACATGTATCTTTGAAAGGAGATTGGCGCAGTCTTGACACCTAACCACATCAATGTGCATACACATACTCCCCATGCAGTAATGATCAAAGCAATTTTAGCTTACTCTTCTAGAGTAAGGCACACTGATTGTTTTTACTGAAACAATCAATAAAGGAATACATCCTCTGGCCAATGACTTTATCCAATATGGTATCTAGGTAACACTACAAGATATAGGCCTTATACCGATGTTAAAAGCGACAAAAATGTAAATAACAAAATTGCCCCTGTCGTCACAAAAAGCGTCGTTATTGGCGATGCCATAGAACAATCGGTACCAATGTTGTTATCAGCGTCTCTATTTGCGTCGGTATCAGCATCGCAAAATAGCGAAGCTATGATAACGATGCTCTGCGACGCAAATAATGACACGTGCAGGTAAATTTACGACGCTAATATGGATGGTAACAGGGAAAAAAAATGTGGCAGGGCAGCAAGGTGCCCTGCCACATATAGCATTGTGTGCTTTATTTGGGCCATACAAAATAGTTTCTGCACTGTATACAATGCTCGTGTAAACAAAAACAAAGTGTACTTAAATCATAACACTGATACATGAAATAAATACATGATCATATAATGAAAGTGACTGGTACAATCATGACAAGATATCATTACTACATAGAAAATGTCTACATAGATCAGGTGACCAAAAAAGAAGGGTGTGTGAGCTCAAGAGATCCAAGGGCAAGCTACATATCCTCACCATCCAAAAGCTCATCCTGAGGCTAGAGGTCTAAAGGTGGGGCTGAATGTTCGAGAGCCAACTTGGCCAAGAGGCTAGCTCTATTGCCCACAAGGGCCATGAGGTTGTTGTTAGGATGGGGGGTGATGTTGTGGCTAGGGCTAGGAGGCTTGACATGCCTCCTCCATATCATGCCAAAGAGCTTCCAATCTCTACAATCCACTCTTCACCACTTACACCCCCTCTCTACAGCTTCTCTTGATTCAGCCCATTGATAAATGTCTTCCATGGTAATCTCATAGTCTCGTATGGCATCTTTTGCCTCTTGAAGATCCCTCATCTGCTCTTGTTCTTTCTCACATCTCCTCTGCATTCTCTCTCTCTCTCTCTCTCTCTCTCTCTCTCTCTCTCTCTCTCTCTCTCTCTCTCTCTCTCTCTCTCTCTCTCTCTCGTAACATCTCCTTTCTATGACACTTGGAAATTGTAGATGCAAAAAATTGAATGATGCTAACTTTGAGTTTCTTTAGTTAAAACTTTGAGTAGATCCCTATATCAATATCCTGCACTAATGAAGAAATTATAAGCTGCAAGCTTTGACTAGAAAAACAAGATTGCATCATAAAAACCACTCATACTTGGAAGACCATATATAACCTTTAGAAGGAGAAACATGTTGAGGCACTTCCTCCATCGCTAGCTCACGTCTCGAGGGTCTTGTGCATAATATTTATTGTAGTCAAGTTGCATAAGGGTTGTTACAAAAACAATGCCCTTCTCTATTGGCCACAAGTTTACACCTAGCCTTAGAGATACAAGTGAAGTTAGTTAAGGGATGACAACTTCAAAGAGTAGGAGCTAAATCCCAAAGAGAGATGTAGATACTTACAATTACGACTCTTCCATAGTGGACCTATTCAATTGTACAATATTTATAAAATAACAAATATTTTGATGCACATCATACAATATTAGAGTCTAGTAGTGGGACCTATTCAATCATCAAACAAGATAAATCACCAAAATAAAGGTAAAAGAAATAGGTGTATGCAAACAAGTAATGCTATTTAATCAAGCACTTACTACCAATGGTATGAAATGAAAACAACTCCCACATCATTGGTGGACATGTAACTCCACTACTTCAAAGCATTCATCCATGAGACATTGTCCCCCTATAGAGGATTCAATACTAGTGGGTCAAGATAATATAACATCTCTGGATCTCCAATGGCAATAGTGATATTACATACCTATCAAAAGAAAGGGGCATGAAAAAAGTTTATTAAGGTAACATGCCAATGAGATCAAGGATTGAGATTTGTGGAAAATAAATAATGAGAACTTACTATTTGAGGAAAAGAAGGGTGGAGTGTGATCATGTGTCACTCATTTCGCCAATCCTTCTTTTTGCATGAAATCTCTAAACTAGCTAAAAAAGAAACTTGATTTTTGCATATCACCCTATTCTAGAGGTTTTCTACAGCTTTTTGGGATATTTATAAAAAATATTATCCAAAATATCAAAAATAGGCTAAACTTGCCCAAAAATCTAGTAATTTTTAACCATCCATACTATGGACACTAACACTAATGACTAATATGGCATTGACTTTCTAGATCAATAAGAAAGCTGAATAATGATGCACTCTAGAGTTTTTCACACTATGTCTGGACAGCGGCACGAGATGGGTTTTAGTCAAAAGGTCCTATCCACCACCAGGGATGAGAGAGAGAGAAGGAAGTAGGGAATAGGAAATGGAAGAGAAGAAAAAGAATAGACAAGAGACACACAAGATAAAGACAAAGCTCAATGAATCAAAGTACTATGTATTGATAGAACCTGAGAAGATAAACAAATTCCTTGTCTGGCACTACTCAGAAACAATCTCCAAGCATTAGATATCCTGGAGCTCCCTTGAGACAAAAAATGTACATCAAACATTAGCTTCTTCTCTAGTGCTTAGATTGCAAATCTGATGGTTCTATTGGCTCCGAAAGGGGAGTGAACCTCCAAGACACCTACTCAGAATTCTTCCAAATCACTCCTTCTTCTTCTCCCAGTTCGGAGTACTGTTTGCTCTCTATAAACTACAATCCCACCCCATGTGATTTGGAAAGCCCCTTCTTTTTGCATGAGATCTCCAAAACTAGTTGAAAAAGTAACTTGCATTTTGCATGCCACCGTATTCTAGAAGTTTTCATAGCTTTTTAGGATATTTACAAGAAATAATATCCAAAATATTAAAAATATGGTAAAATTGTCCAAAAATCTAGTATTTTTAAACCATCCGTACTATGGAAATTCACACTATAATGACTAATATGGCATTGATTTTCTAGATCAAGAAGAAAGTCGAATGATGATGCACTCTAGAGTTTTTCACACTGTATCCGCGTAGCAGTAGGAGAAGGGTTTTAGTCGAAAGGTTGTATCCACCGAGGATCGGAGAGAGAAGGAAGTAGAGAATAGGAGATGGAATAGAAGAAAAAGAGTAGACAAGAGGCACACAAGATAAAGACAAAGCTCAATGAATCAAAGCACTATGTATTGATAGAACCTGAGAAGATAAACAAATTTTTTGACTGGCACTACTTAGAAGCAATCTCTAAGCATTAGATCTCCTAGAGCTCCCTTGAGACCAAAAATGTGCATCAAATACTAGCTTCTTCTCTGCTACTCAGACTGCAAATTTGATGGTTCTGTTGGGGGGGGGGGGGGGGGGGGGGGTAAAACTCTAGGATACCTACTCAGAATTCTTCCAAATCACTCCTTCTCCCAGTTTGGAGTGTTTTTTGTCGCATGTAAACTACAACTCCACCTCGTGTGATTTCGAAAGTGTTACAACTATATATACCATCTCTCACTTGACTTGGGTCTCACCTATATATACTAACTCTACATCAATATGAATCATTCTTTGGGAGCATGTCTTGTGTATCTCTCTCGTACTCTCTCTCTCTCTCAACATGGTATCAGAGCTATGGATGTGTAGTAACAACAAGGAAGATAAGTTGTTTCATTGTTTATACTTGATTGAATTCTTTGCACAAGTGATGATTTGATACATGAACTTGTTCAAATTAGAAGTATTAGTTAATTTTGTCTTTAAAAACAAAACCAAATCCAGCTGCGTAGCTCTCGTCGTGCTCTCGAATCCTGTCAAAACCGCTTGTCAATCGGAGTTCTGGATCAAAAGTTATGACAGTTCAGGATTCAAGACAGCAATTTTGCTCGAATCTGCGATTCTTTATTTAAAACTGTATTTCTAATTACAGTTCGTTAATCCCCAATTACAGTTTATTAATCGCTCATCTTCGTTAATGATGTTGATTACGACAAGCAAACATCTTGCTATTTTTAGCAATGTTTTATTATCGTTCACGTTCTTTGCTCGACCGAAATAACACTTTTCTTATATGCGTCATCTCGTATTGCACATTACGCCTCTCTATTTCGGGCTTTCTTTTTAGTCACTCAATACTTTTCGCCGTTCTTACGTGCATATCCCTATTTTGATTGTCATGCGTCTCAACTACGCTCGTCTTGATCATGGTTTGCAGATTCTGCAATCTCATCTTATTTGTTTTCTCTCGACATACAGGCATGGCCAATTGCGTAATTGTTAATGGATATATGTCTGGCCAACGTTCGGTTCCCTTCTTTCAAGGACAAGGCTTTCCTGGGTGGAAAGCAAAGATGATGCTAATTCTTGAAGGTGACGAATTATTTGATATTGTTTTGGGCGACCTGTCTTGCCCAGTTCAACCTATTGATGTGATGAATAACAATTATGTGATTACTGATGGTCCATTATTTGAACAATGGAAAATTGATCATACTGATTGGATTCGTCGTGACAAAGCGGCTCGTCGTTATATATTGTCTGCACTTCCTGACTCACTTATGTTGGATGTCTTTCATCTGGAAACCTCTCATGCTATTTGGGAGTATCTTATCTCAACGTTTGAGAAGAAATCGGTCACCGAAATTTTATATCTCCAAACTTGTTTGAAGAATCTTCAATATAAGGTTGATACTTCTATGCACTCTCATATCGAGGCTTTTAAAGACATTATCAATCAGCTCGGTGCTGCCGGCGCTCCTGTTGCTAAAAATCAGATTGTTACTCAACTTCTTCATACCATCAAAGATCCTTTATATGACAATATCATCACTATTTTGTCTAACAAGGATGATATCCACTTTGATAAAGCATGTATATCTCTTATTGAATATTCTCAACGTCATGAGCATCATTTGGAAAAATCTGATGCTGTTTTGGTCACTCGCGAACAAAGGGATTTTGATGCTGCTTTTGTTGCTCACAAGCGTCCTGCTTCACGTTTTCAGCAGGGTGGACGCTCTAATCCAGGTAGTAAATCTTCTCGTCTTGCTTATTCTAACAAACATTGTTCTTACTGTGATAAGAAAGGTCATGTGGCTTCTGATTGCTGGGCACGTCAATATGATGAGGAGCATGGAGTTACTACAAAGCAACCTCGCTCGTCCAAAAGTTTTCCTTCTTGTGATTATTGTGCACATACAGATCATCCATCTCGTCGTTGTTATAAACGAAGATATGATGAAGAACGTTCTCGAGCTTATATTGTTCAACAAACTTCAACTGATGATGATCATACTCATCAGGAGCTCAATTTCGTCCATTATGATATCTCTCCAGAAAAGGTACTTCATGTTCATGATGGTTCTTTATTCATCGTTGATTCAGGTGCCACTGGAAACATGACATATCAATCGCAGTGGCTTCACAATTATCATTCTCTTCCTGTCAAGAAGTTTGTTTACCTTGCGGATGATACGACTTGTCAAGTCAAAGGAGTGGGTGATTTATATCTGGGGACTGTTTCATCCACTAGAATATTAAGAGGAGTTCTTCATGTTCTAGATTTGCAAAGAAATCTTCTTTCTGTTGCTCGTCTAGTTGATCTTGGTTTGTTTGTTGGCTTTGATCATAATCAATGTCGTATAGAGAAAGACGGGGATACTATAGCAGTGGCTCCTCGACATGGTAATCTATTTGAGCTATCATTGAACGATACAGTTGCAAATGTTGTTACTGCCCCTGGAGATGTAGATTGCAAATTATGGCATCAACGATTTGCACACTTCGATTTTGCCAAAATTCTTGATCTTCATCGTCATGGTCTTGTGCAAGGTATGGATCTTAAATCTCATCCACGTATGGGAATATGTGAGTATTGTGCACTTGGAAAATACCATCGTTCGCCTTTCCACACTTCTACTTCATCACATTCCTGTGCTCTCTTGGATTTGGTTCATACCGATATTTGCGGTCCTTTTCCTGCCTCAAAGTCTCAATATCGATATTTTATAACTTTCATTGATGATTTCTCACGGTACACACATGTCTATCTTCTTCGACATAAGTCTGAGGCTTTACCTATATTTAAACAATACAAGATAAGTGTGGAGCTTCAAACTGGATTCTCTATAAAGACGCTTCGCAGTGACAATGGCGGTGAATATGTATCCAATCTATTTGATGACTTCTGTAAGGATCAAGGTATTCATCATGAGTTTACAGTTCCTTATTCTCCTCAGCAAAATGGTGTTGCTGAGCGCAAAAACCGCACGATTCTTAATGCTATACGTTGCATGCTTATACACTCTGGTTTGTCTCGAAAGTTTTGGACTGAAGCACTTCTAACAGCTGTTTTTATTCAAAATCATCTTCCAACTACTGCGCCTGCTGGTAAAATTCCTATAACAATTTGGACAGGGAAGACACCTTCAGTCTCTCACTTTCGCACATTTGGCTGCATTGCTTATATTCATGTGCCCAAGGACACTCAACATAAGTTGGATCCTCCAGGTTTGAAGGTTATTTTTCTTGGTTATTCAAATCATTCCAAAGGTTACAAATTTTATGATCCTTCTTCTCAAAAGGTTATCATTAGTCGTGATGCTATATTTGATGAGAAGACTATGGGTGGCACATGGTCGTCAGATGTTTCAGATGATACACAGTCTTTGCTTAGTGCATTTCCTTACTTGCTTTGTGATTCTACTAATTCTGATGATCATAAACCTCCTTCACCTCCAAAGAGGATTGATGAAAATTTGGAGATCTATGTTGATCTTCCTATTGAGATAGAGCATGGATTCTATTCTATTGAATATGATGTCTTTGATGATGCTATGTCTATCCAAGAGGATCCAATATCATATATGGAAGCTATCAATTCATCTCAAAGGGATCAATGGCAAGAAGCTATGCAAGCTGAGTACGATTCTTTAATCTCCAAAGGTACATGGATTCTTACTGAACTCCTCCCAAATCGTGTTCCTATCAAATGTAAATGGGTTTATAAAACCAAGACTAAAGCTGATGGCTCGTTTGATAAGTTCAAAGCACGACTTGTTGCAAAAGGTTACTCACAGATTGCAGGAGTAGATTATCAAGAAACATTTTCTCCCGTTGTGCGCTCCACAACTGTTCGTATGATTCTGGCTTTTGCAACACTATTTGATCTAGAAATTCACCAAATGGATGTTAAAACGGCTTTTCTCAATGGAGATCTTAAAGAAGAAATCTATATGGAGCAACCTGAAGGTTTTATGATTGCAGGAAAGGAGCATCTTGTATGCCAGCTTCATCGTGCATTATATGGATTGAAGCAAGCCTCTCGTGCTTGGTATATTAAGATTGATCAGTTCCTCACATCTAAAGGTTTTGTTGCATGTTTTGCTGATCCAAATCTTTACATCAAAAGGGAGGACAAATATTTTATTATTCTTGCTCTATATGTTGATGATACTATTCTTGTGTCAAATAATATTGCTTTCTTGGATGCTATGAAGAAGCTATTATCGACTGCATTTGAAATGGTGGATCTTGGTGAGATACATTCTTGTTTGGGTATTCAAGTTCAACGACACTGACAACAAGGCATTCTTCTTCTTCGCCAGACAAAGTTTATTAATGATATTGTTAAGAAGTTTGGGTTGACAAATGCGCACTCTGCCAACACTCCCATTCTTTCAAGCTCTACCAAGGGTACATCTACAATACACAATGAAGAATCAGCCATTCATCAACCTTTTGCTAATCTTGTTGGTTGTCTTCAATTTATTGGTTTAAACACAAGACCAGATATTTTATTTGCAGCTAACTTTTTGGGACAGTATCTTTCTTCCCCTTCCACTATTCATTGGAGTGCTGCAAAACGTATTCTTAAGTACCTTAAGGGTACTAAGGAATTTGGTCTTATTTATCGTCGTCGAGAGGATTCTTCTTTATCTTCTTCAACTTCTCTTGACCTTATTGGATATACAGATGCTGATTGGGCAAGTTCACACTTATCCATGCGATCTATAAGTGGGAATTGTTTCTTTGTAAATGGATGTTTGGTTTCTTGGTCCAGCAAGAAACAACGATGTGTTGCGGTTTCTACAACTGAAGCTGAATATGTTGCTGCATCATTAGCAGCTCGCGAGCTAGTTTGGCTTCGACAACTACTTGCAGATTTGGGACATCCTTCATCATCTAGTACACCTCTTCGATGCGATAACCAAAGTGCTATTAGTCTTACCAAAGACTATATACAACATAGTAAATCAAAGCATATTGCTATTCATTATCATTATGTTCGACATGAAGTCAAGAAAGGTTCCATTATGGTGGAGCATTGTCCTAGTGATCAAATGGTTGCAGACATCTTCACAAAAGCTCTTAGTGAAGCTCGCTTTAGCTCATTAAGATATGCACTTGGTATTGTTCCAAGTTCTTGTCTCACTGGTTGAGGCATGTATCATTGTATTCAAGAAAACTTTATAGTAAATTATTTTTGTATCGTAGGTATGTGTAGGGGCTCGGGTTTTTCCCTTGTTCTCCCCAAGGGTTTTTTCACTCGCAGCTAGAGACCTTTGTTTGAGTGGGGATGTTACAACTATATATATCATCTCTCACTTGACTTGGGTCTCACCTATATATACTAACTCTACATCAATATGAATCATTCTTTGGGAGCATGTCTTGTGTATCTCTCTCGTACTCTCTCTCTCTCTCAACAGAAAGCCCCTTCTTTTTGCATGAGATCTCCAAAACTGATTGAAAAAGCAACTTGCATTTTGCATGCCACCCTATTCTAGAAGTTTTCATAACTTTTTAGAATATTTACAAGAAAAAACATCCAAAATATCAAAAATAGGCTAAACTTGTTAAAAAATCTAGTAATTTTTAACCATCCACACTATGGACATTGACACTAATGACAAATATTGCATTGACTTTCTAGATCAATAAGAAAGTTGAATGATAATGCACTCTAGAGTTTTTTCACACTATGTCCACGTAGCGGTACGAGAGGGGTTTTAGTCGAAAGACCATATCCACCGGGGATCAGAGAGAGAAGGAAGTAGAGAATAGGAGATGGAATATAAGAAAAAGAATAGATGAGAGGCACACAAGATAAAGACAAAGCTCAATGAATCAAAGCACTATGTATTAATAGAACCTAAGAAAATAAGCAAATTCATTGTCTGGCACTACTCAGAAAGCAATCTCCAAGCATTAGATCTCCTAGAGCTTGTTGAGAATCAAACTCGTGATTAGTATTACCAACATGACCAACCTTATCTAGATAGTTGTCATCTTAGCTGTCACTCTAGATGTATGTTGTAATAACCGAGTCAGCCAGACTCAACCACAATTAGTGGTACGGTCAGTTAGTGACCTAGTGTGTGTTCACTTATGTGTGATTAGACTTTAGTAAGCATTATGGAATAATGAGAAGCAGAGAAAAATGGGAGTTCACAACTCTCTATTATAGTTCCATGTCTTTGTCTCTCTCTCCCTCTGAATCTTGAAGATGGTATCAAAGCATGAAGCCTGAAGGCTTGGTGGTGGCATTGGCAACGGCTTTGCAAGAGCTAGAGCCTGAAATCAAGAGTTGCACTCTGACTTGCAGAAGTTCATGTGTTGGCAGCCATTAGATCAGTTGGAAGGTATGTTTCTTGTGGTTTATCAGCTCACAACCTATTGAGGCTTCCTAGAGGAATTCTCTGTTGCTTGAATGAGCTCTGTTGCATAAGCATTGAGGGAAAAAATAGCAGGAAGATAAAAAATATGACCTACATAAATTGCGCCAGTTTGCTGGTCATCTCCTCTATAACTCAAACATTGACATCCATAAACACTCATATTTAAATGGTAATAGCAAGCTAAAATCTGTCTTAGAATTTTCAACACTAAAACAAGGCATTATTTGGCCAAGAAATGCTTGGGAATGATGCAGACAACTCGGCAGAGACAATCATACTAGATGCTTGGCAAATATTGTAGCAACACTTATATATACATGATCATGATATGGGAGTGTTAAATGCTCAGTTTTGGAGCTTATTTGCAGACTAGAAATAGTGAACTGGTTGTTGTCCCGAATTTGGACACAGTATACTTACAGGGTGGTTGAAGCATTTGTCCATCTCTCCTTTATGGATTCCATTCTAGAGACATATGCTTTCACTCATTCATTGGGAGATTGACTTAAGTTCATGAACTCCTCTTGCATTTGCTCTTCAAAACCTTCATGCTTAAATTTAGTGAGAAATGACAATTCTTTAATAGTTACATGGATTCTCCAATCTTCCATTGCTTTTCTTTCTTTTCAACAGTGCCACTTCTTCCATTTTTCGTCTATATTGGTGCTTATTGATGGCTATTTTCCCTCACTGTTGCATACAAAAAACATAGAGTCCCAAGGTGTATCTAAGAAAAATGGGAAATCTACTATAAGAAAATCTATTTTGTATCATCAACAAGCATATTATTCATATTTTAAGCAACCACAATAAGAAAAACAACACCAATCTTCTCAAATCTTCACGCAACATCGTATAGCAATTCTCCCACCGACTTATCACAAAAGAACTTCAACACATTCTTCATATTATTCATCAAATCCATAAAAAGAACAAGATAACACAAAATAAAGATCAACTTTGAATGGAAAGCATCACATATATTTCTTCTTCATCATCTTTATAGTCTTCATAGTCTCTCTGATGTAGATACAAGGTTTCTCATGGAAAATTGGCTATCTCTCTCTCTCTATCTCTCTCACACATGATCCCTCTCAATAGTACAATGACATAATGAAGAATAACACTCCATAATCTCCCTTTGGTCATGGATACCCCTCCCAAGAGATATGTCTAATATGAAGGGTCACCAAAGACATTACATTATCCTTTCATAGCTCAAAAATGTCACTGTCACTTTAGTCTATCACTTTAGTCTCTACTTGAGTCTTCAACATCAACTACTTCTTTCGCTTCTATGAGATATTTTGAACTTGTATTCATCTCTTTCAAAGGCTAGAAAACTTTTCCAAGCTACACATTCATCGCACAAAACACTTACAAAGGCATACAAAGGATCTACAAAAACTCTACAGAAGAAGCTTAACAAAAGGTCTATAGTACTACACAAAAGGTCATCAGAAAGCATTGAACTCAACTAAAACCATTCAAAACCATCAAGAATCATTCAATAAGCTTTCAAAACCCTTAAAATCCATCAATCATCATTCCAACCTTTCATACATAAAGAAATTAAAACAAAATATAAGCTAAACAGAACCTATCAAGCACTTAATAGAACCTTTCACCATATCATATCTCCCACTACAAGGATATGATGGTAAAGCAATGGCCATTTATGATGAGAAATAGCAGCGTTGCTATTTGTGTCGCTAATAGCTTATAGCAATGCAAATAGCGACGGTATCCAGACGAAAAAAACATGGGTCGAAACCCGAGCACGTCATTTTACGCGCATTCATGAAAGAAAGAGCGAAAGGGAAAGTGAGAGGGAGAGCGAACATCTTGCTGAAAGGGAGATAAAGAGAGAAAGAGGGAGAAAGAAAGCTTCTCACCACCACCGCCACCACCACCGCTATCATTCACGAAGAAGAAGATGAGGTGTACGGAGGGTGAAGAGAAGTCGCCGTCGCGAAGAGGAGCCGCCAAACCCTTCTTCGAGCCTTTACGGTGAGTGCATTGTCCATTCTTGCTTTACTTTTGGGTTTTCTCTCTCTCTTTTACTTGTTTTTGGTATAATTCGTGTGTATTGAGAGAGGGAGAGGAAATGAGAGAGAAAGAGAGGGAGACGGAGAGGGAGAGGGAGAGGGAGAGGGAGAGGGAGAGAGGGAGGGAGAGAAAATGAGAGAGAGGGAGGGAGTTTTCTCTCTCTCTCTTACTTGTTTTTGGTATAATTCGTGTGTATTGAGAGAGCGAGAGGAAATGAGAGAGAAAGAGAGGGAGAGGGAGAGGGAAAGGGAGGGAGAGGAAATGAGGTATAATTCGTGTGTATTGAGAGAGGGAAAGGAAATGAGAGAGAAAGAGAGAGAGAGGGAGGGAGAGAAAATGAGAGAGGGAGAGGGAGAGGGAGAGGGAGAGGGAGGAAATGGGAGAGGGAGAGGGAGTTTTCTCTCTCTCTTTTACTTGTTTTTTATATAATTCGTGTGTATGGAGAGAGGGAGAGGAAATGAGAAAGAAAGAGAGGGAGAGGGAGAGGGAGAGGGAGCGAGAGGAAATGAGAGAGAAAGAGAGGGAGAGAGAGATGGAGAGAGAGGAAGAGAAAGAGGGAGGGAGAGGGAGAGGGAGTTTTCTCTCTCTTTTACTTGTTTTTGGTATACTTCGTGTGTATTGAGAGAGGGAGAGAAAATGATAGAGAAAGAGAGGGAGAGGGAGAGGGAGAGGGAGAGGGAGAAAATGGGAGAGGGAGGGAGAGGAAATGAGAGAGGGAGAGGGAGATAGAAACACTAAACATAATAGAGAAAGAGAGAAAGAGAGGGAGAGGGAGAGGGAGTTAAACATAATAGGCAAAGAGAGAAAGAGAGGGGGAGGGAGAGGAAAAGAGAGAAAAAACATTAAACATAATAGGGAAAGAGAGAAAGAGAGGGAGAGGGTGAGGGAGGGAGAAGAAATGAGAGAGGGAGAGGAATAGATCAAAAGGAAATGAGAGAAGAAGAGGAGAGAGAAAAAGAGAGAAAAAACATTAAACCTAATAGTAGGGAAAGAGAGAAAGAGAGGGTAAGGATGAGGGAGGGAGAGGAAACGAGAAGGGAGAAAAAGAGAGAAAAGGAAATGAGAGAGGGAGAGAAGAGAGAAAAAGAGAGAAAAAACATTAAACCTAATAGGGAAAGAGAGGGTGAGCGTGAGGCAGGGAAAGGAAACGAGAGAGGGAGAGAAAGAGAGAAAAGAAAATGAGAGAGGGAGAGGAGAGAGAAAAAATATTAAACATAATAGGGAAAGAGAGAAAGAGAGGGAGAGGAAATGAGAGAGGGAGAGGAAGAGAGAAAAGGAAATTAATTGTTGTTGTTTGTTATTGTAGTAGTAGTAGCAGTAGTAGTTTTTTTTCTTTTCTTATTTATTGTTATTTAGTTTTCTTGTTTTTTGTAGTAGTAGTAGTAGTAGTAGTAGTAGTTTTTTCTTTTCTTTTCTTGTTTATTGTTGTTGTAGTAGTAGTAGTTTTTTTTCTTCTTCTTCTTCTTTTCTTGTTTATTATAGTGGTCGTAATCGTGGTAGTGGTAGTGGTAGTAGTAGTGGTAGTGGTAGTGGTAGTGGTAGTGGTGGTGGTCGTAGTCGTGGTCGTAGTCGTGGTAGTGGTAGTGGTAGTCATGGTCGTGGTCGTAGTCGTAGTTATGGTCGTGGTCGTCATAGTCGTAGTCGTAGTCATGGTCATAGCGTGGTCGTAGTCGTAGCCATGATCGTTAAAGAAAATGAGAGAAGGGGAGGAAGAGAAAAAAGAAGAAGGAACGAGAGAGAGTGAATCAACATACAGCATAATAAGGAAAGAGAAAAAGAGAGAGAGATGGAAGGAGAGGAGATAATGAATAGATAAAAAATAACAAGAGAGTGGTGGCGAGGTCCGGTGCAACACCACAAGATGGGAAACACTCCGACATATATATATTAATCTGTGGGTGGGTGGGTGGGTGGAGACTTTACATACGTTAATTTTTGCTGAGTTACAAGAGAAGAAATCCCTTCTCAAACAATTTAAGAAAGAAAAAAATATTGATAACAAAAACAAATTGTTTATCGTAACGTAGACAAAAAGGAAAACGATGAAGGTCTTGTTGTTCAAGATCACGAGACGTATCTTAATCAGCGTGTCCCATTTCCTTGCTCTCAATGCAAGCTAGCAATTAGACGAAAACGTCGATTGTCTATAGAACACGTACGATGCTTCGGTGAGTTTCAAACAGAGATCATTGATCATGCAATCTTGGATTTTCAGCAAACGGTAAGAAAAGTTAATATCAATCATGCATTATACTCGCAAGCTAATTGAATACCATATACAAGAAGATTGGGTGTGGCTGGCAAATTTTCTATCCAAGGAGGTGACATCTCGTCCCAAGGAGGAGTGCACCCTTTGCGAAAAGTTAGAAGAGTTCGTGGGCGTGCGATGGATGAAGTGCCTGAGCCAATCCACCACTTGGAAGGCCAATCTATACCATCAATACTAGAGGAGACAAGCAACCTTCCAAACCTACCTACAATCTTGGAGTCTGAGATGGAGGCAATGATCAATGCATTGATTCCCATGGATGTCGAGAATTCTAATCCGCTTAGAGAGGAAGCATCCATACCATTATATGATGGGTACCAAGTATCTCGCGTGAAGACACTAATTGCACTCTTAAGTGTGCAAGCAAAATACGGGTGGAGCGATGCGAGTGTGACCGAGTTGTTCAGGTACCTTGTACGTATGCTTCGTTGGGCACTATCATTAAAAACATTTGTGCTTTTTCAAGGTGCTTTATGATTTTTTTTCAGGTTACTGAAATATCATATATTACCACCTACAAATACTATGCTTGAGTCTCGTGATGATGCACGACATGTTTTACGAAAGCTTGGCATGGACTACAACAACATCCATGTATGTATCAACGATTGCATACTGTTTCGAGGAGAATACGAGACTATGCAGACATGTCCAAAGTGTGGTTCTCACAAGTATCGACAAGACTTGCAAGGGCAAACCATCCCTCAAAAAGTTCTTAGACACTTTTCGGTTATCCCCCGCATAAACCACATGTTTCGTATGTCCAGTATGGTGAGCTTGACAACGTGGCATGCGCAGAATAGGTCCACAAATGGAGTTCAACGAATATCAGTGGATTCACGCGCATGGAGCCACATTGACTCTACCTTCCCAGGCTTTGCCCGAGAGCCAAGGAATCTTCAGCTAGGTCTTGCAATGGATGGCGTGAACCCATTAAGTCTGCGCTCAACTTCTTACAGTGTGTGGCCTATAGTCCTTATCAACTAGAATATCCCTCCATGGCTTTCTAGGAAGAAAGGACATCTCATCCTTAGCTTACTCGTCCCCGGCTCAAAAATATGGACGTGTATCTTCATCCATTAGTCGATGAGCTTAAGATTTTGCAAGAGGAGGAGGTCACCATGCAAGATATGAGCAAGTGCGATGGTCGACGTCTGCCAATATTCGAGCCATTCTCATGTGGACGATTCATGACTTTCCGAGATTCGGAGAGTACCTAGGTAAATAGGCTTCCGTTCTCATTGGTAATATCTATATTTTATCCCATTCAAATTTTTATTCATTGGATAGAGGTGTTGGAACAGGTCTGGTTACCTCAGGTTATCATACATGTCCATTGTGCAGGCCATAGTTAGACTCCCGAAGGTCACGAACCATGAAGAAGATGGTATATCAAGGACACGCCGCTTTCTTGCCAAAGGGTCATGAACTCAGGGAAGGTTTTCTTGGATGACCTCCAACACATATGAATGCCGCAAGCTGGCACGAGCTGAAAATGGTCCATGCGGAGTCACATCCAAATGGAATGCGACGGTTCTCAATTTTCTACGACTTGCCATATTGGACCCACTACAAATCAACAACTTATTGGAACCCATGCATATTTTCAAGAATGTGGGCAACTTGCTATGGGACCACATCACAGGAAAGAAAAACACTATAGGGGTACAAATGGATTTAATGGAGGTAGGCAAGATGGAGGCGCTTTGGCCGCAGTCAAGTGCTGATGGTTGCATGTAGCTACCTCACGCTCCTTGGGTTTTTTCCACTAAAAAAGAGCGCATTGTGAAGCAAGTAGTCAAGTCTATCCACACTCTGACGAGTATGATGCGTTCTCTCAGGCCTGCATTTTCTAAAGACGACCAATTATCAAGGCTAAAATCCCATGACTGGCATAAGATATGTCAGGTTTGTACTACAAATGGATTTTAATTGGCATGCGCATTTTGCTATTTGGAGTGTAGCCATTGTTCATAATGATTTCTCATTTGTGGCAGTTTGTACTACCGATCGCGATCACAGGATGCCTTACTCTAGAAATACGCAGGGCCATTTATAGGTTGTCAACTTTAGTGCAATGGATCTCACAAAAGGAGATTAAGACGTCCTCTATTGAATCCGCGAGGTGGGGAGTAGTGGAGATGGTCTGTCTCTTTGAGAAATACCTGCCTACTAGCATGCTCATGATACAAATCCACCTTCTTGTGTATCTTGTAGATGAAGTGGAGATTGCTGGACATGTCCATATGCGATGGATGTTCTTCTTGGAATGCTTCATGAAAACCCTGAAAGGCTTTGTGCGACAACGAGCTCGTCCAGAAGGTAGCATGGCTGAAGGTTGGTTGGTGTCTGAGGCACTAGTGCATATTTCACAATGGCTACCAACGGTGGATCTAGAAAACAATATGCTATGGTTGTTAAAGGACAATGATAGATTGTCCGGAGATGTGGTGGTTGGAAATGGGGTAGAAAAAAGAATGGATGCTGCAATGAAGGAGAAGGTGAATCGCTTTTGTATGTTGCACCATGCCTCTACGGAGGCGTGGCTCGCCATGCAGGTACCAAATCGCTAGGCAAGATTGAGAGGAAGCGCGATCTGAATTTCAATATAGTACACGCCATCGACCGATTCAATATCCGGAGGGCATGGAGGAGATGCCACAGTCCATGTCAACGCAATGGTTGCATGGAGCTTTCACCGCAGCGTCTCGCGAAGGGGTGGAAGTCTCAATTGAGGAGTGGAAATTCTCGAGGGGATGTAGTGCAAAGGTAATGACATCTTTAGGAATTGTCGTATCTATATTTTATATGCGACAACTAATTTGAGTGTTTCAATATACAATACAAAATATATAGTGCAGTATGGTCATAGGGACGACATTTTCGCATGGAGCGTATTGACAAAATGCGCTCCACAATGAACTGTGGTATCATGGCAAGGTTCGAGCAGGAGAGCCGATGACGAGCAATGGATCCAAACATAGTTATAGATGAGATAGAGTATTTTGGGAACTTGCAAAGTATTGTTACGGTGGATTACAATAGCTTCTCCATGATACTATTCGATGTACAGTGATTCAAAGTGGTACTTGAAGGAGCTGGAGCAACAGTTCGACGAGGTCCATCTGGATTTCTCGAAATAGATTCCAAAAAAAAATTGACGGATTTGCGTGACACCTTTGTGTTGCCGGCCCTTTGTGAACAGGTGCATGAACTCATTTGTTTCTTAATTGTATTACGACATGGTACATGTCACAATAGTTTAATTTCTCTTGTACGTGTTTGTGAATAGGTAATCTTCTATCCAAACCCCCGATAACCTCGATGGTGGTATGTTATACCTTTAGCTCCCCAAAGTGCGAGAGTATATGATCAAAGAGACGTTCCGAGCAAAGATAAGGACAACATGCAAATACAGGGGTCGATATTGCAAGGGGTGAAGGCCACCGAAAGCTTGGAGCATATAGAGGAGCCAACATCGGCTAACAATGATAGAAATACAAGAGTCCAAGAATTCTTTGAGAACGAGGTGGACTCATTCTTTTGTGGTGACATGTCTATCGACCTTCTAGTGTATGTGGAGTTATGTCAGGATATTGACATGGGACCATAGGATACTTCATACTTGGAGCATTCACTTACTCAATTTGTTGACTAATCGCTTATAAGGATACATAAGATATACATTTTAAGTGAGATCATTTTTTTAGGATTTATATTACCATGCTTTGTATGATGTTAAATTGATTATGCTAACATCATTTTTTGTCTGTGCAGGTGACCTTTTCAGGATGAGTCGAGGGATGAGTGATGAGGAGTTGCAGGATATCTTCACGTGCATGTCTCCAAATCAGATGGTGAGATTTAGAGACATGGCGGACCAGGAGCTATCTCGGACATCGTCAAGCCACTCTATTAGATCTACTTCGGCGCGATCAAATGCTTCAGCTTCGAGCTGACGAGGTCGACGTTCCAGACTTGGGCCAGAGGGAGGGAGTGCTTCAGGGTCAGGGGGATGCTGTAGAGATACGGAGACAGTGAGCCCACGGTCAGCATGGGATACAGGTGTGACTCCTCGCTCTCGTGGCGGTTCCAAGGAACGTGGCTCAGGTCGTTGCTATGGAGGCACGGACGCGGTGTCTCCATCTTGTCGTTCTGCTGGAGTTGCATCACTGGTGCGCAGATCGGATGCTGTATGCTCACGTAGTGAATGCCGGAAGGTCCCCAAGAACAATAGAACTCTACTTTTTGCACAAAATTCAATGTAAAAAACATGAACGATATGAACAAGAGACCAATTGGGTGCAATCTCCCCCCATGCCTTGTGTGAGCGCTACACAAAGCATGTGTTTTATGTATTAATTATATTCAAGCTCAAATAATAGCCCAAATTACAAAATAGCAAGCTTTTAGCTTTTGAGTTTGCTTTAACACAAAATAGGAATAAAGCTAATGGGCGGTGCCCAAAGAGTCTAGCATGCCCAATACAATGTCCAAGTAGAAATAACATAATCGTGCGCCCATGCACATACAAAATAATAATAAATATCCAACACCTCAATAAATAGGCGTGATAAAATATAGGTGCCATGCCTAAGGTATGCATCCATCAAAATATAGTCAATAAATCGAATAGTCGTTATCCTCCAATGCTTTCCTCTGCCACTGCTGCTATCTCTACACATCAACTGAAGCATTCACAATCGTTAGTAAAATAATACAATTAAACCAACAAAAGTGAATACCTAGCAGTCTTCAGCTACATAAATAAATCAACTGGTTAGAAATCAATCCTAACCTTAATTTATTACGAGTGCGCACTCTAAACTCATAAACGTTTATTAATTTAATATGCATTTTGCGGAATCACCCGCTACGGAATCACCCATGTATACACTAAATTAATGAAACGTCCGAAAAGGACAGGCGTCCCCATCAACTTCTCGCACAAAGAATCCACTTTGTGTATGAGCCCCAGTCTCATCAAAGTTTGCGAAATCCACTGTAAAACCTCATGGAATCCACCGTGGCATGGAATCCACCGTGGCATGGAATCCACCGTGAAATATGTCTCCTGGCATCAGTCACCTCCAGGATTTGTCACACCTGTGGGGACGTCTACTCCAATTACTCCAGATTTTGCTCAGTCGTCTACAGGTGGCACCCCTATGGGTGCTACACTAATAAATACTACCCCAGTCGGTACACCAAATGTACAGGGGTCTCCTAGATATGCCCAGGAGTGTGGATGTAGGTGGGAGAGGACCCATCTTAGGCATATCCCAAAGGGATATGACTATCTTGTCGATGATAGGTCAAGAGCCATCATCATGAATGATGAGGGGAGGAGGGTGATGGCTCGCATAAGAAAGTTGTGCCAACAAGTTTTCGGCACAACGTCTTAGATCATTGGAAAAACATACCAGAGGGGAGCAAGGACTACATAGTAGCATCCTTGCATGAGGAGTTTTCGGTTCCAATCACAGCAGATAGATTTTCTATGGGCTGGATGATGGATTGCATGCGTGCATATATGTCACACAGACGATCGGACGACGCATGCAAGGCACTCAAGAGTGGGGCTACAAAGCTCGAGTGGCTAGATGCAGACGACTGGCATCGACTAAGGGAGGAGGCTACAGATTCTCCTAGACATTGGAGTCAGCAGCGCGAGGCGGCGAGGGCACGACTAGAGGCCAAAGTGGTCATCGTCTTGGGAGTGGCGGCCACAGGACATATCTGGAGGACTTTGTAAGTTTTTCTTTTGTTTTGCTTGCTTATTTTTTTGCAATATCCTTTGTACTAACAATCATGTTTCTAATAGTTAGTATTTTGTTTTCTTTGTAGCACTCCATTACAAATCACGATCCGACCGGCCTTGAGACTCGATATGTAGAGAGACATGGTCTCACTGTATTGATCGATCGATTGTATAGACACGACGGCCCTGTAAGTCACTCATATTTATTGTCCGTAGTTACCATGTTTAATTAGAATGCATTATTGTATGGTGGACTGATGTGTAGTTGTTTCTTTTTGTGCAGAGTCCGTTCGATGCTTCTTTGTGATAGGATGAGCTTTCGGATGGCGAGGATGTATAGCTCGCCCTTGGATCCCTGGAGCTCACACACCCTTCTTTTTTGGTCACCTGATCTGTGTAGACATTTTCTATGTAGTAGTGATATCTTGATAGGATGAGCTTTCGGATGGCAAGGACGTATAGCTCGCCCTTGGATCCCTGGAGCTCACACACCCTTCTTTTTTGGTCACCTGATCTGTGTAGACATTTTCCATGTAGTAGTGATATCTTGTCATCATTGTACCATTCACTTTCATTATGCGATCATGTATTTATTTCATGTATCAGTGTTATGATTTAAGTACACTTTTTTTTTGTTTACACGAGCATTGTACACAGTGCAAAAACTATTTTATATAGCCCAAATAAAGAACACATTGCTATATGTGCCACCAAAAAGAAATCCCTATTACCATCGCTATTAGCGTCGCAAATTTACCTGCACACGTCGTTATTGGTGTCGTTATTAGCATCGCAGAGCGTCATTATCAGCGTCGCTATTTGCGTCAAACAAAATTTGCCCCCATCATTGCAAAAAGCGTCGTTATTGGCGACGCCATAGAACAGTCGATATCAGTGTCATTATTAGTGTCACTATTTGCATGGGTATCAGTGACAACGGGGGCAAATTTTGTTATTTACATTTTTGTCACTTTTAACGTCGGTATAAGGCCTATATCTTGTAGTGTCCATTGAAAAATATCATGAGCTTCTCAAACCGATTTAACATGATCTAAAACTCTCTCAAACACTTCCAAACCAATCAATCATCGTTCAAATCATACGAAAATCACCCAAAATCCAAAGAAAAAAGTCAAAAATAGAGTCATATCAATCCTCTGACACAAAAGAATAGATTCTAGTTTTGACTAGAAATTTAATGGAAATACATCCTTCACAAATTTACTAGTTATTTTATGGTCATGTTTTAAAGTGACTATAGTTATTTTATGGTCAGGTTTTAAAGTGACTATAGTTAGTAAGGAAGGAATAAGTCATTTAAGAATAGTAGAACTCAGTCGTGGGGGGTCACTCGAAAATATCTACATATATAATGCGGATCCAAAGGAATGGACTTTTAGAATACCTTTTGTACACATATTTGACATGCAAAAGAGTCTCATATAAAAGGGCTCTTCATAGATTCAATTGAAAAGGAATGTGCTTTATTTAGAGAAAATTTACGAATAAGGATATTTTAAAATATACCTTGAACTCACATGATGTAGAGAGTTTGCATGCAATGAGCCCCTTGAGACTCAAATACTCTCCTAACTACTAACTAGTTGGGTGGTTTTGCAGTGCATTACCCTTTGGGGTGTTTCTACCTTCAGGTGAAATATGGGTGTTACATCCATCAAATAAATAGTAATAAAACACATTGCATTAAGAAAAGGATCAAAAATTTTGGCTCAAAGCTATTTGGCCCTAGTGAGCACTCTTAGTATACTTTTATGTACGTCAAACAAAGATTGTAGGAATTGAAAGGAGCCTCAAGCACTATTTAGGAAAGTGAGTGGATGACTCTGCTTAATATCACCGAGCGAGTTGGTTTTGAGAATTTCCTATTGAACTTGGGCCGATCACATTATGGTGCTAGAAGTTGATGGTTCGGGAATGCATTTCCAAGTGCCTATGATCCAACGGTATCCCTACCCCGCCGCCCTTAAGTTCACACGAGATATGCGGAAGAGATTTTTTATGACAAAAGCGGACGATTTGTAAAGAGTCGAAAAGAAATTATGAGAGCAAATTGATTAGAAAGAGAATGATGATTGGCAATCTATTATTTTATTAGAAGAAAAAAGAACAAAGAGTGAGGTGACATGTCGGTGCATTAGGCCTAAAAGCAGGCCACCAAACATTTAAGGAAAATCTTGTTTGCATTCTGGGACCAAGTAAGAGCAAGTTTTGCCACGATATGTGGACATGCTATGTCACATAGTAGGAAGTGGTTAGGCGCACTTGGGGGGGGGGGGGGGGGGAAGAGGCTGGTTGGGTAGAGCCTGCCCCTATGTCTGAACCTAAGTAGCCTTAAACTTAGAGGGATTTTATCGTGTAAAATAAACTTTTGAAATATTCTAAAATAATTTAGTTTATTTAAAAAAAAGGAAATTGCCCAAGTTTCTTAGATCTGCCGGTTTAAGAAGAGTCATGTTTCTGAGGGATATTTTTCCGAACACTGGGCGGCCCTCCCTCAAGTATGCTCATCCTGGAAGTTCATTCTGAAATGGGGGGTGGGGGGGTTGCTGGAGGGATTGCATTCCGAATTGGGGGGCCATTAGTGACTAGTCGTCTTTCCTGTATCGCGATATCATACAGACAACGTAACGTATCAACGTCACCACAATAATATAACCTAGAAATTAAATCAAAGAACCCGATCCTCCTTCACTAATCCTTACGACACTTAGTCGACGATTACCTTAGTGCCCAACGAACGCTCCAGCTGACGCCTTTTGTGAGGCTTGAAGCTCATCGTGATGAGCCGATCATCATCATGGCTTTGATATTGATAGTGATGATGCCCTGCCGCAAGCGTACAAAATCATTGCGACAGAGAGAAAAGGAAGAGGTTAGAAGGCGCAGCACCTGCTGCAGCAGCACTAGCTTCTATATTATACGTGTAGAAATTAGAGATCAGCGAGGAGAAATACACAATATACCACGAGTGATCGGCCGGTGCCTGCCATGGTGTTGTGGTACCACGAGCGATCGGATATCCTGATAAGAGTCAGGGTGCCGCCCGCCGGCCATGGCAACGTTCAGCATCTGCGCGTCGTGAGCAGCCGCGCAGGTACTGCAGATCATTAGGAGGATTGGCAGTAGCGCAATCTCCATAATTGCTACAGAGAATGTGATCACCAAGAGACCCTTACACGGAGCTGGATGCGCCATTATCAATACTTCAACAGGCAATACATATTACAGAGACTTCTGCATGTATATATTATATGTAAGGTTCGCTTCTCCGTCATTCATTTTTAAGAGTCGCACATGTAATTAATAAATAACCCCACAAACAAAAATGGGCTCAAAAGACCGAGTCATGGCTTTGGCATTATTAGTTTTGTAAGTAGCTTTGGATTTATTTGTTTTTAAGGCTAAGACCAATTCTACGCTCTATTTAGATCGACAAAGGACCCTTGTTTATTATCGTGGAGGTAATGGCTTTTTTAAGGCCAATCACCATTGATTCCACTTGGATTCCCTGTCTGTTTCAAAGTCCATGCAAATTTAATTAGGAACCATGTTAATATAAAAATATTTCACGTACCCCAATATTCAACTCATGCCCAACTTAAACAAGCTCATGGAAAAAGGACTAATACTAGATGCAAGGAACGAAAGCGATCACACCTTGATATGAGTAAAACAAAGGTGCAAAAATGGTCTATATCAGCAATCTCTCAATCAATCCATATCATGTATTTATGGAAAATATCTAAATTTATGTTTGAATGCATGGACATGGGACCATACCAATAAAGCCAATGGTACACGTCATAAGTATATGTACTTGTATAACCATACACATAGACTTTGTGTGCTTTTTCCTTGATTTTTTATTCACTTTCTATTGTAGGAGGGTCACTTTCATTTTGCTGCACACTTGGGGAAAAAGCTAGTTTCAAAGTCACCAAAACAAGAGAAGGCACCTAATATTCCTTATTCATGATTGAAAACCAAGCCCTATGGCATCACAAATAGTGAATTTTTTAAAGGCTAAAATTTCACAATAAAAGAGGTCGAAAAGGCAAAAGTTTGGCTATAATTCATGCAAAAAATCACCTCTTATCGCCAAATATGGCTATAGGTACCTTAGATGTGATCCATCTAAAAAAATAGATGAACAATAAGTGAAATCCCATTCCAAGCATAGATATAGGCATGTGAAAAGTGTAGACATACCTTGTGAGCTTCCCCAAGTGATAGATAACATCGCAAACACCCCTCATCAGACAACCATTGATGACAAGAGGGAGGACATGCTGCATACATCTGTTTTACAATACAGTCAGATGACTTATCAGGACAACAATGAGCTACGGACCGAAAAAAATAAGAGTTACCTTGAAGAAATTATGCCAATCATGTGTTGTCAAGTTGGGAAGACTCATGTCATCCACAGTAAATATGTTTTGCAATGATGTACCATATCATGTGGGTGTTTGAATAGACCGTTATCCGACGATTGATCATTGAAATCTTTGTGGGGGTAAACACCCATGGTGCATGTGCATACTCTTTTCTTACTGTCTCTTCATCGACTCGAGGCCATAAAGCACCCTTGCAATTTTGCTCGTTTAAGTCATTTCTGGCTAGCTCCGTGTCCTTCAAACCAATGAGATGTTTCCATAAAGAGTGTCCTACGTTCTTAAATATATGCATAGGATCAAGAAGATGAAAAATCTTTAGATCCTTCCAATACTCTAGAAGAAACCATATAGAGATAGAGGGAGCTAGAGAACTTTGTCCTTGACCACGTTCATCATCTTCATCACTTGCAAGATCTGACTTTGGATCGTTCGATGATAGGTCCTTTCGTCCACTTTTTGTACCAATCTATAGGCATCATCGGTATTGGACATCGGCCACTCTCAACCTTTCCATTGAAGTGTCTAGCTTTTGTCTTTCGACGTAGTGTGTGATCTTTAGGCAAGAATCGTCTATGCCAAAGATATATGTTCTTGTTGAGATGCTTACTATACGTAGATTTCAACCAATCAGTGCATAAGGGACAAGCTTTATAACCCTTGGTTGAACACCTTGCATCCATAGTAAAATATTTAGCATGATCATGAAAGATTAAATTGATATGAAAATAGTCCCACATGTGCTACTTAAATCACAATCGAATACTTGAACGAAATCCATAGCCAGGAAAGTCATGTATAGTCCATGCTAGAATTCCACGAACTTGAACCTTCTTTTGTCATCTTGTTTTGACACCTCAAGCACGTCTATGCCTCTCCATAAGACTATGAGATCATCGATAAGAGGAGCCAAATAAACATTAAGGTCTTTGACGATGTTTTCCTGGGATTATGAGGGACGAAATTAGGTGTTGTTTCTTAAAACAAATAAATGGTGGCAAGTTATAGTTCACAAGAACTATTGGCCAAGTGGACCATTTACTTGAATGCATGGAGAAAGGATTCACACCATCCAATCCAACACCCATCTTAATGTGTCGCGGATCTTGTTCAAATTTTGGCCACTTTGAATTGATATTCTTGAAGGCAAGACAATCCAAGGAAATTTGCATAATCCCATATGTACTTACATTCTTTGCTCCCCAATCCATAAGTCTTGCTAACTCTGGGGTTTGAAATATATGTTGTATACAGGGAGCCAATGGAAAATGTCAAACCACCTTGCGAGGGATCTTTCCACTTACATCTTTGTAATGTGATGTTTCACATTTTGGGCATCTCTCCTCATTCTCATATTCACCTCTGTATAAAATAAAATCATTGGGACATGCATGAATCGTGTTGTAGTCCAATCCAAGCTTAATGATCATCTTCTTCCCCTCGTCTCTTGATGTAGGAAGGACATTGTTTGTAGGTAAAAACTTTTTTGATAGTAGCCTGCAGCATTTCAAGCAAACATAACTCTTAGATTTTGTTAAATAACGCACTAAACATTGAGAAGTAGCTTACTTTAATAGTGCTGAAACGGATGTGTTACTCCAAGATAAGTAAAGTTGCACTAAATCGTGACAATTTTGAGCCTTCGTAGATTTGCTAAAGTGCTTCAGCTCTAAGAAAGCTTTCATCCTCCCCTACTTCACCTTCTTTATAATAATCATTAATAAACCCGTCCATGCCATGTCATCATCATTGTTGAAGTCTTCGTGCACTTTTCCAAAATCCGTGTCATAAAGTTTATTCAAACTATCATAACTTTTTGGATCACTCTTGCGAAGGAGTCTCATATACTAATTTGGCATTTGAGAGGTGCCATGAGAGGTAGGCACACATCATTCTCTATATCATAAGCTAGAACCTGTCACATCATTCTCTATATTCATCATTAAGCAAGGAGACAATCTGATTAAACAAAGATCTCGTTATTCTCAAATATACATGTAAAGATTGAGGAAGCTGGAAAAAACAAATTAGAACACAATTCATCCTTCCATATATAGAGAGTTGAACGAGTATACATAGAAAGGGATGATCCAAGGAAAAGGACCATCCTAAGAGAAGTAAATAATCCAAACTTCAATCCAAAGGTGGAGATACTCTTGCAGGTCTGCGAAATCCATAGTTCGCCAGTGGTTCATCACCGACACGCAATGATCTAATGGCATTGACGAGAATATGTCTTAGAACATCTCTACTCATGTATCCTAGTTCATGAACATTTTCACATTCCACAAATATGCAATTGGTTCTTGCGCTTCTTCCTTGACTGCTATTAATTAGACCTGTCATGTTTCCTTGTGTGTATGGTCTCCCATCTACATAAAGTTTATGTCCTTGAGCATGAGTGATGCCTCTATCTGAAAGAGACATTGCATTGATGCACATACCATAAGTGCTCATGCTCAAAGTATACCGCACTAGTTGGTGCCATGGACCCCATCCATATATGAGTTCGCAAAAGCACATAAGTGTCACCTCTAAATCAGGTGGAACTTGTAGGTATTGTGCAATGAAGAGGCCACGCCCTCCATCTGGAATACTAGAAGGAGCTATCATATAGTGAGTGCCCCAAAAGCTAAAAGTCTCTCCATCTCTAGGAAGTGATCCTCCTTACCATCCTTTGTAGAGCATGTGATCGTACGTTTGCACAAGAGATCGTAGATGATCAGGCAATGCATAATCATGAGACATCACACTCTCAAAGCCACGAGGTAGGGGCTATTGTAAGATATCAAGTTGCAGCAATTGGATTTCTTGACCAAGCCGTGTACGAGAATGATGAGCATCTCGGTCATAGATGTCATCTTCACCATCAAATGAAGTTGCATATTCCTACATATGTAACGTGATGATTACTAATATGTATCTTCAAAAAAAATGAAAATAATGTAAATAGGATGTAAAGAACACTAATCATAGGCCGATCTTGTTGTGCTGGCATTGGTGCATGAACAAAACACCATATTCTGGTTCATGGGAATGACACTAGTGTCACGGCCTCCAATACAAGCCTAAACATATATCACACCAACATAGAATTCGCTCCTCCTCATGATAAGATGAAGAATCTAATTCACGTGAAGGAGCACTCTCTAGAATTATGAATGCCGCATGACCACCATGACTATAATGGGAGGTGATGGTGTACGAGAGGAATTTGAATCTGCATAAATAGAGATAAAAGAGATTAAACTTGGTGCTGATCTTTTTTATTCATTGACTCACAAATAGAGCGCATGTACTAATGTAAGAAATATAAAATCAAAATAGTATATTGACATTCTTTTTTTAAACACAACTAGGAGGTATACACATGATCCCAGCAACAAGAGGCATATTGGATTTCTCGAGGAGTCATGGACATACTTCTGTCGGGAGTACTGTTTACGAGTGACATATCCACAACAAAGAGTATATTTTTTAATCGCTTTATCGAAGTATTTTGACTTCAAATTTTCTATAGAGTTAAAATTGTATAATATCATTTGTCCTTTGATTTCAATGAATTGATATAGGAGGCAACAATGGCCAAAGTCTCGAGCAGACATACATCTCATCTGGGTTGCATGGGGAGAGATGGTTTTGTTGCTAATTTTGTAAGTATATGCCATAGGTTTTTATTTTTTATGAAATTAGAAGCATAGAAGAAAGAAAAATAACCAAAATAATCTAACTTTGGATCTATTTTTGAATAGACAAAAGATTACAGTCATCCCCCTGATGGCAGCAGAAATTCACACAACAACTTCTGAGGGGTACATAGCCCTTCAGAGGAGGCTTCCTCCAACACGCCATTTTGTGAGTATCCATTCTATTACTTTTAGATACTTTTTCAAGTATTTTTTAAATACTTCAATTTGTTACTTTTTTCAATACTTGATCTTTATTGATGCAAGAGATTCATGGTGAGAGAGATATGGATGTTGTCGCCTGAGAGGAGGCAGAGGGGCAAGAGGATAGATGAGAAGCGGACCCGAGCTGTTGCCGCACGAGTACCTCTAAAGCCACTGAGGCCCCATGGAGATGCAGACAGCACATCATCGGATAGTGCATTTAATCACTAGCTCCCCTCTCCCACTCTTTCCCACATACTTGATCAGATTCATGTAACACATTCCATGACATTGTATATATATTGATATATATATATATCTGTTTAGTTTTGGTCTTGTGAATCATTTCATGTTTGATAAAGTGTTTTTTAAAGTTTTGTGAATTTTCTCATGTTTGATATTTTTTTAATCCCTAATTAAAAAATAAAAAAGAAAGTACATATCATGATCCATGTTGTGTCTTGCGTAAGTGATCGATGTATGTGTCATTCTGTATGAGAGCACGTCTGTTTTATACTCAATGTTGTGTTTGCATGCACGAGAGAGAGAGAGAGAGAGAGAGAGAGAGAGAGAGAGAGAGAGAGAGAGAGTGTGTGTGTGTGTGTGTGTGTGTGTGTGTGTGTGTGTGAATAAGTGTATGTGTGCGTAAGGGCGAGAGAGAGTGAGAGAGCAAGTATGTGTGTGAGTGAGAGAGATAGAGAGAGAGAGAGAGAGAGAGAGAGAGAGAGAGAGAGAGAGAGAGAAATTGTATGTGTATATAAGAGAAAGATAGTCCAAATATGTGTGAGTGAGAGAGAGAAAGTAGTTATGTGTGTGAGTGAGAGCGTGTGAGGAGTGCCATGCAAATTTTTTTTTAAAAACATCTGAGTGTTGCTTAAGTGATGCCTTTTTTTGAGTCGCTTAAACGACGCTTGCTAACGCATATGTGACGCATAATATGTCATATAAGCGATGCAAAAATGTCACATATTGTATCCTTAAGCGAATCGCAATGCAGCATGCATATAACGATGCGTATAGCGATGTTTTGGCATTGCATATGCGACACTCGTCAACATCGCTAGCCCCCCCTCCCCCCTCTTGTAGTGTTAGGATTGCAAGATATGCAACCTACACAATGGTTTATATGACTAGCAAACACCATAGCAGAATTAAGCCTTTGGGAATTCTTCCATATGTAAATATAACCCTAAGAACAAGATACTATTTGGTGGTAAAACCAAATTTCTACAAGACCTCATATCCTTTGCTTTTGGAAAGACCACAGCTTTTTGAAGCAAGAGCAAGTACAGATTGGTTCAAAGGAACCATAACCCCAAGTAGAGAATCCAACAAAGTGGTAATGAAGTTATATGGCTTGCAAAACGGTAATGGATCTAGCTCCATTGAAGTCTTAGCAAACTCCTCCAATCAAGTAATGGATGGCACATTAGAAGATGAATAAGATGTCAAACAGATATTTCCCAAGAAAAAAGAGGCACAATCCCTTGCGGTGGGTACTCTAAGCCAACTCCCGAAAGAAGTAAAGTCATTTTCAATGGGTAAATACATGGTGCCCAATCTAGAAACACTACAAGATAAAGGCCTTATACCGACATTAAAAGTGATGAAAATGTAAATAACAAAATTTTCCCCCGTCATTGCAAAAAGCATCGTTATTGTGGTGACACCATAGAATAGCCGATATCAGTGTCGGTATCAGCATCGCAAATGCGACGCTAATACCGATGCAAATAATGGTGCTGATAACGACACTCTGCGATGCTAATAACGACATAAATAACGACACATGCAGGGTAAATTTGCGACGCTAATAGTGATGGTAACAGGGGAAAAAAATTGTGGGCCATACAAAATAGTTTTTGCACTGTGTACAATGCTCGTGTCAACAAAAACAAAGTGTACTTAAATCATAACACTGATACATGAAATAAATACATGATCGCATAATGAAAGTGATTGGTACAATCATGACAAGATATCACTACTACATAGAAAATGTCTACATAGATCAAGCGACCAAAAAAGAAGGGTGTGTGAGCTCCAGGGATCCAAGGGCGAGCTATATATCCTCACCATCTGAAAGCTCGTCCCGCTGCAAAGGAGCATCGAATGGACTCTATAAAAAAAGAAACAACTACACATTAGTCCCCCATACAATAATGCTTTCTAATTAAATATGGTAACTACGGACAAGAAAGATGAGTGAATTATAGGGCTGTTGCGTCTATACAATCGGTCGATCAATGTAGTGAGACTATGCCTCTCTGTATATCGAGTCTCAAGGCTAGTCGGATCGCGATTTGTAATGGAGTGCTACAAAGAAAACAAAATACTAACTATTAGAAACATGATTGTCAGTACAAATGATATTGCAAAAAAATAAGCAAGCAAAACAAAAGAAAAACTTACAAAGTCCTCCAGATATGTCCTATGGCCACCACTCCCAAGATGATGGACCACTCCAGCCTCTAGTCGTGCCCTCGCTACCTCTCGCGCTGCTGACTCCAACGTCCTAGAGAATCTATAGCCTCCTTCCTCAGTCGGCACCAGTTGTCCGCGTCTAGCCACTCAGGCTTTGCAGCCCCACTCTTGAGTGCCTTGCGTGCATCTGATCATCTATGTGACATATATGCATGTATGCAGTCCATCATCCAGCCCGTAGAAAATCTATCTGTTGTGGCTGGAATCAAAAACTCCTCATGCAAGGATGCTACTATGTAGTCCTTGCTCCCCTCCAGTATGTTTTTCAATGATCTAAGACATTATGCCGAAAAACTTGTTGGCATAACTCTGTCATGCGAGCCATTACACTCCTCCTCTCATCATTCATGATGATGGCTCCTGACCTGTCATCAATAAGATAGGCATATCCCTCTGGGGTATGCTTTAAGATGGGTCCTCTCCCACCTGCGTCCACGCTCCTGGGCATATCCAGGAGACCCCTGTACATTCAGTGTACCGACCAGGGTAGTATCTATCGGTGTAGCATCCATAGGGGTGCCATCTGTAGATGGCTGCAAAAGCCGGAGTAACTGGAGTAGACGCCCCCACAGGTGTGACAAATCCTGGAGGTGACGCAACTCCAGCAAAACGATGAGACGGAGAAACCACGTCCGTGCCTCCACAGCAACCACCTGAGCCACGCTCCCTAGAACCGCCACAAGAGCGAGGAGTCGCACCTATATGACATGCCGACCGCGCAGACTCACTGCCTCCGTATCTCTATAGCATCCCCCTGACCTTGAAGCACTCCCTCCCTCTGGCCCAAGTATGGAGCGTCGACCTCGTCTACTCGAAGCTGAAGCATATGATCGCGCCGAAGTAGATCTAATAGAGCAGCCTGGTGATGTCCGAGACAGCTCCTAGTCCGCCATGTCTCTGAATCTCGCCATCTGATCTGGAGACATGTGAGTGAAGATATCCTGCAACTCCTCATCGCTCATCCCTCGACTCATCTTGAAAAGGTCACCTGCACAAACAAAAAATGATATTAGCATAATCAATTTAAATCATACAAAGCACGGTAATATAAATCTTTAAAAAATGATCTCACTTAAAATGCATATCTTATGTACCCTTATAAGCGATTAGTCAACGAATTGAGTAAGTGAAAAATTGTATTTTAAAAATACCTTGTTTTGAATCCACGTGATGCACACATATATTCATGAGTAACTTACCCGAGCCTTGCAATATCGATTCCTCTATTTACATATTGTCCTCATCTATGCTCAAAACATCACTTTGATCATATACTCTCGCACTTCGGGGAGCTGAAGGTATAACATACTACCATCGAGGTTGTCGAGGGTTTGGATAAAAGATTACATGTTCACAAATACGTATAAGAGAGATTAAACTATTGTAACATGTACCATGTCATAATACAATTAACAAACAAATGAGTTTATGCACCTGTTCATAATGGGCTGGCAACACAAAGGTGTCGTGCAAATCCGTCCATTTTTTTTCGGAATCTATTTCAAGAAATCTTGATGGACCTCATCGAACTGTTGCTCCAGCTCCTTCAAGTACCACTTTGAACCATTGCACATAAAATAGTATCATGGAGAAGCTACGGTAATCCACCGTAACAATACTTTGCAAGTTTCCAAAATACTCCATCTCATCTATAACCGTGTTTGGATCCGTTGCTCATCATCAGCTCTCCTGCTCGAACCTTGCCATGATACCACAGACCATTGTGGAGCGCATTTTGTCAATATGCTCCATGTGAAAATGCCGTCCACATGACTACGCTGCACTATATATTTTGTACTGTACATTGAAACACTCAAATTAGTTGTCACATATAAAATATAGATACGACATATCCTAAACACATCATCACCTTTGGACTACATCTCCTCGAGAATTTCAACTCCTCAATTGATATCTTCGCCCCTTTGCTAGAGATGCTGCGGTTAAAGCTCCATGCAACCATTACATTGACATGAACCGCGGCATCTCCTCCATGCCCTCGGAATATCAAATCGGTCGATGGTGCGTACTACGTCAAAATTCAAATCGCACTTCCTCTCGATCTTGCCTAGCGATCTGGTACATGGCGAGCCATATCTCCATAGAGGCATGGTGCAACATACAAAAGCGATTCACCTTCTCCTCCATTGCAGCATCCATTCTTTTTTCTACCCCATTTTCAACCACCACATCTCTGGTCAGTCTATCATCGTCTTTAAGCGACCATAGCATTTTGTTGTTTGGATATACCGTTGGTAGCCATTGTGAAATATGTACTAGCATCTCAGACACCAACCAACCTTCAATCATGCTACCTTCTGGCTGAACTCGTTGTCGCACAAAGCCTTTCAGGGTTTTCATGAAGCGCTCCAAGAAGAACATCCATCACGTATGGACAGGTCCAGCAATCTTCACTTAATCTACAAGATGCACAAGAAGGTGGATTTCTATCGTGAGTATGTTGGTAGGCAGGTATCTCTTAAAGAGACAGACTGTCTCCACTGCTCCCCGCCTTGCAGATTTAATAGAGGACGCCTTAATCTCCTTCTGTGAGATCCATTGCACTAAAGTCGACAACCTGTAAATGGCCCCACGTATATCTGGAGTAAGGCATCCTGCGATTGCGATCGGTAGTACAAACTGCCACAAATGAGAAAGCATTATGAACAATGGCTACACTCCAAATATCAAAATGCGTACACTAATTACAATCCACTTGTAGTACAAACATGACATATCTTATGCCAGTCATGGGATTTTAGCCCTGATAATTGGTCGTCTTTAGAAAATGCAGACCTGAGAGAACGCATCATACCCGTCGGAGTGCGGATAGACTTGACTACTTGCTTCACAATGTGCTCTTCTTTAGTGGACAAAACCCAAGGAGCGCGAGGTAGCTGCATGCAACCATCAACACTCGACTACTGCCAAAGTGCCTCCATCTTGCCTACCTCCTTCAAATCCATTCGTGCCCCTATAGTGTCTCTCTTTCCTGTGATGTGGTCCCATAGCAAGCTGCCCAAATTCTTGAAAATATGCATGGGATCTAACAAGTGGTTGATCTGTAAGTGGGTCCAATATGGTAACTCGTACAAAACTGAGAACCGTCGCATTCCATTTGGATGTGACTCCGCGTGGACCATTTTCAGCTCGTACCAGCTTGTGGCATTCATATGTGTTGGAGGTCGTCCAAGAAAACCTTCCCTGAGTTCATGACCCTCTGGCAAGAAAGCAGTGTGTCCTTGATATACCATCTTCTCCATGGTTCGTGACCTTTGGGAGTCTAACTGTGGCCCGCACAATGGACATGCATGATAACCTAAGGTAACCAGACCTATTCCAACACCTCTATCCAGTGAATATAAACTTGAACAAGATAAAATATAGATATTACCAACGAGAACATAAGCCTATTTACCTGAGCACTCTCCGAATCCCGGAAAGTCATGCATCATCCACATGAGAATGGCTCGAATATTGACGGACCATCGACCATCGCGCTTGCTCATATCTTGCACAGTGATCCCCTCCTACAAAATCTTAAGCTCATTGACTAATGGATGAAGATACACGTCCATATTTCACTACAAGGAAACGCAGAAATAGCGACGGCAGGTAGTGACGCCCCATAGAGAAAAAAACCGGTCCGAAACCCGAGCGCATTTTATTTCGTGCATTTGTGAAACATTTCGAGAGGGAGAGAGAGAGAGAGAGAGAGAGAGAGAGAGAGAGACCGTTTTGCATAGAGGGTGAGAGAGGGAGAGGAAGAAGGCTTGCCGCCGCCACTGCCACTGTTCGTGAAGAAGAGGAGGAGTTGCCGTCGCGAAGAGGAGCTGCCAAACCCTCCTACAAATCTTTAAGATGAGTCCATTCTCTCTCTCTTTTACTTGTTTAGGGTTTAATTTGTGTTTATTGAGAGAGGGAGAGGAAATGAGAGAGAAAGAGAGGGAGAGGGAGAGGGAGAGGGAGAGGGAGAGGGAGGGAGAGAAAGAGAAAGAGAGGGAGAGGGAGGGAGAGTACATTCTCTCTCTCTTTTACCTTTTTTTATATAATTTGTGTATATATATTGAGAGAGGGAGAGGAAATGAGAGAGAAAGAGAGGGAGAGGGAGAGGGAGAGGGAGAGGGAGAGGGAGAGGGAGGAAATGTGAGAGAGGGGGGAGGGAGGGAGAGAGAGAGAGATAAAGAGAGGGAGAGGGAGGAAATGAGAAAGAGAGAGAGAGAGAGAGGGAGAGGGAGAGGGAGAGGGAGGAAATGGAAGAGGGAGGGGGATGAAATGAGAGAATGAGAGGGAGGGAGAGTGTATTCTCTCTCTTTTTTTTGTATAATTTGTGTATATTGAGAGAGGGAGAGGGAGGAAATGAGAGAGAGAGAGAGAGAGAGAGAGAGAGAGAGAGAAAGAGAGGGAGATTAAAGAGAGGGAGAGGGAGGGGGAGGAAATGAGAGAGGGAGAGGGAGGGAGAGGGAGAGGGAAGGATAGGAAATGAGAGAGGGAGAGAGAGAGAGGGAGAGGGAGGAAATGAGAGAGGGAGAGGGAGGGAGAAAGAGAGAGAAAGAGAGGGAGAGGGAGAGGGGGAGGAAATGGGAAAGGAAGAGGGAGGGAGAGGGAGAGGAAGAGGGAGGGAGAAGAAATGAGAGAAGGAGAGGAAGAGAGCAAAAGGAAAAGAGAGAATGAGAGGAGAGAGAAAAAGAGAGAAAATGTTGAACATAATAGGAAAAGAGAGAAAGAGAGGGTGTGGGTGAGGGTCAAGGTGAGGGAGGGAGAGGAAATGAGAGAGGGAGAGGAGAAAGAGAAAAATGAGAGAGGGAGAGGAGAGAGAAAAAGAGAAAAAAATCATTAAATCTAATAGAGAAAGAGAAAAAGAGAGGGTTGGGGTGAGGGAGGGAGAGAAAATGAGAGAGGGAGAGAAAGAGAGAAAGGGAAATGAGAGAGAGGAAATGAAAGAGGGAGAGGAGAGAGAAAAAATGAGAGAGGAGAGAGGAGAGAGGAGAGAGAAAAAGAGAAAAAAATCATTAAATCTAATAGAGAAAGAGAGAAAGAGAGGGTCAGGGTGAGGGAGGGAGAGGAAATGAGAGAGAGAGAGAGAGAGAGAGAGAGAGAGAAAGAGAGAAAAGAAAATGAGAGAGGGAGAGGAGAGAGAAAAAGAAATGAGAGAGAGAGAGAGAAAGAGATAAAAATCATTAAACCTAATAGGAAAAGAGAGAAAGAGAGGGTCAGGGTGAGGGAGGGAGAGGAAATGAGAGAGGGAGAGAAAGAGAGAAAGGGAAATGAGATAGGGAGAGGAGAGAGAAAAAGAAATGAGAGAGAGAGAGAGAGGAGAGAGAAAAAGAGAAAAATCATTAAACCTAATAGGGAAAGAGAGAAAGAAAGGGTCAGGGTGAGGGAGGGAGAGGAAATGAGAGAGGGAGAAAAAGAGAGAAAAGTAAATAGGACCTTACAATAAGCTCATCCTAGGCTCATAGGGGTTTGGCCGATCCTCAACAAACCTAAGGAATATATAGCTAGAGAGCCCTAGCATACTTGTGCCTCCTAGCATAATGTTTTTGTTGCAAAGAGACCTCTCATACATGGGGCTTGTCCTAGCCTCCACCACGCAAATATACAACCAAGGCAATCAGCCTATCAGTATGAAAAACATTCATTTTTTATAACGTAATCCCAAAAATAACTTTGGATATTCCATAAAAATCAATCTCTTCTTAAAAAGACAAATACAGAAAACTAAAACAACATCATTCATATATATGCTTCGCAAAACTAAAACAACATCACCACAAGATCTCTTAGGAAACTCATCTTCAACTATCAATTTTAATTAATAAATATAATATAAAATCACTTACAAGGAAGAACGCTCTTTTATCATTAACCCTCTTTCTTCCTTAGAATAGTCTTAGAAAAAAATTTATGCTCTAACAAGCATATATTTGAGCATAATAACTATTTTAAGGTTTATTCCATGAGTAGTAGTAGTATATATGCAAGCATCAAGCTAGAGATCATGCTTTGGTATCGTGGAGATCCCAATCTCATGCCTTCATAGAGATTGTAGTGTGCAATAGTGTGGAGAGAAGATGGGTGAGCTGTAAATGGTAAAGGAGAATTCTATTGATGATAGAGAGAAGATGAGGTGAATCGCCAATCCTATTCTTAGTGAGTGCAACCTACCCATAGTCATGGTTGTTGTGGTCATGGTCGTGGTCGTGGTCGTGGTTGTAGTCATGGTCGTGGTCGTCGTACTCCTAGTCGTAGTCATAGTCGTGGTCGTGGTCGTAGTCATAGTCATGGTCGTATTCGTGGTCGTGGTCGTGGTCGTGGTCGTGGCCGTCGTAGTCGTGGTCGTCGTGGTCGTGGTCGTGGTCGTGGTTGTGGTCATGGTCGTGGGTCGTGGTTGTGGTCATCGTAGTCGTAGTCGTGGTTGTGGTCGTGGCCATGGTCGTAGTCGTAGTCGTAGTCGTGGTTGTGGTCGTGGCCATGGTCGTAGTTGTAGTCGTAGTCGTGGTCATAGTCGTTGTCGTAGTCATAGTCGTGGTCGTGGTCGTGGTCGTGGTTGTAGTCGTAGCTGTAGTCGTGGTCGTGGTCGTGGTCGTAGTCGTCGTGGTCATGGTCATGGTCGTGGTCGTGGTCGTAGTTATAGTCATGGTCATAGTCGTCTTCATGGTCGTCGTGGTCGTGGTCATGGTTGTGGTCGTGGTCATGGTCATAGTCGTGGTCGTGGTCGTGGTCGTGGTCGTGGTCGTGGTCGTGGTCATGGTCGTGGTCGTAGTCATAGCGTAGAAAATGTGAGAGAGATGGAAGGAGAGGATAACAATTTAAGAAAAAAAAGAATGATAACAAAAACAATTTGTTTGTTGTAACGTAGACAAAATGGAAAACGATGAAGGTCCTGTTGTTCAAGATCACGAGGCGTATCTTAATCAGCGTATCCCGTGTCCTTGCTCTCAATGCAAGCTGGAAATTAGACGAAAACGTCAATTGTCTATAAAACACATACGACGATTTGGCAAGTTTCAATTTGAGATCATTGATCAGGCGATTGTAGATCTTGGAGCTTGAGATGAAGGCAATGATCGATGCATTGATTCCCATGGATATCGAGACTTCTAATCTGCTTGAGAGGAAGCATCCATACCATTATATGATGGGTGGCGAGTATCTCGCTTGAAAACACTGTTTGCACTCTGAAGTGTACAAGCAAAATATGGGTGGAGTGATACGAGTGTGACCGAGTTGTTCGGGTACCTTGTACATATACTACGTTAATTTTTTTTTCGGCACTATTATTAAAAACATTTGTGCTTTTTCAAGGTGTTTATGATTTTTTTTAAGTTATTGAAATATCATATATTACCACCTGCAAATACCATGCCTGAGTCTCGTAATGATGCACGACATGTTTTACGAAATCTTGGCATGGACTACAACAATATCCATGCATGTATCAACGATTGCATACTGTTTTGAGGAGAATACAAGACTATGGAGACATGTCCAAAGTGTGGTGCTCACATGTATCGACAGGACTTGTAAGAGCAAACCATCCCTCAAAAAGTTCTCAGACACTTTCTGCTTATCCCCCGCATAAACCACATGTTTCGTACGTTCAACATGGTGATCTTGACAACGTTGCATGCGTAGAATAGATCCACAGATGGAGTTCAACGAATATCAGCGGATTCACACACATGGAGCCACATTGACTCTACCTTCCCAGGCTTTGCCCAAGAGCCAAGGAATCTTCGGCTCGGTCTTGCAATGGATGGCATGAACCCATTCGGTCTGTGCTCAACTTCTTACAGTGTGTGGCCTATAGTCCTTGTCAACTACAATATTCCTCCATGGCTTTCTACGAAGAAAGGACATCTCATCCTTAGCTTACTCGTCCCCGACCGCTACAATGTCAAAAATATGGACGTGTATCTTTGTCCATTATCGATGAGCTTAAGATCTTGTGGGACGAGAGGATCATCGTGCAAGATATGAGCAGACGCGATGGTCAACGGTCAGCCAATATTCGAGCCATTCTCATATGGACGATGCATGACTTTCCGGGATTCGGAGAGTGCTCAGGTGAACAGGCCTTCGTTCTCGTTGGTAATATCTATATTTTATATCATTCAAGCTTGTATTCACTGGGTCATGGTGTTGGAACAGGTCTGGTTACCTCAAATTATCATGCACGTCCATTGTGTGGGCCACAGTTAGACTCCCGAAGGTCACGAACCATGAAGAAGATGGTATATCAAGGACACACTGCTTTCTTGCCAGAGGATCATGAACTCAAGGAAGGTTTTCTTGGATCACCTCCAACGCGTATGAACTCCGCAAGCTGATATGAGCTGAAAATGGTCCACGCAGAATCACATCCAAGCGGAATGTGGCGGTTCTCAGTTTTCTATGAGTTGCCATATTGGACCCACTTATAGATCAACCACTTGTTGGATCCCATGCATATTTTCAAGAATGTGGGTAGCTTGCTATGGGACCACATCACAGGAAAGAGAAACACTATAGGGGCGCGAATGGATTTGGAGGTAGGTAAGATGGAGGCGCTTTGGCCCCAGTCGAGTGCTAATGGTCGTGTGCAGCTACCTCGCACTCCTTGGGTTTTGTCCACTAAAGAAGAGTGCATTGTGAAGCAAGTAGTCAAGTCTATCCGCACTCCGACGGGTATGATGCGTTCTCTCAGGTCTACATTTTTTAAATACGACCCAAGGCTAAAATCCCATGACTGGCATAAGATATGTCAAGTTTGTACTACGAATGGATTGTAATTGGCGTGCGCATTTTGCTATTTGGAGTGTAGCCATTATTCATAATGCTTTCTCATCTATGGCAATTTGTACTACCGATCGCGATCGCAAGATGTCTTACTCTAGAAATACATGGGGCCATTTACAGGTTGTCAACTTTGATGCAATGGATCTCACAGAAGGAGATTAAGACATCCTCTATTGAATCCGCAAGACGGGGAGCAGTGGAGACGGTATGTCTCTTTGAGAAATACCTGCCCATCAACATACTCATGATACAAATCCACCTTCTTGTGCATCTTGTAGATGAAGTGGAGATTATTGGACATGTCCATACACGATGGATATTCTTCTTGGAGCGCTTCATGAAAACCCTGAAAGGCTTTGTGTGACAATGAGCTTGGCCAGAAGGTAGCATGGCTGAAGATTGGTTGGTGTCTGAGGCACTAGTGTACATTTCACAATGGCTACCAACGGTGGATCCAGCCAGATAACGAAATGCTATGGTCACTGAAGGACAATGATAGACTGACTAGAGATATGGTGGTTGGAAATGGGGTGGAAAAAAAAATGGATGCCTCAATGGAGGAGAAGGTCAATCGCTTTTGTATGTTGCACCATGCCTCTATGGAGATGTGGCTTGCCAAGTACCAGATTGCTAGGCAAGATCGAGAGGAAGCGCGAGCTGAACTTTGACATAGTACGCATCATTGAAACCAATTCTATATCCCGAGGGTATGGAGGAGATACCGTGGTTTATGTCAACGCGATGGTTGTATGGAGCTTTGATTACAGCGTCTCGCGAAGGGACAGAGATCTCAATGGAGAAGTGGGAATTCTCAAGGAGATGTTGTCCAAAGGTGATGAGGTATTTAGAATTTGTCGCATCTAAATTTTATATGCGACATCTAATTTGAGTGTTTCAATGTACAGTACAAAATATATAGTGCAGCATAGTCGCGCGGACGATATTTTTGCGTGGAGCGTATTAACAAAACGCGCTCCACAATGGACTGTGGTATCATGGCAAGGTTCAGCAAGAGAGCTGGCGACGAGGAACGGATCCAAATACGGTTGTGGATGAGATGGAGTATTTTGGAAACTTGCAAAGTATTGTTATGGCGGATTACTATAGCTTCTCCATGATACAATTCGATGTGAAATGGTTCAAAGTGGTACTTGGAAAAGTTGGAGCAATAGTTCGACGAGGTCCATCTGGATTTCTCAAAATAGATTCTGAAAAAAAATGGATAGATTTGCGCGACACCTTTGTGTTGCCGGTCCATTGTGAACAGGTGCATAGACTCATTTGTTTGTTACTTGTATTACGACATGGTTTATGTCACAATGGTTTAAACTCTCTTGTACGTATTTGTGAACATGTAATCTTCTATCCAAACCCCCAACAACCTCGATGGTGGTATGTTATACCTTCAACTCCCCGAAGTGCAAGAGTATATGATCAAAGCAATGTTCCGAGTATAGATGAAGATAATATGCAAATAGAGAGGTCGATATTGCAAGGGGTGGAGGCCACCGAAAGCTTAGAGCTAGCATCGGCTAACAATGATGAAAATACAAGAGTCCAAGAATTCTTTGAGAACGAGGTGGACTCATCCTTTTGTGGTAACATGTCTATTGACCTTCCAATGTATACGAAGTTGTGTCAGGAGATTGACATGGGACCATAGGATACTTCACACTTGGAGCATCCACTTACTCAATTTGTTGACCAATCGCTCATAAGGGTACATAAGATATACATTTTAAGTGAGGTTTTTTTTTAGATTTTATATTACTGTGCTTTGTATGATTTAAATTGATTATTCTAACATCATTTTTTGTCTGTGCAAGTGACATTTTCAAGATGAGTCGAGGGATGAGTGATGAGGAGTTACAAGATATCTTCACACGCATGTCTCCAGACTCGATCACGAGATTCAGAGATATGGCAGACCAGGAGCTATCTCGGTCTTCGTGAGGGCGCTCTGCTAGATCTACTTCAGCGTAATCGGATGCTTCAGTTTCGAGCAGACGAGATCGACGCTCTAGACTTGGGCCAGAGGGAGGGAGTGCTTCAAGGTCAGGGGGATGCTACAGAGATATAGATGCAGTGAGCCCACGGTCGACACGGGATACAGGTGCAACTCCTCGCTCTCGTGGCGGTTCCAGGGAGCGTGGCTCAGGCTCAGGTGGATGTTGTTGACGCACAGACAGGTATCTCCATCTCGTCATTCAGCTGGAGTTGCGTCACCTCCAAGATTTGTCACACCTATGGGGACGTCTACTCTGGTTACTCCGGCTTTTGCTTAGCCCTCAACAAGTGGCACCCCTATGGATGCCACTCCGAGAGATATTACCCCGGTCGGTACACCGGATGCACAGGGGTCTCTTTGATATGCTTAGGAGCGTGGACACAGATGGGAGAGGATCCATCTTAGGCAAACCCTAGGGGGATATGGATATCTAGTCGATGATAGGTCAGGAGCCATCATCATGAATGATGAGAGGAGGAGGGTGATGACTCGCATGAGAGAGTTGTGCCAACACGTTTTTCAACACGTCTTAGATCATTGGAAGAACATATTGGAGGGGAGCAAGGACTACATAGTAGCATCCTTGCATGAGGAGTTTCCGGTTCCAACCTCAGTAGATAGATTTTCTACGAGCTGGATGATGGATTGCATGCGTGCATATATGTCATACAGACGATCCAACGCACGCAAGGTAATCAAGAGTGGGGCTGCAAAGCCCGAGTGGTTAGATGTGGATGACTGGCGCCGACTGAGGGAGGAGGCTACAGATTCTCTAGGACGTTGGAGTCAGCAGCACAAGGCAGCGAGGGCACGACTCGAGGCTGGAGTGATCCATCATCTTGGGAGTGGTGGCCACATGACATATTTGGAGGACTTTGTAAGTTTTTCTTTTGTTTTACTTGTTTATTTTTTTACAATATCCTTTGTACTGACAATCATGTTTCTAACAATTAGCATTTTGTTTTCTTTGCAGCACTCCATTACAAATTGTGATCCGACCGACCTTGAGACTCGATATGCAGAGAGGCACGATCTCACTTCATTGATCGACCGATTGTATAGACGCGGCAGCCCTGTAAGTCACTCATCTTTCTTGTCCGTAGTTACCATGTTTAATTAGAATGCATTATTGTATGGTGGACTAATGTATTTTTGTTTCGTTTTTTGCAAAGTCCATTCGATGCTCCTTTGTGGCGGGACGAGCTTTCGGAAGGCGAGGATATGTAGCTCGCCCTTGGATCCCTGGAGCTCACACACCTTTATTTTTTGGTCGCCTAATCTATGTAGACATTTTCTATATATTAGTGATATCTTGTCATGATTGTACCAATCGCTTATTATGCGATCATGTATTTATTTCATGTATCAGTGTTATGATTTCAGTATACTTTGTTTTTGTTTGCAACCACATTGTACAAAGTGCAAAAACTATTTTGTATGGCTCTAATAAAGCACATAGTGCTATATGTGGCAAGGCAGCTTGCTGCCCTGCCACAAAAAAAAATTCCTTGTTACCGTCGCTATTAGCGTCGCAAATTTTACTACTCGCATCGTTATTTTCATCGCAAACCGTCACTAATACCGACGCTAATACCAACTGTTCTATGGCGTCGCCAATAACGAAGCTTTTTGTGACGACGAGGGAAAATTTTGTTATTTGCATTTTCGTCGCTTTTAACGTTTGTATAAGGCCTATATCTTGTAGTGTTTTTGACTTTGTATTGGTCGGGCACGAGTAAGCTAAGGATGAGATGTCCTTTCTTCGTAGAAAGCCATGGAGGGATATTGTAGTTGACAAGGGCTATAGGCCACACACTGTAAAAAGTTGAGCGCAGACCAAATGGGTTCACGTCATCCATTGCAAGACCGAGCCAAAGATTCCTTGGCTCTCGAGCAAAGCCTGGGAAGGTAGAGTCAATGTGGATCCATGCGCGTGAATCCACTGATATTCGTTGAACTCCATCTGTGGACCTATTCTGCGCATGCCACGTTGTCAAGCTCGCCATGTCAGACATATGAAACATGTGGTTTATGTGGGGGATAAGCGGAAAGTGTCTAAGAACTTTTTGAGGGATGGTTTACCCTTGTAAGTCCTATCGATACTTGTGAGCACCACACTTTGGACATGTCTCCATAGTCTCATATTCTCCTTGAAACATTATACAATTGTTGATACATGCATGGATGCTATTGTTGTCCATGCCAAGCTTTCGTAAAACATATCATGTATCATCACGAGACTCAGGCATGGTATTTGCAAGTGGTAACATATGATATTTCAGTAACCTTTAAAAAATCATAAAACACCCTGAAAAAGCACAAATGTTTTTAATGATAGTGCCGAAAAGAAATCAACGAATCATACATACAAGGTACCTGAACAACTCAGTCACACTCACATCGCTCCACCCGTATTTTGCTTGCACACTTAGGAGTGCAAGCAGTATCTTCAGGCGAGATACTCGACACCCATCATATAATGGTATGGATGCTTCCTCTCTAAGCGCATCAAAAGTCTCAACATCCATCGGAATCAATGCATCGATCATTGCCTCCATCTCAGGCTCCAAGATTGTAGGTAGGTCTGGAAGACTGCCTATCTCCTTTGGTATTGACGGTATAGATTGGGTAGTTACTTCCAAGTGGTGGATTGGCTCAGGCACTCCATCCATCGCACGCCCACGAACTCTTCGAATTGGCCGCAAAGGATGCACTCCTCCTTGGGACGAGACATCACATCCCTGGATAGAAAATTTGCCAGCCACACCCAATCTTCTTGTATATGGTATTCAATTAGCTTGGGAGTACAATGCATGATTGATATTAACTTTTTTTACCGTTTGCTGAAAATCCAAGATCGCCTGATCAATGATCTTAGATTGAAACTCGCCAAAGCATCGTACGTGTTCTATAGACAATCGATGTTTTGGTCCAATTGCCAGCTTGCATTGAGAGTAAGGACATGGGACACGCTGATTAAGATACGCCCTCGCGATCTTGAACAACAAGACCTTCATCATTTTTCATTTTGTCTACATTACGACAAACAATTTGTTTTTGTTATCATTCATTTTTTCTTTCTTAAATTGTTTGAGAAGGGATTTGTTCTCTTGTAACTCACCAAAAATTAACATATGTAAAGTCTCCACCCACCCACCCACAGATTAACATATATATGTCAGAGTGTTTCGTGTCTCATGGTGTTGCACCGAACCTCACCACCACTCTCTCTTTGTTTTTTATCCATTCATTATCTCCTCTCCTTCCATCTCTCTCTCTTTTTCTCTTTCTTTATTATGATGTATGTTTATTCCCTCTCTCTCGTTCCTTCTTCTTTTTTCTCTTCCTCCCCCTCTCTCATTTTCTTTAACGATCACGGCTACGACTACAATGAAGACCATGACCACGACTATGACTACGACGACCACAACTATGACTACGACTATGACTATGGCTATGATTACGACCATGACCACGACTACGACCACGACTAGGACTACGACCACAACCATGACCACGACTACGACCACGACTACGACGACCACGACCACGACGGCCATGACCACGACCACGACTACCACTACCACTACCACTACCACTACCACTACCGCCACTACGACCACCACATCTACCACTACCACTACCACTACCACGACTACAACCACTATAATAAACAAGAAAAGAAGAAAAAAAAACAGCAACAACTACTATTACTACTACTATAAGAACAATAAACAAAAAAAGAAGAAAAAACTACTACAAAAAAAAACTAAATAACAATAAACAAGAAAAGAAAAAATAATAATAATAATAATACTACTACAAACAACAACAATTAATTTCCTTTTCTCTCTTCCTCTCCCTCCCTCACCCTCTCGCTCTCCTTCTCTCTTTCCCTATCAGGTTTATTGTTTTTTCTCTCTTTTTCTCTCTCCTCTCCCTCTCTCATTTCCTTTTCTCTCTTTCTCTCCCTCTCTCATTTCCTCTCCCTCCCTCACCCTCTCCCTCTCTTTCTCTCTTTCCCTATTATGTTTAGTGTTTTTTCTCTCTCCTCTCCCTCTCTCATTTCCTTTTCTCTCTTCCTCTCCCTCTCTCATGTCCTCTCCCTGCCTCACCCTCTCCCTCTCTTTCTCTCTTTCCCTATTAGGTTTAATATTTTTTCTCTCTCCTCTCCCTCTCTCATTTCCTTTTCTCTCTTTCTCTCCCTCTCTCGTTTCCTCTCCCTCCCTCACCATCTCTCTCTGTTTCCCTATTAGGTTTAATGCTTTTTCTCTCTCCTCTCCCTCTCTCATTTTTTCTCTCTCCTCCCCCTCTCTTATTTCCTTTTCTCTCTTTCTCTCCCTCTCTCGTTTCCTCTCCCTCCCTCACCCTCTCCCTCTCTTTCTCTTTCCTTATAAGGTATATGGGTTTTTTCTCTCTTTTTCTCTCTCCTCTCCCTCTCTCATTTTTTTCTCTCTCCTCTCCCTCTCTCATTTCCTTTTCTTTCTTTCTCTCCCTCTCTCGTATATGCTCCCTCCCTCACCCTCTTCCTCTCTTTCTCTCTTTCCCTATCATATTTAGTTTTTTTTCTCTTTTTCTCTCTCCTCTCCCTCTCTCTTTTTTCCTCTCTCTCTTTCTCTCATTTTTTATCCCTCTCTCATTTTTTTCTCTCTTTCTCTCATTTTTTTCTCTCTTTCTCTCCCTCTCTCATTTCCTCTCCCTCCCTCACCCTCTCCCTCTCTTTCTCTCTTTTCCTATTATGTTTAATGTTTTTTCTCTCTTTTCTCTCTCCTCTCTCTCTCTCATTTTTTTATCTCTCCTCTTCCTCTCTCATTTCCTCTCCCTCCCTCACCCTCACCCTCTCTTTCTCTCTTTCCCTATTAGGTTTAATGTTTTTTCTCTCTTTTTCTCTCTCCTCTCCCTCTCTCATTTCCTTTTCTCTCTTCCTCTCCCTCTCTCATTTCCTCTCCCTCCCTCACCCTCACCCTCTCCCTCTCTTTCTCTCTTTCCCTATAATGTTTAACATATTTTCTCTCTTTTTCTCTCTCATCTCCTTCTCTCATTTTTTTCTCTCTCCTCTCCCTCTCTCATTTCCTTTTTCTCTCTTCCTCTCCCTCTCTCATTTCTTCTCCCTCCCTCACCCTCTTCCTCTCTTTCTCTCTTCCCCTATTATGTTTAATGTTTTTTTTCTCTCCTCTCCCTCTCTCGTTTCCTTTTCTCTCTTCCTCTCCCTCTCTCATTTCCTCTCCCTCACTCTCACCCTCTCCCTCTCCCACTAACCAACTGAGGGGGTTGAGAAATAGAAGTGGCAGGAGATGGAAGTGGAATAAGTAAAAGAGGATGAAGAGATGGGTAGGCAAAATCATAAAATGAGGAATAAGCTAAAGAAGGAGTGGCTGAAAATTTAAGCGAATCAGTTAGGAAAGGTGTCAATTGATAAGCAAGAAAAGCAGAAGGTATATGGATAGATGGAGAAGGACATGATGGAGAAGGGAAAAGACTCGATCTTCAATGAAAGAACAATAGGTAAAGATTGGAATTTGAGGAAAACCCTGAGGTTGGAAAAGGAGAGGTAAGATGGCTGCTGAGTTGGATTGATAAAGGGAAAAATAAGCATCATAGCGATGGGCCATTTGTTGATAGTACAATAAGCTAGGAATAGAGGGACCTAAAACAGATCGTCGATGGTAGGCATCAAAGAAGGATGAATCAAATGGATGGTTCTTGGAAAGATAATTATACTAACCTTCAAATTCTTAGCCTTGCACTTGGACTTATGGTCGGGTAACCATTCCCCCTCTCTTTCTCTCTCCCTTCCTCTCCCCCTCCCTCTCTTTCTCTCTTTCAATGTTTCCCTCCCTCTCTCTCTCCCTCTCCCTCTCTCATTTCCTCTCCGTCCCTCTCCCTCTCCCTCTCTTTCTCTCTCATTTCCTCTCCCTCTCTCAATACACACGAATTATACCAAAAACAAGTAAAAGAGAGAAAACTCCATCTCCCTCTCATTTTCTCTCCCTCCCCCTCTCCCTCTTCCTCTCTTTCTCCCTCTCCCTCCCCCTCTCCCTCTCTCGTTTCCTCTCCCTCTCCCTCTCTTTCTCTCTCATTTTCTCTTCCTCTCTCAATACACACGAATTATACCAAAAATAAGTAAAAGAGAGAGAGAAAACTCCCTCTCTCATTTTCTCTCCCTCCCCCTCTCCCTCTCCCTCTCCCTCTCTTTCTTTCTCCCTCCCTCTCCCTCTCCCTCCCTCTCCCTCTCCCTCTCCCTCTCTCATTTCCTCTCTCTCCCTCTCCCTCTCCCTCTCTTTCTCTCTCATTTCCTCTCCCTCTCTCAATACACACGAATTATACCAAAAATAAGTAAAAGAGAGAGAGAAAACACAAAAGCAAAGCAAGAATGGACAATGCACTCACCATAAAGGCTCAAAGAAGGGTTTAGCGGCTCCTATTCACAACGACAGTCCCTCTTCGCCTTTCGTATACCTCCTCCTCTTCTTCGTGAACATCGGCGGGGCGGTGGTGGTGAGAAGTCTTCTTTCTCTCTCTTTCTCTCCCTCTTAGCAAGATACTCGCTCTCCCTTTCACTCTCTCTTTCGTAAATGTGCAAAAAATGACGCGCTCGGATTTCCGCCCATGTTTTTTTCGTCTAGGTACCATCGCTATTTGTGTCACTATTAGCGTTGCAAATAACGACACCGCTATTTCTCGTCGCTAATGGGCATCACTATACCCTTATATCCTTGTAGTGAAATGACTTCTAAAATCACCTCCGATAGTGAGATACAGGCATGATATACTGCTCTCCCTATTATATGGCCGTAGCAAAGCCACAGATAGAAGCGGAGACAAAGATAGACACACAAGCAAAGCCAGACGCAGAAGCAGAGGTAGATAATACAACAAAGAATATGTTTTTCTCTTACAGAGCCCCTATCATCGAGGCAGAGATAGAGTTTGAAGAGGATGATGATGATGGTGTAGAAAAATATTATGAAAGAGAATTGGAAGAATCTATCTAGCTTGAAGAGGATACAAATGAGGAGGAAGTTCCAGAGGCTACAAAGGGTGAAGATCCTATGCTATTGGATGGAATGATTGATGCCAGAAGGCATATTTCACAGTGGATTCCGTGCCACGGTGGATTCCGTGCCACTGTGGATTCCGTGAGGTTTTATGGTGGATTCCATAAACTTTGTTGACCGGGGCTCATACACAAAGTGGATTCTTTGTGCGATAAGTTGATGGGGACGCCTATCCTTTTTGGGCGTTTCATTAATTTAGTGTGTACATGGGTGATTTCATAGTGGGTGATTCCGCAAAATACATATTAAATTAATAAACGTTTATGAGTTTAGAGTGCGCACTCGTGATAAATTAAGGTTATGATTGATTTCTAACCAGTTGATTTATTGATGTAGTTGAAGCTTGCTAGGTATTCACTTTTGTCGGTTTAATTGTATTATTTTACTAACGATTGAATGCTTCAGTTGATGTGTAGAGATAGCAGCAGTGGCGGAGGAAAGCATTGGAGGATAGTGTGTATTCGAGTTATCACTTATATTTTGATGGACGCATACCTTAGGCATGGCACCTATATTTTGTCGTGCCTATTTATTAAGGCATTGGATATTTATTTATTATTTTGTATGCGCATGGGCGCACAATTATGATATTTGTATTTGGACATTGTATTGGGTATGCCTAACTCTTTGGGCACCCGCCCATTAGCTTTATTTCTATTTTGTGCTAAAGCAAACTCAAAAGCCAAAAGCGTGCTATTTTGTAATTTGGGCTATTATTTGAGCTTGAAGATGATTAATACATAAAATACATGCTTTGTGGAGCGCTCACACAAGGCATGGGGGGGAGATTGCACCCAATTGGTCTCTTGTTCATGTCGTGCATGCTTTCTACCTTGAGTTTTGTGCAAAAAGTAGAGTTCTTTTGTTCTTGGAAACCTTCCGGTGTTCACTACACGAGCGTACAGCATATGATCTGTGCACCAATGGTATCAGAGCGAACCTGAGATCGAGAGCTTCCAATCGCTACCTATCTTGTGCAAAGGCGAAGCTCCTAGAACAATCAAGCTCTACGGTTAGTCTCATCGCGAACAGTCGATACGGATGGATTCCTAGCGGTCAAGAACCTCTGTTTACAACCTCTGATCGCAAAGGACTGGCCTAAAATAGCGGATGACCACGTCAACATCTCCTACACCAAGTCGTTTTTCCACAGGTCATCAGATAATCTTCCATAACTTTCAAAAGCTTAAAAGTTTAAGTCAAAAGCTTAATAAGCTTATTTAAAAGCTTAAAGCCCCAAATTTCGCCGTCTAGTATCGCGTCATGTCCTCGCCTGGATCGTCAGCTGAAAAAACGCCCCCTCCCTAAAATTCACCGTTTTCATTTAATTTAGCTATAAGCTAAGTTACCCAAGTCTCAAATCACACAAAGCTCCAAAGTCTATCAAGTTTCATAAGTTTTGTTACTCTGTAAGTCCAGCAAGTTTCGAGAAGTCAGAACTGACTTATGCCAAAAACTCCCATAAAGACTGTTCCTGCACAGAAGCACCGAACTGCAAAGTTGTTTCCTAGAAGACTCTGTTCGCATATGCAGACTTGCTGAACTAGTTTCAGCACATGTAGAAGGACATACATAGATTTTACAAAGATTTCAAATCCCGCAACCGCAAAAATCGAAGACCGTGAAAGCCAAACAAAAATCTATAAGCCTTGTACACCTGATTTTGAGCTATGCTCATCCCGCTAATTGGATTTTGAGAGTGTGAGGTCTTTTGAATTTTTACAGGATGACGGAACAAAATATGGATGATTTAATGGCTGAAGGCGATCTTCCTGAACCTACGGTGGAACAAAAGTTGGATTTAATTATGATGCAGTTGGACGAAGAACGAAAAGCCCGGCAAGCATTGCAAGTTCAATTGGCCAATTTACAAAGATTGACTACCAACAAAGATGGACCACAACTTGAAGATCTTATTCGACAAACCATCGATGCGACTCTCAAAGCTCAATCCATCCATAAAGAAACAAAGATAAGTAAAAGAAATTTCAAATTCCGTACTTTCAATGGCACTCGAGATGGAAAGATTGTTCTTGCATTCATCAGTCAGTTTGATGATTACTTTCATGAGGAGACATACACTGAAATGATAAAATCAAGTGTGTCACTAATCATTTAGTGGATAGAGTATCTCTTTGGTGGACCGTGGTTCGTAAGAGCATAGATTGTCCCACTACCTAGGAGAGTTTCAAGAAGAAGTTTATGCAGAATTTCCTTCCTCCACAATTCCATGAAAAAGACATAAAGCATTGGGACCTTCTTTAGCAAAGAGATCGTGAGCCTATTTTCCAGTATACCGAACGCTTTTGGAATGCCTTACTCCAACTACGCATGCTTGAAGACGTACCTGAAGTGGCTCACAAGCGCAAGTATATGTCTGGATTACTTGGGCATTATTACGCTGAAGTCAATATGTTCAAGCCTACAACTCTTGAAGATGCAATTTCTTTAGCTCATGACACTGAAGACAAGTTCAAGGAACAAACAAGCATCCACAACAATTTCAAGCAAATGGTAACTATGGTTCTAAGCAATTCAATTCAAATTTTAGAAGATTCAATCAAAGTCGATTTCCTTCATCATCTTTCCGTAAGTCTTGGACAAAACCACCTGCTTTGCCATCAAATACCAATCAAAACCCTAAGCCATCCTCACAGCCAAATCTTAATATTCCTAGACTTCTTGCCATTACAAACAATGTATCTAAAGTCAAACCTATAGTGTGTTACAAATGCCATCAACCTGGACATCTAGCAGCCAATTGCCAATCGAAGAAGCCACCTGTCCATATCAACTATCTTGGAGCAATGGAAGATGAAGAACATGAGGAAATGCCTGACTTTACGGAAGATGAGGATGACATTACTGCTCCTTCGGATACTTTACCAGGTATGCCAATTCCACATTCTTTGTTGACAATGAAATGTTTAGTGCATGGAAAAGAATAGATTATTTTGCATGATGATGGTAGTACACATGATTTTATTTCTGTAAAGTTAGTGAAAGAATTGAAATTACAAACTGTTCATACGCATTATCGCATTAAAGCAGCATTCTTAGGCACAAGGTATAATGGAACACAAGAGGTGCATGATTTAGAAATTCAAATTGGTGAATACACTGAAAGAATGAATTTTCTAGTTGTACCATTACAGTCCAGTGATATTATCCTAGGTATGCCTTGGCGTCATCAGCATAATCCTGACATAGATTATTCCACGCATTCAATTAAAATTAATTTTCAAGGAAAACACATTACATTGTATGGTATGCACACATCTAATGCTTTCCTACTGCTTACTCATACTCAAGCTAAACGTGCATTACGCAAAAGTAGTAAATCTTATCTAATTTGGGTGAATGAACTGCAAGCTAAAGAAAAACATATGCACCCTAGGCATAAAGAATTCCTTGCATAATTTAAAGATTGTTTTACTGAAGATCTACCACCTGGATTACCTCCTGCACGTCCTGAAGACCACAAAATAGATTTAATTCCTGGTACACAACCACCTTGTAAAGCACCAGATAGAGCAGAAAGAAATTCAAAATCAAGTTGAGGAATTATTAAATAGAGGATTAATTAGACCTAGTAGTTCTCCATTTGGCGCATTTGTTTTTTGGTAAAGAAGAATAATAATACTTATCGTATGTGCATTGATTATCGTGCCCTAAATAAGATTACTGTAAAGAATAGATATCCAATTCCTAGGGTAGATGATCTTATGGATAAACTACGAGGTTCTGCCATATTTAGTAAAATAGATCTTAAATCTAGTTATCATCAGGTGAGATTAGATAAATCTGACATATTCAAGACTGCATTTAGAACACAATTTGGTCATTATGAATTTTTAGTGATGCCATTTGGATTGACTAACGCACCTGCTACATTTGGTAGAATGATGAATCGTATATTTTTGAAATATCAGCATTGTGTTATAGTATTCTTTGATGATATCTTGGTATTCAGTAAAAATGAGAAAGAACATTATGAACATTTGTCTTTGGTTTTCAAGTTGTTGAAAGATAATCAATTGTATGCTAATCCGGAAAAGAGTGAGTTCTTTCAAACAAAAATTGAATATTTACGTCATATTGTGTTATCAGAAGGTATTAAGGGAGCCATGAAAGGATACGAGAGAAGCATGAGAAGAAGATAGAAGCAATATTGAACTGGCCTATACCCAAAAATGTGCATGAGTTACGTTCTTTTTTAGGTCTTGCTAGTTTTTACAAGAAATTTGTGCGAAATTTTTCATTACTTGCTTTGCCTTTGACTAAACTTTTAAAGAAAAGTATTGTTTATCATTGGTCTGATAATCAACAGAAATATTTTAATTTATTGAAACATACATTAACCCATGCTCCTGTATTACAACTACCTGATTTCAATAGACAATTCTTTTTAGTAGTTACTGATGCTAGCGGATCTGGAATAGGAGCCATACTTATGCAAGATAATCATCCTATAGCCTATTCTAGCTGTAAATTAAAACCCTCCAAACTTAAATATTCCACATATGATAAAGAATTGTTAGTTGTTGTACAAGCTTTAAGACAATGGAAACATTACTTAATGGGTTCTGAGTTTAAGATTAAGACTGATCAACAAAGTATTAGGCATCTCCTTAGTCAACCCCAAATATCTGACCGACATATCAAATGTGCAGTTTTTATTCAGAGTTTTCATCCCCTTATCCAATATCAACCAAGTAAAGAAAATGTAGTAGCCGATGCATTAAGTAGAAGACCGACCATTCATAATATCTCTGTTATATCATTTGATTCTCTAACCCCTATGAAAGATACTTATCATCAGGACATTACTTTTCAAGCTGATTGGAATAAATTAGTTGGAAATAACTAGATTCCTATTGATTCACTGTCTTACAATGATGGATTCATGTTTTATGAAAAGAGATTATGTGTTACAGTCCCATTAAGATCTTTTGTTTTGAATGAGATTCATTGTCCTCCATATCAAGGTCATAGAGGTATCATATCTACTTTGCGTACATTGACTGAAGATTTTTATTGGCCACATATGGACACTGATATATCTAACTTTGTTTCTAAATGTTTGGTTTGTCAAAGAGTTAAGAGACATCATGGTAAACAGTATGGATTACTTATGCCTTTATCTATTCCATCAAGACCATGGAAACAGATTTCTATGGATTTTATTACTGGTTTACCTAATACTAAAGCTAACCGTGATATGATTTGGACTATTGTAGACAGGTTTAGTAAACAAGCATATCTCATTCCATGCAAGAAAACTTTAACAGCATCTCAAGCAGCATAATTGTTTTTGAAAAATGTTTTCACTAATCATGGATTACCAAAAGTTATTATTTCTGACCATGATTCTAGATTTTGTAATAATTTTTTGATTACTTTATTTGCTAACCTAGGAACAAAGATTGATTTCTCATCTGCATTTCATCCTGAAACTAATTGACAAACAGAAGCCACTAATAGTACTATTTTAGATCTTTTACGTGCTTACACTATTTCTAAACCACAGACATGGGACACACATTTACATTTACTGCAGTTTGCATATAACAATACACCACACACAGCTACAAAGAAAGCACCGTTTAAAGTGATTTATGGTTATAGATTGTCTACACCTGTTGTATCTTTATCAAATAGAATTCAGAGTGCTGATGATATTGCTAACATGCACGCTACTATTTTTTATGAGGTTAAAGACATGATTGCCAAAGCCCAGCAATCATATACAAAACAAGCCAATAAGAAAAGACAAGCCATGAATTTCAAAGTTGATGACTATGTTTGGTTGAGAATAGAAAAACGTAGATTACAAAGTGTAGATAAACACCCAGTTGTGAAATGAGCACCTAGATTCTATGGACCATTTAAGATAATTCACAAAATCAATGACAATGCATTCAAGTTAGAACTACCACCTCACTGGAAAATTCACAACACCTTTCACATTAGTTTATTACGACCATTTAGAGGCCAATTACCTGTACACCCTGTTTATGAAAACCCACCTTTGTTAGATGAAGAGACTGAAATACTTGAGCCTAAAGCTATCATAGATACTGACCACTAGAACTGGCCGTAGATATTCTAGATATTTGGCCAAGTTTAAAAAACCATCCTGTTGAGGAAGCCCAATGGATGCACGCTAGAGACTTAAATGCTTTCCCCACTCTATTAGCTCCACATTGAGCTAATAGCAATTGAGGACAATTGCTATCCCACCCCGGGGATATGATGCCAGGAGGCATATTTCACGGTGGATTTCGTGCCACGGTGGATTCCGTGAGGTTTTACGGTGGATTCCGTAAACTTTGTTGACCGAGGCTCATACACAAAGTGGATTCTTTGTGCGAGAAGTTGATGGGGACGCCTATCCTTTTCGAGCATTTCATTAATTTAGTGTATACATGGGTGATTCCATAGCGGGTGATTCCACAAAATACATATTAAATTAATAAACATTTATGAGTTTAGAGTGCGCACTCGTGATAAATTAAGGTTAGGATTGATTTCTAACCACTTGATTTATTTATGTAGCTGAAGACTACTAGGTATTCACTTTTGTCAATTTAATTGTATTATTTTACTAAAGATTGTGAATACTTCAGTTGATGTGTAGAGACAGCAACAATGGCGGAGGAAAGCATTGGAGGATAGCGTGTATTCAAGTTATCACTTATATTTTGATGGGCACATACCTTAGGCATGGCGCCTATATTTTGTCGTGCCTATTTATTAAGGCGTTGGATATTTATTTATTATTTTGTATGCCCATGGGCGCACGATTATGATATTTGTATTTGGACATTGTATTGGGTATGCCTGACTCTTTGGGCGCCCACCCATTAGCTTTATTTCTATTTTGTGCTAAAGCAAACTCAAAAGCCAAAAGCGTGCTATTTTGTAATTTGGGCTGTTATTTGAGCTTGAAGATGATTAATACATAAAATACATGCTTTGTGGAGCGCTCACACAAGGCATGGGGGGGAGATTGCACCCAATTGGTCTCTTGTTCATGTCATGCATGCTTTCTACCTTGAGTTTTGTGCAAAAAGTAGAGTTCTTTTGTTCTTAGGGACCTTCCGACATTCACTACACGAGCATATAGCATCCGATCTGTGCACAAATGACAATGGTATCCTTTGGATTGGTAAATGGATTTTATCATATGCAAAACCTTTATAAGAAATGGGTTAATAAAAATAAGTCTTCTTATAATAGTGGCTCTTGTCGCCCTAATCTACAACGATGATGATGCACCTTGCCAACCTCTTGGCAACTCAACAATATCCTCCTAGTATCTCTAGCCATAAGAAGAAGAAGCTTTTGTTGGCATCAGTCCCTTACACCCTGTTAGGCAACATTCTATACAAGAAAGACAAAGATAAAGTGTTGAGAAGATGTGTTGTAGGAGACGAGATTGGAATAGTTCTAAAGCATATCATGAAGAGACCTGTGGAGGACACTTTATAGGAGAAGCAAGATCTAGAAAGGCTCTGCTCGTCACATGATACTAGTGGCCGACCCTCCATAAGGATACCTATGATTATTGCAAACGTAGTGATGTTTGTCAACAATTGGGAAAGCTTGGCAAAATCAGCACTATGCCCTTGCATCCCATCCTTCTCCTAAAGTCATTTGAGAAATGGGGCATCGACTTCATTCGTCCCATTGATCCACCAACTAGAAGAAAGCAGATAACAAATACATTTTGGTCTGAACAAACTATGTGACAAGGTGGTGTGAATCCAAATATCTGAAGTAGGATGATGGCAATATCGCGGCCCTATTCCTGCATGAGAACATCATCACTCACTTTAGTAGTCCCTTAGAGTTGGTTAGTGACAAAGGCACTCGGTTTCTCAACAAGATTATGAAACAACTGATAGAGTTGTATAAGATATAACATCACACGTCCCCACCCTACTACCCTAGAGTCAATGACCAAGTCGAAGTTACCAATTGTATCCTCTATTCAATCCTAACAAGGATGATTATTGCACATTTCTTTCGTTAGTATGATTGATTTACAAAGGCCCTTTCGGCACATAAGACTGCTATAAAACATACATCTTTCCAATTGGTATGCGGTACAAAAGTAGTCTTCCATGTCAAGCTAAAGCTGCCTTCTTTGCTGCGAGTGGCTATCAAAGAATATCTAGGCGATGATGAGTCCCTATAGTGCCATCTTCTACACTTGGAATGTCTAGATGAGACTCACAGGATGGCTCTTTAGTGTATGGAAGCTACCTAGGCTTGATGAAAGGCTTATCATGACAGCTTCATCAAGCATAAGGAATTCAAGGAAGGTGACTTAGTCTTGACCTATGACTTGATATTTGGCAAGTTCCTAGGAAAACTACAATAGTGTTGGATGGGCCCTTATAAGGTACTTGCTGTCAACCTTAACAGCTCTGTTCAGATATAGGCCATGGACGCCCCTGATGATCCCTTTCTAATTAATGGCTATCTTTTAAATAAGTACTTCTCTTCTTGGAGATCCAGACAATCACAATTGTCATTTTCTCTCCTTCTAAGACATCACTATTTTCTACTTCTTATGTTGCTATTGATAGTTGTTAATCCTTATGCAAGGCGGAAAAAAGAAAATTCAAAAATATGGAATGATGCAAAAAAAGGCATCCATGCAAAGGAATAAGATAAGAAAGACCAAAAGCTCAAGGGTGATCTCAAAGGGCAAGTTGAAGACAAAGGTGCATCTTAAAATGCAAGGGCACCACTAAAATTTTGTAAAAGAGTATCAAGCTCCCTCATGTGCAAATTGTAAAGTCTAAACGAGCATAGGTGAAGGGATAAAGGCAACAAGAAGGAAATAGGGAAAGAGGGCCTTGGCAAGATACCCGATCATGTAAAAAAGAGGCTAGGTGCCCAAGGGATTTAGGGCTTGTATATAAACTCAAAAAGTGAATGAGAAGCTCATTCTTTGGTGTGTGGAAAAAGTGGTATCTTCTTCTCTCCTTCTTGCTTGCTTGTGTGTGCTTGAGAGAGGAAGTGTAAGAATGTGGGGGAGTGAGTGTGTAAGGACAAGGGATCTTGGAGAAGAAGCTCTCCATTATCTCCTCTCCTCTTCTTTTCTTCTCTTGTCTCACACACGACTATGGAGGATGGAGCTTGGAGGTGGAGGCTTGAAGTTGCTTGAGCTCGCATCTCCTCACAACACTAGTGACTACCCTTGTAACTCTGAGCCTAAGATATCTGCTTAGGCAACATCTGACAATATGGCAAGAGCTAAAGTAATGGGTGGAAGGACTGCTAGAGAAAATGGAAGTTGACTTGCAAGACCATGATGCATTAATGCAAATACCAAGCTTGACTCTGCACTCAGTGCCCCAAGTCCTTGTATAACGCTTTCTAGGAAGGCACACAGATGCACACAGTCTTGTTGGTCCTAGCTCTAGGTGATACCACGAGAAAGGGAATTGTAGACACGAGGGCAGAAGTTGGTGCCACGTAGTACTCTAGGTTTGGGGTAACCCATCTATTGAGAATGCTAGGTTCAACATCACATTGGCTAACGGAACAAAAGTAAAGCCATCCGGAGTGCTAAAAAATTGGCCATTAAAGATCGCAAGAGCCTAGTTCTCTGTGCACTTCATAGTCATGAAGGAAGTGGACTATGACATCTTGTTAGGCCAACCCTAGATGCACAACATACGAGTCATAGAAGACTAGGGCAACAATCCGATCTTCTTAGGTGATCGGACAGAAATGATAATAGTGGAGATGGATAGTTGGAAGACTACATCAATTGACCTAGATACCATCTTAGCTATGCTAAAGAGCAGCGTTCAAATTAGAAAATCTTACGGGCCACTAACCAAGTATATCCCTTTCCCTCAGGATGAGCGAGATTGGATGCATGTGCTAGTCACAATCTATCTGCCATTCTTGGATAAGGTGAAATACGAGCAAGAAGCTAATGCAGTCGATGAGCCCAGAGACATGCCCTCAATACCAGTCTATATGATGACTAGAAGCTCACATGGGCAACCCACTCTGTCACAGTTCACATCCTAAACAACAAACGAGACCTCCACATGATCTTAGAGCACCTGACGAACAAATTAGTTGGTAACCCAGCCACAAATCTTAAACCACTCAAGGATCTCTTGGATGAACCCGTGGCAATGGACTAAGGTGCACAATCTAAACTTGATGTACAATTGGACCTTAGTCATCGATGACAAGGAAACACAATATTGAGACCTAGGAGATGACGAGTAGTTGGATGAGGAAAGTTTAGAGGATGATTACGACAATTGTTGTTTCTCCAATGAGACAAGAGCAAAGAAGAGATCTACACGATAGAGTACAACACCAAGGGGCATGTGATTGAACAAATACGAGCTGACTCCAGACTACAGAAGAAGAGCATATTCAAAATCAAGAAAGGAGTTATGTGAATGGATTGCGATCGCACCTAGTTGGAGCACATATGAGCGATTGATTATGAAGGAGCGGGTCTTGCCTAACCAAGTGCCACACCAGTACTCAGAACGGAATCACCATCGGAGCTATGACCTCCACGAGGGACTCTCTCTTCTAGCAAAGATGGAGAGTTTGATTCTAAGTGAGAAGTAAGCTCAGAAAATGATCCTAAGATACCCTGACCACCTAAGACCAAATGCACCAAAGGAGACCTACTAGTCCACCTAAGGTGCCAAAGGTTGAAGGAGGAAAGAAGGAAATAGCGTAGGGATCCACAAGCTGAGGAGCAGAGGGAGCCGCAAGACCTGCTCAAATGATTCACGATATTTAAGAAAGGCTATAGGGTAGTGATCTTGTGAGGATCCAAAAGACAAGGGCAAGCAAGTGAGCCTATACAAGGACCCGCCAAAGTCAAGAAGATAAATCTAGCGAAGGAAGGGGAGACACACCAACCTATTTTCATGACTAACGACTTGACTGAGGAAGAGGAGGAAACTCTTATTTCTCTCTTGTGAGAGTACATAGATATATTCACTTGGTCCTTAATGAGCTGAAAGGGGTAGATCCAAGTGTAGTGACTCATAACATCCCGATGACACCTGATGTAGCATTGGTCAAGCAGCAGCGACCATCTCCGATGAATCCCAAACATGCTCACACTGTCAAAGAGGAAATCAATAAGCTATTAAGAGAAATATTCATTTATAAAATTGAGCACACATACTGGGTGTCACCCATAGTGATTGCAATGAAGAAGAATGGAAAGATCAGAGTGTGCGCCAATTACAAGAAACTCACGTTTCCATGAAGAGAGACAATTATCCACTATTGTACACTAATCATATGCTCAAGAGGGTGGTTGGTAAATAGGCCTAAAGTTTCTTAAACGACTTCTCCATATACAATCAGATGCAAGTGCATCCTAATGATAGGCACAAGACCGCATTTGCTACCGAGTGGGACATCTTTGCCTACATAATCATGCCCTTCTGGTTGATGAATGCATCAACCACATTCCAAAGGTTCATGTGCACCATTTTCAAAGACATGCTTAAGTGAGAGTTAGAGGTATTCATTGACAATTTATGTGTTCACTCTAATTGTAAGAAACACCTAGACAAGCTCAGAGCAGTCTTTGAAAGATATAGATTGTATCATCTCTCGTTGAACCCCTTGAAGAAGTTTCAATTTTGGGTAAAGCATGGATGCATCCTAGGACATGTGGTGTCAAAGAATGGCAGATATAGGATACTATCAAAACTTTGTGTTGAATTATGTATTTATTGCTAGACCCCTATACAAATTACTGATGATATTTGAATGGACCGAGGAATGCTAACGCACATACAAAGAGTTGAAAAAGGCTCTAACCACAGCACCAATCCTGAGAGCCCCAGACTGGATCATAACCTTCCACGTTTACATTGATGACTTGAAGTTTTCCATGGGAGTTGTGTTGTGCCAGCCTAGTGAACACAATTTAGACAATCCACTGAGCTTTGCTAGTACACAACTCATGAATAGTGAAATGAGCTACTCCATTATGGAGAGGAAGGGTTAGCCATGGTGTTTGCTATAAGGAAATTTTGGCATTACCTTTTGGCTACACCTTTTTTCTTCTTTGTTGACCATCAAGCCTTGCTTCATCTTGTTAACAAACCCTATGCTACAGGACACATTACTCAATGGTTACTTCTACTTCTAGAGTTTGACTTCTCTGTGGTTGTATGCAAAGGAAAGCAACACTACATGGCTGGCCATATGTCTTTGGCCATATGTTTCACATATCCACATGAGAAGCCATTGGATAAGGCATCATAGAAGACTTGCCTAATGTGCATCTATTCAACCTGTCTAGTGAAAGGGACTTGTTTAGAGCTAACTTGATGCCATACTAGGTAGACAACATAGTCCAAGTGCTTGTGTATGGACTACTTGAAAGACCCATCGAGAATGCCCAACTTAGGTAATTCATCCTTGAAATACAACCATATCAGTTGATAGCAAGACAACATAGTCCAAGTGCTTGTGTATGGACTACTTGAAAGACCCATCGAGAATGCCCAACTTAGGTAATTCATCCTTGAAATACAACGATATCAGTTGATAGGGCAAGATGAGTCGCTGCGTAGATGCATATGCAAACACAAGATGCGTGATGTGCTTACCGAAGCACACAATAGAATTGCAGGAGGGCACTTGAACAGAGATACAATGGTGTGCAACGTGGTGTAGCCTCAACTATGGTAGCCTACTCTTTTTTGAGATGCAGCATGATTTGTAAAGCACTATGAGGAGTGCCAACAAACCAAGGCATCAGTTCACAAAGGACAAAATGGAGCTAAGTCCAATCATTGCAAGACAACCATTCAAGAAATGGGAAATTGACTTCATCAAGTTGATTAGCCCTGCAGCTCAGTACTCATAGGCCAAGTACATCATCATTGCTACTACAGACTATCTCACAAAGTGGGCAGAAGCACCAACCATGAGGAAAAAGATTCTAGAAAAATTGCTAAGTTTATTTGGGAGCAGGTGATCTCAAGATTCGGCTATCCCATTGAACTAGTTAGTGATCAAGGCACACACTTCATTAATGAAGTGATCGCTCACCTCCTATCGACCTTTATGATCATCCATCAAAAATCCTCACCCTACTACCTTCAAGAAAATGGCCAAGCTGAGTCTACTAATAAGATCTTAGTGAACGTCCTAACTAAAGTAGTATTTGCCTCGCGTAGTGACTAGGACAGCAAACACCTTATGGGCCTATTGAACAGCTTATAAAACAGCAATAGGACAGACTCCCTTCAAGTTAACCTATGGGACTAAACCCATTCTACCTATAGAGTTCTTTGTCTTGAGCCTGAGAGTAGCCATCCAAGAGAGATGGGATGGAAAGGAGGCCTAGATGGAGTGCCTAATTGAGCTAGAATGCTTATAAGATACTTGACTTCTAGCCACCCATGCACTCATTTGCGAAAAGTCATGCTGCAAGAGTTGGTTTGACAAGCACCTCAAGTAGTGAGAATTCAAGCACTGTGACTGAGTGTTGTTATAATCAATAAAAAGGCATAAATAGAAGAAGAAGTTTAGGGGATTAGGACCTTTCCGAGTCTACACTATTAGCCGAACTGGCAATGTAGAGCTTGAGACGTTAGATGGAGAGGGCATATGCTTCTTCAACAGTAGTCGCATAAATAAGTACTACACTCCCATACATCCACTGTTGCACGAACCTCCCATGCTAGAGCCCCCTGTGAAGGTCTGATTTGCCGCATTAACAAAAATTGATGAGGAGGAGGAAGAGGCAATAGCACCTACTTACCTACACATAACACAATCACTGCCCAACAAACACATACCTTCGATGCATTGATCGAGAGTGAACTAATTTTAATATATTAACTCATGATCATTGGACTTGAATTGGCCACCCACAACAACAACCTACCAATGCCAAACTTAGTCCATTCGAGGTGGACCGTATGCCCTTTCAAGAAAGTGTAAAGTCGCAGTCTCTATCGAGTCTGAAAGCATGCCCATACTTTTTTATGTGTTGCCAAATTTACAAAAGGTGCTAGTAAGGAATCGTTGTTAGGATGCTCATTTAAAAAGAAAGCACATTGTAATGTCAACTACTATGAGTCTTAGCATATTCACCTTGCTATTTGCAATGTACGAATGGTCATGGCTTTTAGCAAGGCTAGTGCGGCTCCATCAGAGTCCATGAGGCCACTGGTAGAGAAACCCACTACCACCAAGCCTAAGGAGGGGGGTGGAGACTTATCACAACCTGCCAAGCCACACCGCCAACGAACCACTGAGATCAAAGCTAAAACCCCTGAACCATAGTTCAATTGGGTGGCTAAACATCAAGGATTGCTGTCTAGGAGCATACAACCATGACCTCACAAGCCTAAGAACTCATACTCGAAACCCAAGAGGCAACAAAGAAACTATAGGCACTTACAAACAACCAAGTCGTGTTGGTCCCCAAGACCTTATTGCAAGCACAAGGCTATTACGAGGTCCATGCCTTGATATGGGTGGCTAAAACCAAGGGGACTAGTGGCATTATTCAAACGCCACCCTCAAACTCGACCACACAAAGCCCCATGATAGATCAATCACTAAAGCCGCAAAAAACTCAAGTTGCAAGCCCATAGAGCCCAAGAGTATTAAGCATGTACCGCCTTAACGAGTCTATTGACCAAAACTGTAGCTTGCTGACTCCAAAGCGACCCAACCTAGAATTGCTAGTGCACCCCTAAAGCCTCACAAAAATATAGCAATAGAACATAAGGATCTCAAGCCATGCTTAGCACACAAGAGGCTAAACTGCACACTAAGGAGCAACCGCAACTGCAAACGTCAGTTGCTGAGCTGTCAAGCTCAGTCAAACCCCAGCCTCCAACAGGCCTTAAACCCTCTTATGAATGATGATCGATTCTTAACCTGACCACAAACTTAGCTAAAAATACAAGGGATGACTTGGTTGTTTGCCTTCGGCATTTGGATGCCACATTTACCAAACTTGCTAAAAGTTATGCGACTAGACCTAGGTCTTTTAAATGAGCCTTTAGTAACAAAGGTACGCACACTGCCTTATTCATGGGAAGAATCATAATTTGTATTCATTAAGGCTCCCTAGGTAGCTGAGGAACTCATTGCCATCGAGATTTCCCGTGAACAACATAAGCAATGCCTCATTACATCTTATGACAAGGGCATGGTCCTTACCATCAACCAAGATATTGGGGATTTGAAATAGCTAGCTGATCACACATCCTCTTTCTTGCAACAATAGTATGCTCTTCGACTTCAATGGGAGCAAGTGGGCTACCAAATCATGGCCAACGCTGAGTAGAGACCTGTAATCAAGACCTTGAAATATGATCCAACTTATGTAGCCCCAACCTCCTATAGGGTGTTGACCACCATTCACAATCGGCCCCTCGAAGTGCACATCATCACTCACCCCTACTAGATCTCATTTTGACAAAGGAGGAGTTACATATTACCAACAAAATAGAGTCTACCAATTTCCTAATGGATGTCCTAACCTATATCACTCATGTAAGCATCTTACCTGTCGACATGGACCACTATGCTAATATGGAGTACAACTCGAACTTATACGCTTGGCTCATGCAAAAGTGAAATATCGTGAGCATGTGCTAAATGACCTTAACCATTCAGCCTCTAATCCTAGGAAGGATTTTTCTCATTTCTAAAGGGGGAGGGGGGTAAGGTGGAAAAACATAATTTAAGAAAAAACATACACTTTAAGAAAATTCTCATGGACCTTCATTGGATTGTGCAAATTGTGAAGAAAATTTCCCTTTTTGTACTTAAGCTTTTCATTTTTCTATAAGTGCACAATCAGTCTCTACTCATTATCTTAAGAGAACTAATGATGAACCATGGTGTTATTACACGGACCCACAATGGCAGGTTAGGAGAAGAGTAGCAAAATTTCGTTCTCAGATGAGGAACAAGCTAAATATGGCCTCTCAGTTGAAACGAGGGCCTTTAACTAGTTTAGGTTCAGGCATGTCTTGAACTTGGAGGATGTGACCATGGAAAAACAGGCCGTGAAATAGATTGTGAAGCAATGCAATCTGCAAAAGTACATGGAGAAATTCAGGCAAGTTGTGGACTATGAGAAGTGCGCACAATTCCTTCGAACCTTCAATAGGAACTGCGGCATTGTAATGTTGCATTAAAAAAAGGAAATTTGCATAGGCAGAGGTCAAGCTGAGCCTTGAGTTGGTGTAGAGAGCGTTGGGCTTGCCCAACAAGGTTGAGAGATGGCCCAAAAGAGATGTATATGATATGCTTGGAATTGACAAGATCCTAGTCCACACCAATGATGACATCAATGTCGCCAACATCATGGATCCAGAAATCTAGCTGCAAGCGAAGATGGTCCATGCATTGTTCTCCAGTCATAGGTACAATACACTACTGAGTGGGATCAATGTACCTATGTTGGAAAGAATTGCAACCAAATCCCTGGATAAAGTAAACCTAAATATATTCGTGGGAAAGATAATAGAAACTTTAGCAAAAGCACTGGGCATAGGTGGAAGACAAGCAATGGGAGGTGAGTCTCCAGCCTCCAAGGCAAGGAAGAAGTCATCGTCAAAGGCCTCGACCATTGGGTTTGGAGGGGTATTGATGCCCATCATCGGAGAGACAGTGGGGGAATCACAAGAAGACAAGGAAGTTTGCAAAACACCAAACAAGTCCCCTCCCCACCAATTGAACAATCTAGTGACAGGATGGAGAGTGATGAATAAGAGAGCAGGAAGAAAGAGAGAGCAGACCTGGAAAGAGCCCAAAGAGATTCCAAAAACACCGAAGAAAAAAGAAAGAGAAAAGAAAAGGAGGAGGAAAAAAGGATAAAAGAGAAATCTAAGAGGGCTGAAGAGGAGAGAATGAGGAAAGTGGAGAAAGAAGCCAAGGAGCTGAGGAGGAGAGAAAAAGAAGACATAGCCTTGGCCATCTGCCTATCACAATGGAGCAGCCCTCAAGGGAAGAAGAGCCAACTGCCATTTAGATATGAAGGCCCAAGTTCTAGCACCCAAGTGTTAGAAGTTGCAATACTATCAATTACAGAGGGCAAGAGTGAAGGTCTGTTACACCCACTTCCAGCCAGCCTACTAATGCCGACTACCCCAACACCACAACCACCAAAGGCTCTACACCTAAATTCGATGCTAGCAACATCATGGCATGGGTGCAGTTTTTGGTCAAGCCTAAGAGGGAAGTGAAGGAGTTCCAGTGACAAGGACAAAGAGACTGGTAGTAGCAAATGTTGAGTCAAGGTAGGATCCTAAAAGATAAAGAATTGAAACATCCACAACCACTATCCCCACTGCACTACTGTTGTCCACGAACTATGACGACTATGTTAAGAAACTTTTGTCACAGCTTGAGAGCGCAAAAGAAGAAAAGAAAATAGCTATTGCTATGTTAGAGGCTGAAAAGGAGACTATGGTATCCTTTCAACTAGAAAAAACTGCCAAGTGGCCATGTGTCAAAGAGAAATAAATGAGCTAAAGGAGGAGCTCAAGGACGAGGAAGGAGGAGAAGAAAGGTGGCAAGCAAAGCTTGCTGAAGAAGCACAGGCTTTCATGAGCATGCAACGACTGAGTGAAGAGCTAGTAGTGTTATACAAAGAGCTATAAGGGGAGATGAAAAACGTCCAGGATGCCACCAAAATGTTAGAAGCAACAAGAGTCTCTTTCACAAGTACATCCATGTTTTTCTCTTTTTCTAAATATGCATCCACTGAATCTGCATCTATCGATGATTACCAACCAGTTATGTCACCAATTTCTTGTCTTGTATGAGATATTTCACTAATAGTAACTTTCCTCTTTTTAGCTGCATACAAAGAATGTGTCCATATTTCAGCCTTTGGACCAACCATGACTTGGACATACTTTCTTTCCAAATGTAGACCAAAAGTAGAAGCGTGTACAGCCACATAAGCATTTCGAATAGCCAAGTCTCCCAACAACTTCTACATACCTCCCTTTCCAAAATTCAAAGCAAGAGGCAATCCCGTTTCTTGTGCATGGATCTTGCCATCTTTCCAAAAGATGAGTTGTCATGCCAAAGCCTCTTGATAAGCAGCACAATCCTTCCTTTCGTGTTGCAAATTATCATACACATACATCTTTTTCTTGGTTTAGGGGCTATTGCCTATCCCCTTTCCTCTTGTTCTTTCTCATCCAATTTTTCGACCTTCAATTGAAGATCCCGCATGACTTTGACCAATTCATCTAATAAATATTTCTCCCTAACATTGCAAACAATAGTAGATACAGCCATAGGGTTAGCCATAGAAGTGGGTGGCTTATTGGATGCATCAACTATTTTGCCCATAACAATGGGTATAAGCTAGAGGCACACAATCTTTCTCTTCTTCTATGCTTTTTCACAAGTGCACTAACAGCTTCCTTGACATGTCTCCACTTTGTTTTAAGACCTGTCTCTATAGTCTAATCCTCTAGAAAATCATCAAGCTTCTCTTGAACCTCAAGATCTACTGCTTGTAGAAACAATTCAATTTTTTGACTTGCAAGAGCTTGCTATTCTGCAAGATCTAACTGCTCAAATCAACTTTCTAATTCTCTTAACAATTCTATAGCCACCAGACCCTTATTGGGTTGTAAAACCTACTCCTAAAAGGTCTTGCGCATAATCAAACTGGTATCTTCAATGTAAAATTCTTCCTTGAGTGTATTCTTGAAAGCTACCCAGTTAGCATCTTGCATGTATAATTTAGTAATTCACACTTTTAGTTCATGCACAGTGATCCAAACAAAATACCAGCTCCATGCAAGTTGAGCCACTCCAAAAAATTCCATCTTTTGAGCATAGGTATGTGCATATGCAGGTACATTCTTGCCATTAAATAGCTTCATATCACACTCTATTACCAGCAAAGCTTTTATCACAATACTTTCTGTTTGAGCAAAAGCCTGCACCACTTGTTGTTGTTCTTGTACCTCTATAAGCATATTCATATTTTGCACCAACTGTTGCAAAACATCATTGGAAATTGTGCTTGAAGCTTCTCCCATCTTGTCTTTCCTTTTGATGACCTTTCACGTCGGGTTCACCAATGTCGGAGGGGTTTTTGTCGAAAGGTCGTATCCACCAGGGACTAGAGATAGAATGAAGTAGAGATAGGAGATGGAAGAGAAGAAAAAGAATAGACAAGAGGCCCACAAATGGTGGCATCCTAGTGCAGCCAATCCTATGCTCCAAAGCCATGACCTAGGTGTAGACCTAATGAGGGAAGTAGAGTGGTTAAGCAACCCCTAAATGGTCCAAATTCAGAACAAAATTATGTGAATGAGATGACCCCCCAAAACATAGCTGATGCATGCTATCATGCGGAGACCATCTCAACTATTGGGAGTCCAGGTGATAGAAAACCTATGGTTTATGATTGTAAAGACACATCTAGGGTTGAAGGCAAAGCTCGTAGAATGAACGGGCTCTACAGTCAGTCTTAATCCATCAATATTAGCATGTTCCTAGCAATGAAGGACAACCTGTTGTGATGTTGGATTGTGAAGGAACAGTCTCTGATGGGGCGAAGGACCACTTTCCCAAGCTCCTACATCAAGACGCTTTTCTCAGAGAAGAAGAGAAGCCAATTCTCATTAGTTTGGAGATTATAAAGTTTAATAAGCTTTATAAAAAGCTTAAGGCTCCCTAATTCAGTCATCTATAGCGGAAGGATGCACTCATGGTAGTTGAGGTCGACAAGAACATGCCATCGTCCTGGTGCAGATGATTGGGATAGTCAAAGCTTTTTTCTTTAAAGCTTAGGATTACCAAGCTTTCTAAAGTTTCAAATTTCAATCTTTAAATTTCCCTCTAGTGGATGTTCACACAGAGTACTTCTACAAATCAAACCAAAATTGGTTTTATAACTCCCTACAAACCTCTGTTCACACCCATGCTGTGACAGAGATAATTTCCAGCAAACAAATTGCTATACGCAGTCTACACGCGCAAAGTATTCGTTGAAGAAGGATTTTATCAATTTTTGTACCCGCAAAAAGGAGAAAGTTCACAAAAAATCTATGTTTAAAAAAAGAAACAAGCCTTGTATACCCAACTTTGAGCTATGCTCATTCCACTTACAAGATTTTGAGTCTGTGAGGTTGTTTGAAATTTTGCAGGATGACTGATCAAAATATGGAAGATTTATAGCCGAATGTGATTTATCGGAACCAACAATGGAGCAAAAATTGGACCTAATTATGATGCAGCTTCAAGAGGAATGAAGAGCACGTCAAACTTTGCAAGCTTAATTGGCCACTCTTCAATGATCTACTGTTGAACAAGATGGATCACAACCCGAAGATGTTATACGACGTACGATTAATGCGACACTCAAAGCACAGTCTATCCAAAAAGAAGCCAAAATAAGTAAAAGAAATTTCAAATTCCGTACTTTTAATGGGCTATGTGATGGAAAGACTGTCATTGCTTTTATCAGTTAGTTTGATGATTACTTCCATGAAGAACAATATGCCAAAAAAGACAAACTCAAGTGTGTCACTAACCATTTAGTGGACAGAGCATCACTATGGTGGACTGTTGTCCGCAAAAGTATTGATTGTCCTACTACTTGGGAGGCTTTTCAAAAGAATTTTTTGCAAAATTTTCTTCCACCTCAATTCTACGAAAAAGCAATAAAACAATGGGATCTTCTGCAACAAAGAGATCGTGAGCCTATTTCACAATATACCGAGTGTTTCTGGAATGCCTTATTACAACTTCGAATGCTTGAAGATGTACCTGAGGCGATCCACAAGTGCAAGTTTATGTATGGCTTCCTTGGTCACTTCTATGCGGAGGTGAACATGTTTAAGCCAACAACTCTTGAGGATGCGATTTCTTTGGCCCATGATGCTGAAGACAAAATTCGAGGATGAGAGAAGCAACCACAACAATTCCCAACCAACAGTAACTTCGGTACAAAGCAATTCAATTTTAACTTTCGAAGATTCAATCAAAATCGCTTTGTTCCATCTTCTTTCCATAAATCTTCGACACGACCCTCCGCTTTACCAACAAACACAAATCCAAATCCTAAGCAATCTTTCCAGCCAAATCCAAACATTCCTAAACTCCTAGCCATTATCAATAATGTTTCCAAAGCCAAACCCATAGTCTGCTACAAGTGCCATCAACTTGGATATCTAGTAGTGAATTGTCAATCCAAAAAGCCAACTATTCACATCAACTACTTGGGAGTGAATGAAGATGAAAACCATGAAGAAATGCCTAATTTCACAGAAGACGATGATGATATCAGTACTACTTCAGATACTTTACCAGGTATGCCAAATCCTCATTCTTTATTAACGATGAAATGTCTTGTGCATGGTAGAGAAAAGATTGTTTTACATGATGACAAGAGCACACCCGACTTTATTTCTGCAAAATTGGTCAAAGAATTGAATTTACATACTGTTTCAACTCATTATCGCATCAAGGCTGCATTCTTAAGTACTAGATACAATGGAACATAATCTTAGTTGTGCCTTTGCAATCTAGTGACATTGTCTTAGGAATGCCTTGGCATCATAAATATAATCCCAATATAGATTATTCCACGCATTCAATGAAAATTCATTCTAATGGGAAACAAATCACATTACATGGTACTCACACTTTTGATAATTTTCCATTGCTTACTCACACCCATGCTAAACATGCATTAGGAAAAGATAGCAAATCCTATTTAGTATGGGTGAATAAAATTGAAGTTAAGGAAAATCATATGCATCCTAGGCACGCATAATTTCTTTCATAATTTAAAGATTGTTTTGTTACTGACTTACCACCTACACGTCCTAAAGATCATAAAATAGACTTAATACCAGGTTCTCAACCACCATGTAAAGCACCTTATTGACATAACCAAATTGAACAAAAAGAAATGCAAACCCAAGTTGAAGAATTTTTAACCCGAGGACTCATTAGGCCCAATAGTTCTCCTTTTGGTGCACTTGTCCTATCATTCAAGAAGAAAAATAACACCTATAGGATGTGCATTGATTATTGTGCCCTAAATAAGATCACTATCAAGAATAGATATCCGATCCCTAGGGTAGACGACCTCATGGATAAGCTACAAGGGGCCACAATATTTAGCAAGATAGATTTTAAATCTGGATACTATCAAGTATAACTGGATACATCTGATATTTTCAAAATTACATTTTGGACACAATTTGGACATTATGAATTCCTTGTTATGCCATTTGGTTTAACTAACGCACCATCCACATTCAATCGTATGATGAATCGCATATTTTTGAAGCATCAGCATTGTGTCATTGTTTTCTTTAATGACATATTGGTTTTTAGTAAAAATGAGAATGAGCATTATGAACATTTATCCTTGTTTTCAAATTATTGAAAGAGAATCAATTATATGCTAATCCTAAAAAGAGTGAATTTTTTCAAACCCACATTGAATACTTAGGACATATTGTTTCATCTGACGGTATTAAAGTTGATCCTAAAAAGATAGAAGTAATTTTGAATTGGTCGATACCTAAAAATGTGCATGAATTACGTTCTTTCTTAGGTCTTGCTATCTTTTACAAAAAATTTGTGAGAAATTTTTCATTGCTTACATTACCTTTGACAAAATTATTAAATAAAGGTATTGTATATCATTGGTCTGAAAATCAACAAAAGTTTTTTTATTTACTAAAACATGCCTTAGCACATGCCCCTGTATTGCAACTACCTGACTTTAATAGACCATTCTTCCTAGTAGTCATTGATGCTAATGGATCTGGAATAGGAGCTAACCTTATGCAAGATTCACATCCCATAGCCTACACTAGCTGCAAACTTAAACCATCTGAACTCAAGTATTCTACCTATGATAAGGAATTGCTAGTTGTAGTACAAGCTTTACGTCAATGGAAACATTATTTAATGTGATATGAATTCATGATCAAAATTGACCAACAAAGTATCAAGCATCTCCTTAGTCAGCCACAAATCTTTGACTGTCATATTAAATGGACTGCTTTTATTCAAAGTTTCCACCCACTTATCCAATATCAAACCCGAAAAAGAGAATGTTGTTGCCAATGCCTTGAGTAAAAGACCGACTATCCATAATATCTCTGTGATATCTTTGGATTCCCTTACCTCTATGAAAGATACCTATGATCAAGACCCCAATTTTCAATTTGATTGGAATAAATTAGTTACAAATAATTGGATTCCAATTGATTCATTGTCTTATGCTGATGGATTTATGTTTTATGAAAAAAGGTTGTGTGTAACTGTTCCATTTCAATCATTTGTGTTGCACAAAATTCATTGTTCTTTATACCAAGGCCATAGAGGCATTATTTCTACTTTACGTACATTGGTTGAAGATTTTTACTAGCCACAGATGGAATCTGATGTTCCTAACTTTGTATTTGAATGTTTAATTTGTCAAAGAGTTAAGCGACACCATGATAAGCAATATGGTTTATTAATGCCTTTACCAATTCCAGAATGACCATGGGAACATATTTCAGTGGATCTTATTACTGGTCTGCCTAACACCCAAGTTAATCATGATATGATCTGGACTATTGTAGATCGATTTAGCAAACAAGCATATTTCATTCCATGCAAGAAACATTAATTGCATCTCAAGCTCCACAGTTGTTTTTGAAGACTGTTTTCACTAATCATAGTTTGCAAAAAGTTATTATTTCTGATCGTGATTCTAGATTCTACAATAATTTTTGGACTACTTTGTTTGTTAATTTAGGTACAAATATTGATTTTTCATCTACATTTCATCCTTAAAAAAATGGACAAGCAGAAGCTACTAATAGTATAATCTTAGATCTTTTGCGTGCATTCACAATTTCAAAACCACAAACATGGAATACACACTTGCATTTACTTCAATTTGCATACAATAGCACACCACATATAGCTACACAGAAAGTACCTTTTGAAATCATTTATGGATATAGATTGCCTACACTTGTTACCTCATTGTCAAACAAAGTTAAAGCTGTTGATGATATTGCCAATATGCATGCTACTATTTTTACTGAAGTCAAAGACATGATTGCGAAATCCCAGCAATCAGACACAAAACAAGCTAACAAGAAAAGAAAAGCTATGAGTTTCAAAATTGATGATTATGTTTGGTTACGCATTGAAAAGAGAAGATTACAAAGTGTTGAGAAACATCCTATTGTTAAGTTAGCTCCTAGATTTTATGGACCTTTCAAAATCATTCACAAAATCAATGACAATGCATTTAAATTAGAATTACCCCACACTGGAAAATCCACAATACTTTCATATCAGTTTGTTAGGACCTTTCAAAGGCCAATTACATGTCTACTCTGTCTATGAAAACCCTCCTTTATTAGAAGAAGAAATTGAACTCCTTGAACTCCTTGAACCTGAAACTATTCTAGACACTGACTTTATGACCACTCGAACTGGTCGTAAATACTCTAGATATTTGGTTAAGTTTAAAAATCATCCTGTTGAAGAGGCCCAATGGATGCACGCCCGTGACCTAAGTGCTTACCCCTCACTACTCGTTCCACATTGAGTTAATAGCAATTGAGGACAATTGCTATCCCATCCTGCGGGTATTGATGCCAGAAGGCATATTCCACGATGGATTTTGTGAGACCACGGTGGATTCCGTGAGGTTTTGTGGTAGATTCCGCAAAACTATATTTATTTGTCGAGGCTTGTACACAAGGTGGATTCCTTGTGCGAGAAGTTGACGGGGATGCCTGTCCTTTTCAAGTGTCATGTTAATTTAATGTGCACATGGGTGATTCCACAGTGGGTGATTCTGCAAAATACATATTTAAATTAATGGACGTGTTTAAGTTTAGAGTGCACACATATTAAAGTAAGGTTAGGACAGAGTTCCAGCCTATTTATTTATTTTGTAGCTAAAGATTGCTAGGTATTTACTTTCGTCGGTTTAATTTTATTATTTTCTAACAATTGTGAATGCTTCAGTTGATGTGTAGAGCAGGTGGCGGTGGTGTTGGGAAGCATTAGGCGATAGCGTGCATTCAAATTACCTAGAAGAAATTACCATTTTTTATGGGCGGACATCTTATCATTAAAGACGTGGCGCTAATATTTATTTGGGCATGCTTATTTATTGAAGCGCTTGATAAATATTTATTATTTTGTATATGCATGGACGCACGGTTTAGATATTTCATTATTGGACATTGTATTTGGGCACAGCCTGACTCTTGGGCCACCCAACTGCTTTATTCTTTATTTGGACAAAAGCAAACACAAAAGCTAAAGCATGTTTACTTGTGAAATTGAGCTATTTTTTAGCTTTGAGATGAATAAATTTATAAATACATGCTTTGTGGAGTGCTCACACAAGGCATGGGGGGAGATTGTATCCAATTGGTCTTTTTGCCTCATGTCGTGCAAGTCTATTCTCTTGATTTTTGAGCTTAAAGTAGAGTTCTTTGTTCTTGGGGACCTTTCAGCGCTCGTTACATATGCATCCAGCATCTGATTTGTGCATCATTCACAAGCTCTCTTGAAGGCTTTGATGTCAAGTAGCCATGTCCACTTCTCTACTATACTTTTTGTTTCTCAAATGGGTATCCACACTACCCATAGGGGTGGGGATTCCTTGAACATGTCTCCTTTATCTAGTTTGAAATTGAAAATCACTACACTCCTAGATTCTTCCTATGTCTGGAATTTCTATGCTACGTCCTCAGGATTTCCTTGCTATTGCTCTACTCCCCTTGAGCTCTTCAGACATTTTTTCCATAGTTTCTAGAGTGCCCGCTATGCCTTGTTGCTTAGGATCGTTCTGAGTGCTCTCGATTTGCTATTGCTTTCCTTGTTGTATTGTAGTGATGGTCTCTACTTTAGGTCTGATGTTGACTACCTCTGATATCTATGTCTACAACTATTATAGTTGCTTTGTTTAGTTTTCCATTTGGCTATACAAGGTGAGAAAGAGAGTTGGGTATGGTAGTGGAACCTCTTATACTTTCTCCTTCCTTTTTTGAAGTTGCCCTCTTCTTTTTCTATTATTCACCCCATTTCTTGCATAAGGACTCTTCAAAGGAAAGCCTTATAAACTAATGATACTCTTTCAGTTCCCTTCTCATCATTGTGTCTTGTTTTTCTTGTTCCCTCTTGTCATATTCACCTTTGGACTGCTTGAGGGTCTCCTCCTCATCATCTTCCCTTTGTCTTTTTCATTTCCCTATTCGCCTTCCTAATTCCTTTTCCTATTGTTCCTTTTCTTGTTCTTGTAAGCTTGGTGGTGGAAGAGAGACCATGTTAGGTTTTGTGAAGTTGCCCATGTGAATGGCTATGAGGTTGGATAGTGCACTATCATAATTAATGATAGAATTCTTAGCTTCTATGCAACTTAGTTTATTTGTGGTCTTCCTTGAGTAGATTTTGTGGGCCTTGTTTCCTGCTCATGGTTGTTCTACTTCCTACAAGGTCAAGAAAATTCTTGCGAGTTCTTCAAAAATACTTGAAAAACCATTTCATATTCAATGTTCTTCAAAATTTTGAGTTTTCAATTATTTTATACTTGGATACCATTGCATGATGAAATCCATAATTCTTACCATCATTATAACATATTTTTACTTGGTTGGTAATCCTAGTTGTTGGTCTTGGCAATTTGCTTTCTCAGTTAGGAAGTTGATCTCTAGAGGTTGCAAAGATCTTGAGGACTTTGTATCTTTGGTCTCTCTCCCTCCCCTACAAAATAGGAGAAAGCTTCCTAGCTTGGGAGAGAAGGTCATAGTGTGTGCAAAATGCTTTTAGTTTTTAAGGTTTATAATTTTATTGTTATGTACAATTGAAGGAGTGATTTATTATCTATAATAGAAAAAGGGTACAAAATCCAATAGTCATAAAAGTTGGGATTATACTCTAGGTCAGCGAGAGCATCCAAATTAGTATATCAAACAAGTAACTCGCAAAGATATGATGTGAGGTCATCTAGGAGGGAAGGTTTATTGAATCAACTAGCAACATGAGCTCTTCCACAATCATTACCTTGTTGAAGCTTGTCGAAGAGTGGGTGATGCAACATCTCTTTTGGAGGCATTAGCGTATGAGATTCGATGATTGCCCCTCAATGAAGAGGTCTCATAGTATGTCGAGTTATATTTTAGGATGCTGACAATTCTTCTATGTCCAGTAATCGTGACCACTTTGCTTCTTAACATGGTAGCCTCATGGCAAAATATATACATAAGAAGGAAGGATTTGGTATGCTTCTAACTACTTTTTGTGATATCTCTAGAGCTAATTGGTTTTTGCAAAAGAGGTGCTCTTGTTCCTCCCATCTAGGGCGCCATTGAGAAGTGAGCCACAACATGTCCGTGTTGACAAACCATAAATCCATCATTGAAAATAGTTTGGCAAAGGTGCCAAATATGGAGCCCAATTACAAAAAACAATAAAGGATTGGATTTTAAGTTAGGGCAAACAAGTCCTCAACCATTTTTGTAAATAGAGTGGCCTTGTCGAGGCACTCTCTAGGTCATTGGGGGAGGAGGTCTATAGTTGCTTGTTCTATAGGGGGAAAGTTTGTAGACATAGGCAAGGATCTCATCCTTTGATTGTGGATATCCAATGTTTGAGTGTGTGGCCAAGTCAGGGGACTAGTAGGTGGATTCAGCCTATATGGAGTGAGAAGGAAGGAATGGAGAGGTAGGGAGAGAAGATGTTGAGGAAGATTCCTAATCTTGGTTATTAGTTTGGTGCATGAACTCAGTGCAAAATTGGTAGGTGCTACTTATGGTGACTTTAGTTATTATTGATGTAGTCAAAGATGCTAGTTTGTGGGTGGTCATGGGTAGTTTGGGTAGCCAAAGTTGGCAACAACCTTCATAATACCCTTGCGCTTTTAGGAGGGTTTTTGGGATCCATCACAATATGATACATGGTTTATGAAGAGGATGGTGACATCAACATGGTTTGCTTTGCTAAAGTTTTCATGGTGCAAGAGGTGGAGCACCGAGGGAGGAGGCTTATTAGGTTTCCATTGCCTTTGTTATGGAATGCTTGATCTATCAAAAGCTAGGTCAATAATGGCAGGTTTTTGGGTGGTGGCTTAGACTAAGAAATAGAATGAATCTAAGTGAAATCTACTTGTGTTTCTTGGGAAAAAGGTAGTAGTTACTTACATGAATGCAGTGATCAATATAATTGCCATTGTAGTTGGTCTCAAATTTGAAAGCATATCCCAAGAGAATTTTAGTACCAGTTCCTTTACTATTTGGGAGAACCCAGAATAGGAGTAGGATGCTCTTAGTCTTGATAGTAACTATTAATTTATAATGGCCCAACAAGGAATAAGGTTGTCTTCCATAGGGATTTAACTTTACCTCTATTAGCTACAATTGAGGCTGCCCTAGATTTTTCTGGTAGCATTAAGAAAGGATGTTGTAATCTTACCATTCATTGTCAATAAAAGCATCCACCAATACTAGCCAAGTGCAGCAATGAGGTGAATGCAAAGGTATGTGAGTGGGATCAAGGGCTCATCATCTAGTTTTATGTCACTAATGGTAACAACTCTAGCATTTATAATTGCCTAATGAGGTTTGGAGAATGGTAGCACACGATATTGATGGCGTTGCTCAAACTATTTGTAGAAGGTTTATTCGATATGCACCAATAAGGGATATTTAGCATGGACAAGTCATACAAGCGATGTCTAGGTGGGTAGTACTTCTTAATCCTAGTGCCATTGAATTGAGCAATGGGCTAGCCATTTAAGGTTTCTAGCTCCACACTCCCTATCCTACTAATTACATAGACATTAAAGGATCTGAGACTTCTATGGAATAGAGTAGAACCAAATCCCCCTTATCAAAGGATCTTTGTTTGACATGCTTGTTAAACTAGGCTTTTCATCAGGTCTTCTCAGTAAGTGGGGCATGGGTGGCTAGTAATCAGGTTTTTGTTAGCCATTCCAACTCGGCTAAGCAAAGTTGCCATACCTTAGTACCTATTCCATCATTCTTGGATAGTGATCCATAGACTTAGAATAAGGAATTCTACCGACATGATGGTATCAATGCCATATGTAAGTCTAAAAGGGATTTAGTCCATGGTAGTTTTGTAGACTATACATTAGACCCAAAGTGCCACCATGAGTTTATAACCCAATCCAAGTGTGATGCTAATACAATATTTGTCAAGACATTAATGAGAACCTTATTAATACCTTCAGGTTGGCCGTTTGCTTGAGTAATAAGGGCCGAAAATCCTGTAGATGAATAAGAATGTGGACAATAAGTGCTCAATCACTTCATTCAAAAAGTGTGTTCCTTGGTTACTAATGATTTCAATGGGACAGCTAAAGCGTGAGATGAGTTACAGCCATCAAAATTGAGCAATGGTCTTTGCATTATTTTTGCAAACTGCTCTAGCCTTAGCCCATTTAGTCATGTGGTCGATGGCAATGATTATGTATTAAGCTTGTAAATATTGTGCAACTAGGATGATGGGTTCCATGAAGTCAATACCCCACTTTTCAAAGGGTTGGGGGTGATCACTAGTGTGAGTTCCATTTATATTTCCTGATGAACAACTTTGTCATTTGCACTCGTCACAGTGCTTGATAAAACGGGTTGTATCCTTGAAGAGTGTAGGCCATCAAAATTGGGATTGAAGTACCTTTCGTGCTATAGAAGTTGCATCAAAGTGTTTGCTGACAATGTTGTTGAGATGTCAAGCTCTACATGAGCTGGCATCCACTATGTGCCTTGCTGATGTGGCACAATATTATTTATTGGCATATTAACCGATCGACATGAGGATACACTAGAATATAGAACTGGACTACACCCACATAGTCTATCATTTGTTATGGCATGTTTATTGTGCCACCTCTTCCTAGCATGTTCACACTTAGTAACCACGTGTACATACATTGTGGCACTTTCATATTAGTTTTTTATCATGTTATAGACTTAATTCTTTTGTGTAAAAGAAGAAGAAAGAAAAGGAAGAAGATTTTAGCCCTATCTCTTTGTGTTTTCAAGTCTCCATTGATTGTGTGTGTGTGTGTGTGTGTGTGTCTGTGTGTGTGTGTGTGTGTGTGTGTGTGTGTGTGTGTGTGTGTGTGTGTGTGTGTGTGTGTGTGTGTGTGTGTGTGTGTGTGTGTTGTAGATTGTAGTTACTACACAAAAGGCATTTGCACATAGATTGTAGATTGTAGTTACTATTGTGCAATCATTGAAAAAGGTTGTGTGTTTAGTTATGGTGCAGCTGCTATCAGCTTGCTTGTAGATTGCAAGTTTTGACAAGGTTCTCCATTTTGTCAAAATGTTTGATAGCTTCAATCAGATTGTCAACGAGAAGCTTGTTAAGAACAATTACTCAGCATAGAAGTTCAAGATGATAAATTTCTTGAAGGGCAAAGGTGTTTGGAATTACATTGAAGGAGGCATGGCAATAGCACGTGAAGTTTCTGCACGAAATGCTACTACATAACAATTAAAGGCTTAAGAAAGATTGGCAGTAGACACTAAGTCATGTATTGGCTGTCTATTAGTGTTATAGATAGCATGATGGGCTATTTGCACAAATCTGAAACCCTCATTATTGCATGGAAGAATTTTTCAAGATGCCAAGGTGGTGGTCATGACCAAGGTTATGATGCACAACAAAATAGAGGATGACAATCCCAAGGAAGGATGAGTCAAAGAGGACAAGTTGCAGATTCTAATAGATTGTAAAATTTTGGTGATAACAGAGAATGTTGGCATTGTGGTAGAAAAGGCCATATTTCTAAAGATTACTTCAAAAAAATGGAGGTTGAAATTAGAAATGGATAAAAGAAGCAAGGTAATTGTATATTTAATATCAAAAACAATGATGACAGAAGTGAACAATTGCTTGTTATGTAATGCTTTATGAATACTATGATTGATGATTATTCATCAAAGAATGATGTATGATATATCATTTTAGGTTAATTTAACCACATGATTTCTCATGGAGAGTGGTTTAGAGAGATACACAATCCAGAGTCTCCAGGCTATGTGGAGACAGGGAATGATACATCTCATCCCATTACTCATGTTAGAAATATTCATTTGAGTATGCAAGATGGCAAAACTAAGTGCTTGGTTGATGTGCTACATGTATTAAATATCACAAGAAAGTTGGTTTCTATTGGTCATATGGTAGAGCAAGGATTGCAAGTTCGATTCACATCTAACTGTTGTTATATAGAAGATCTAAAAAATGATTGCAGGTTGATTGAAAAAGGAAAACCTATTGGCAGATTATTTACTCTTGATGCAAATCTACATGAGATGGATGCTGCCATGTTTGCACAAGGTTCACATGTTGTGGTTGATATTGAAATTTGGCATAAGAGAATTGGGCAGGTGAATGTGCAGCAGCTAAAAGACATGCTGTCAAAATACATTGTGGATGGCTTGCCTAAGTTTAGAGTTGATGGGGTACACAAAGTATATAAAGCATGTCAACTTGGAAAACAAGCAAGGCACACATTCCACATAACAAGTATGTATGTAAAAAGCCACTTGAATTGATATATTATGATCTGTGGGGTCCTACAAAGCATGTATATAAGAAGCCACTTGAATTGATAACATTTCGATATGCGGGGTCCTACAAAGACTACAACTTTGAGTGGTTGCAGGTATTATATTTCCTTCATGATGATCATACTCGCAAAGTATGGGTTCACTTCATGCATGAGAAAAGTAAGGTGTTTACTCACTTTAAGAGCTTTAAGTCTTTAGTTGAGAAGGAGATAGGACTACACATTAAATACCTAAGGTCAAATGGAGGGGGAGAATTTCTCTCCAATGAGTTTTTTTATTTTTTGCAAATAAATGGTATATAGAGACAATATACATGTAGATATACTCCATAGCAAAATGGAGTTGTTGAGCAAAAAAAACATGCATATTATAAAGATGGCTTGTGCATTGATTGTCAGAAAGAAACTTGCCCCATTACTATTAGTCTGAAGCAGTTGCTACTACTATATACATTATGACAGGACACACACTGTTGCTATACATGGTATGACACCTGAAAAGAAGCTTACAGGTAGAAAGAAAAATATGTCTCATCTGAAGGTATTTGGATGTATTGATTATGTACATATTCATGATGAGTTGCATAGTAAATTGGATCCCAAAGTAGAAAAATGTATATTTGTTGGATATTCTCTTTTGAGTAGAAAGGATATAGACGTTACAACCCTCTTACACATGAGTTAAGAGTTAACAAGGATATTGTTTTTTATGAAATGAGTAGATGGTATAGTAATATATAGAATGGAGTTGGGATTGATGACCATGAGAGTGTGGTTGTGCAAAAATAGGTCAATAGTCATAGACATTGAGTGGACCATAAGAGTCTCCTAGTCATGGTTCTATTGATAGAGCTTGGAGCGGCAGATCAAGGTCATAGGTTACTCCACCAAGTACATCACAAATATCAAGAAAAGGTAAAGAGAAGGTTTGGGACTCACCTATCACGACAGATGTATCATCAAGTTTCTCTCATGTTGATGTTGATTCAGATGACTCTAAGTAGAGCTTGGATGAGTAGTTTGGAATTCCATCTATTAAAACACCTTGTGTGTGGAAGGCACAAGAGGATGCTAAGGCATCTGGTAGTGATCCAAGTCCATGCAAGTCGAGTAGAGTGAGAAAGCCAATGCAGCAATTGACATATGATAACTATTGCTAAGATTGACATATGATAGCTATGTAGCTCATTACTATGCGTACATGGCTAAGGTTATATAGCAATTGGCATATGATAGCTATGTAGCTCATTAGTAATTACTATGGGTAATGATGAGTACTGGGATTATGCTATGGATGAAGAAATGGCTACACTTATGGATAATGACACGTGGGAGTTAGTGCCCTTACTTGAAGACAAGAAAGCTATTGGTGGCAAATGGGTTTACAAGGTCAAGCATAAACCAAATGGATTTATTGAGTACTATAAGGCACAGCTGGTTACCAAAGGATATGTATAGACTCATGGTATTGATTATGAGGAGATCTTTGCTCCAGTGGCTAAAATGGCCACTATAAGGGTTGTCATAGTAGTGGCTACATCAAAAGCTTGAATCATGCATTGAATGGATGTTAAGAATACCTTCTTGTAGGGGAAATTACAAGAGGAAGTTTATGTGGAGCAACCACCTGGTTATGTGAATGAGAATCATCTAGATTATATATGCAAGCTTCGTAAGGCCTTATATAGGCTAAAGTGAGTACCTAGAGCATAGCATGACAAGATTGTAGAATACATTGACAATATTGGATTTCATAGAGCATAGACTGATCACTCACTCTATGTATGTGAGAGTGATACAGGTATTGTGATTATTACTATATATGTGGGTGATTTAATTAGTATGGGTGATACTAAGACAGAGATTAACAATGTGAAGGGTCTTCTCAAGGTTGAATTTGAGATGAAGGATTTAGAAGAGGTGCACTATCTTCTTGGTATAGAGATTATCCTCCAGAGGGTATATGGTTGTCAAAGAGACAATATGCATTGGATATGTTAAAGAAGTATCATATGGTTGATTGCAAGCCTATCTCTATACCTTTGGATGTTAATGCTAAGCTTAGTGCACATGAGGGTGACTTGATTGAGGATATCACTATGCATCAAAAGATTGTGGGTAGCCTTATCTATTTGACGGTTACTAAGCCATACCTAAACTACATAGTTTGTTTGGAGAGTCAATTTATGCTACATCCATGGAAGCCACATTTGGATGCAATGCAGTGCACATTTCACTATGTCAAGTCCACATTGGACTATGCCTTATTCTATGGTGCAGGTGTATCATTAGACTTGTATGGTTACATAGATGCAAATTGGGTTGGTAGTATTCCAAATAGGAGATCTACCAATGGTTTTATGTTCTACTTTGGCAGTGGTGTTGTTACTTGGAGTAGCAAGAAACAATTGACAATTACCTTGTTTAGTACAAAAATTGAGTATAGAGGTGCTACTTTTACGGCATGTGAGGTAGCTAGGTTACAGAAATCGAGTATAGAGGTGCTACTTTTACGGCATGTGAGGTAGCTAGGTTACACAATCTACTTAGTAATTTGGGGATGCATGTGGATAAGCAGGTTAGTTAGTCTCTACCAAAGTTTACACACTGCATGTTTTGGTGGTATGGGCTTGAGATTTTTAGTGACTCAGCCATCTTGAGCAGCTCTTGATGTTGCTTCTTGACATCAGCAATCAAATCTAGTGTCTTTTTACTCTCTATGTGAGTGGGTTTCTTGCTAAGATCCCATTATGTGTTTATCTCTACTTCATTCTCTATTGAGGTCATCCACGTGTGGATAGCCTCATTGAGGACATCATTGATAATGGAGCAATTTAGCTCAAAGTTTCTAGCTAGAGATTCATATATCCTTTCATTGCAAATGCCCTTGATGAAGGCCTTGGTGACTACCTTGGCAATAGGTCTCTCTACGAGTGAAATACGCTTTAATACATTTTAGACCTTAGAGACATAGTCCCTCATGCTTTCCCCTTCTAGTTGTTCTATGTTCATTATTTTCAAGATGAGGTTATCACCATAGCCAGCTTCATTAAATTGTTTGATGAACAAATATTTTGATAGTCAAGACAAGACCCTTCTCTATGGCATCATAAACCAAGTTCACCCCCTTTATCCTAAGCAAAGTCCAAATCCTTGTGCTTACTTAGCATCACCAAGATGATTGTTTGCCTCACATGCTTGCTCCAATTATTCTATGAAACTATAGGAGTTATCACCAACTTGATATTTGCCTATCTACTTACCTACTACTAAGGGAATTTATACTTGGTCTCTATTTCCTAGTGTGTTGCCCATTCTTGTCAAAATAGACTGTGCAATATGGGTTCCTACTTGTAGCATATCAATGTGTTCAAATAGACACCTTTGCATAAGATCCAAGAGGGAGTCTTGCAATGAACCTACAACTATGGTATTTTGCAACATCCTTTGGATGCTATCCATTTTTGCTAGCATAGCTACAAGCTACTATTCGTTGGTATCATCGTTGCTATCAACCAACTAATTGATGATGATCATTCCTTGTGCTTGCAATTTGACAAGTTTACGTTCTATGGCTTTTGGGGCTATATTTTTTATGTCAAAGATTGTAGCATGCTAAAAGCTATCGATTGGGCGGCATAGAAGTCATCTGAGTCATTGTTTTAAGTTCTAGATCTATTCATATTGCTAGTAGTTGAGGTCCCCTTGGTCTTTATGTTGAGCAGCTGAATTACTTTATTGATGAGGTCCCTAAGGGTATATTCTCAAGATCGAGAGTTCAATCACGACTAGTACCTCTACTAGTGGTTGGAGTTTGATGCTCATGTCCACTCTCTTAACTATGTGCACCTCCCTTCTAGGTTGTGCTTTTGGTTTTGGTCCTTCGTTGATACTTCTCAGGATGATTTTTCCATGTTCCGCATCCCTAGGGAAAGTTTCTCTTATTTGTGGTATTGCTAGTGAGGTGTCTTGTTTTGGTCTTTTTTTTGTGTGTTGATTGAGGCTTTATTGTGTTTTTTTTTGTATTTTCTATTTATTTTTGTTCTTGTTTGTATCTGAATTTTGTTTTGATTGTGGTTTCACAAAAGGCAACAACACAATGCATGAGAAATGAACACCCTTATACAATTGTAATATGCTATGTGCATATGTGTGTTATTCAAGGCTACTAGATGATTGTGCTATCTTGTGCATGTGTGCTATTGATATGATGTGGGGCTAGTGATGCACTATGTGAATTGTTTAAGTATGAGTGAATGAATCTATGGCTGTAATGAGTTAGATTAGATTAGTGTGGGAGTCTAAGAAGAGTGTGCATCTTTGTGCATGAGAATGGTTTAAGTGGGAGTGCATTCTTGTGCATATTAGTGCATACAGGTGCACAAGGTGTCTCAAGTGTGCACTATAGCACATGTACACTTGACCAGAAACATAGCACAAGTTCCCATGAGTCTAGGGTAGAAGTAATTAAATAGAATTGTGAATGTGTTTTAAATGCATAGTGCATGTGAATGCATAATCTATGGGCTATGGTGTGGGGTAGTGCCTTTTATGGTCAAGTGAGAGTGGATTAAGACACCACACATAGTGGATCTAATTCATGAGTGCACTAGGATGCACTTAGGTGATAGTATCCTATGGATTACATGGCCTAACATGGTGTTGAGAGTGAGTTATTAATGCACGTGTGCATACATGGTGTATGTGTATGTGAGCATTCCTAGACAAGTTGATGTGACTATGGTGTTTCGAGATTCGTGTGTATGTGCTGCAAGGTGTTATAGTTTACTTAATCAAGATGTTGCTTCCTTCTCAATGCCCTATGAATTCCCTCCTTCTGCTAGGGTGGGAGTCACAGAGCTTGAGAAGGAAAGACTTCATGCAAGCAATTGTGTCATGCCCACATGCACTATGTCTATGCACCCTAAGGTGCAGAGCATGCATGTGTGCAATAGTGGTTGCAATGCTTTATTGTGCAAGATGAAGGAGTGAGTGGGTATGTGGGAAAATACACCATGCACAATGGAAGGATTATGTGTCTAAGTGGATGCACTATGAGTGTGTGCAATTAAGTGATCAATGTGTGTGTTCTAGATGCATGGTGTGTGTGCAAGTGAGTACACAATGTATACCTACCTATGAAGACACTACTTTTCTCTCACTCTATCTTTCAATCTTCCCTTCCCAGTAGGGTAGACTTAAGGTAGTTGAGGCAGGAAAGGGAGTCTCCTCATGCAAAAATTTTAATTGTACTAAGTGCACAAGTGAATGCTCTATGTGAATGTATGTGTGAGTGGATAGATGCACTATATGTTGATGGATGCACTATGGGATGTGGCTACACTATATGTCGTTTGTGGACACACAATGTATGTGTAGGTGAGGTGGATGTACAAAGGTTTGTTGTGTATGTGTGCATACATATGTGTGCAGATGTGTAGTGTGCGTATCTATACATGTAGGTGAATGCACTTTGTGTGTATCTATATGAGTATGCAATGGGTTGTGAATGCACAATGTATAAATGGACGTACAGTGTGTGAGTGTATGAGTTGATGGATATGCTACACTATGTGTATATGGGCAAGTGAGTGGATGCATTATGTGTCTATGGGTGCATAGTGCATGTGTCAATGGATGCACAATGTGTGTAAGTGTGCCACATAGGTGTATGGTGGTGTCACACAAGTGCAACCAAAGTACCTTCTATCTCTCTCACTTCCCTACGATCCTCCCTTCCCACTAGGAGGATGTCAATTGTGATAGGGAGTAGAGGGTCTTAGTGTGCACCTATGATGAGGTGTCTACACATGCATCCATGCACGCGTAGTTTCTGCTTCTATGTGTGCAAGAGGATGGTGTGATGCAATCATGTGTGCATGTGGTGCAAAGGTACTTATAGGGTGAGCATACACAGGGATGTGGTGCATGTCACAGAGATGTGGTGCATGTGTGATACCATGTGAGTCAATGTGTGTTAATGTAGTGCATGTGTGCCCCCATGCACCCACACATGATTTTGGTGCATCAAGCCCTCCTCCCTATCTTGCCACTCCTACCAATCCTTCCTTCCAAGTAGGTTGGATTATTGATTATGCAAGAGGGCAAAGCTAATGCTCCCAAGATACACTCAAAAACACATGATGCACACAAGTGCACACCAAAAGAAAGAGTGGACACTGAGAAGACAGAGTGCATAGAGAGATAGATGGTGCACATATGAGAGATAGAGAACTTTTCCCTTTAAAAAAATAAACAACTTAAAAGAACAAAAGAGCTCAATTAAAAATTCATCACTACCAACACATGGACCTTTACAAGGTCGTATAATATACACAAACTAGGGAAGATGGAGGTGTATGAATATGACTTTGATTTTCTTCATTAACCAACCAATAGCCCACTTTCTTGTACTCATCACTCAATAACGAAAAGAACATAATCAAACTCATGTGCATCCCTTATTACAATGTACTTACCTTGTTAGTGTGAGACTAGTAGGTCCCCTCTTCATCTTCCCTTGTGCACTTTCACTCGACCAAGAGGGAAGAGAGTCACTCTTGGGATTGTAGGGAGGGTTCCCACCCAATCAACATTGTACTACCTCTCCTAATAGAATCAATGCATGAAGTGAGTGTGATTTCATGAGCATACATGTTGGGCAACCATGATGTGCTTTGATGGAGGTGGCTCCTCCTCCTTTGCGATAGCTTGTCCTCGAATGATGGCGGCTCTGGTCTTTCCGATCAATGAATTCTCCTTGCCACTATGAGGGCAGCATAGGGCGTGTGCTATTATGGTACCGAAGATGAACAAGCTGAAGGTAATGATGATGATGGTGGTGGCAATTGCCTTGACGAGCAGAGCTGATGATCAAATCGAGGATGGAGATGTAATGGAAGATACCAATGATATTGATGATGATGATGACAATTCTGATAAAGGTCAAGATGACAAAGGAGGAGATCCAAGGTGGAGCTACGGGAATGTTGGGGAGCACTATTGGCAACGACGGTGGCTAGCGTGACATGGCAAGAGGCACCACAAGGTGACCGAGGTGATGATTGCAACTCCAAACACGAGCAGGGTGCTATGATGATGATCTTGCACTGCAAGAATGGCAAGACATGGAGGCAACGATGATGGAGGGATGAAGCAATGCTGTGGAGGTCGCCGCGGGCTGGGCATGGCAATGATCGTTCTTGCCGAGTGCACAGTGCGGAATGGAGCCACATGACAATGATGATGAAGAAGAGGGTGTGGGATGGATGACAGTGATGGCGTGCTGCAACACGAGGTCGAGCGGGAGTTGCAAGAGGCAGTGGTGGAGATAGAGAAGGAAGGTGGTGATGATGATGATGATGATGGAAAGCTTAAGCTTTCCTAGAATAGCTTAGTTGCATGCTTTATTTAAGAAACTAAACTAAGGTTGGGTTCAGATGGAGGCCGCAACACTACAAAATATGACCAACCTTCCATCTCCTTTGTGTGAACAGTGAAGCCAGAGGCATAATGTGCTACAAGAAGATAAAGAGAGGTTTTTTCTTAGTGCCAAGGCGCTTCCGAGGAGGAGGGATCAGTAGAAAGAGGGTGCGTCCGATGGAAAGAGGAGGGAAGTCTCAGTCATTTGGGGGATGCCTCGTCAAAAGCATGCCCCTTTGATATATCTTCATCACCGCTTGTGTGAACCCAACCTAAAAGGAAGCAAGAGGGAGTTCACCCCCTCTCCTGACTCTCGTCCTCCCTTCTACAAAAGCCCTTCTCACAATTACCCACTCATACGATCATGCACTCATACGATCATGATGGCCTTGAGCTCTCGCTTCTTTTCCATAATACTAGAGCTATGTATCCTATCATTCTTGCAAAAATTTTCAAGATTCGAGTAAATAAAACATTAGTCTTTTGTCAACTCAAGTGTGTACGTACAAAAATGAGTCTCATGTGACCATATATGTTCTACTTTTAATCACAAATAAAATTTATGATTTTAACCAAAGTAAACAACAATCCTAACTATTGTGTGCATATTTTGGAGTCGGTGATCAAGAATAGCATGTTCCATTCTTTCTCATCCTTTTTATACAAGTTTTTAGGGGTTTCCCCATCCTCCTTGGGCATTCCAACCTTGTTTTTGGCTAAGTGATTGGTCACTCCTACTTGTATGCACCTAGAGCTATTGATTTACATGCCTCTAACTCAAGTGCTACTCATTTTTCAAAACAATTTGCACAAGATGGAGCCCAGCTCTCTTTTCATCTTTCAATACAATGATAAAACATAGTAGTTTGCAAAAAATTGTGACCCTTCCATGCTCCTTTCTTTCTTCATGTTTCATATTGTTAACAAGTGACAAGGGCATAAGTTCATCAAAGAACAATATGGTCTCATATCTTAACTTGGAAACTTCTCTCATAAGTTGGTCTAAATATTTTCCTAGAAAACAATTATATAAATCTTTAAGATACTAGACCAACACAACATGCTACTTTCACAATTTATCTAAATCTCTCATAAGTTCTATGCCTACGCAACACACTACTTTCAATGCTAATTCTAGATTCTATGTCTAGGAGTATGGCAATAGCATATAGCCTTTCAACTTGTAGGGCAAGAAATTTTACATGAAGGGATTTCGTTATTGTGATGCTTCATTATATTTCTTCCATCAGCTCCTCCACCTTGGGCTATTGATGATCATGTGAATAGCTTAGTATTACTTATAGAGATTGACTGCATTGATAGCTTAACCAATATTAGTGTTGGTGAGCTTCTAAATGAAATATATTATAATGATCATATGCTATTGAAAGTTATTTCTTAGGTTTTCTAGCTATCTCAATCACTAGATTCATTCAATGTTCTAGTAGATGTTGCAAGTGCATATGGTTCTAGGGCAAGGACTAGTAGTTTTCACTAGTCTAAAACACCTATTTTTCTTGCCCAATGCTCCAAGTTTGGTGTGCCTTTGTTGAAGGCACAAGCACAATTATTCAATTGAAAGATCCCAAATTCAAGATGAAAATGTTGATTTGTTTCTAGAGCAAACTTTGAACCTTATTGAGGTTCTATGTAGTTTCCAATTTGTTGTCACTCATCATCATGGGCATCATCTATTAATCTAGTCAACACCTGAAGATTAGAGTTGCCCTATTTGCAGCAACTAATATATCTCTCAGTGAGGTAACACCTTGCTAAGTGGTAATGGAAATATTCCAATCTTTATAGGAACCTTAAGAATTCCACAAGCTTGGCTTTGCTCTAGCTGTCTTCATGAATGCCTAGCTTGATGTTCTTTAAAACAAAAACCTCATAGAACTTGTTATAATCCTCATTTTTGTGTTGTTGTTCTTAACCCTCAAACGAACGAAGGTGGAAAATCCGGAAAAGATAAAGCAAAAGACAAAGACAAAGGCCAAGGCAAAGAGAAACGGAAGACAAAGACGCACAAGGAGAAGAGTCCTAAATAAGGGAGAAAGGCACACAAGGAAAAGCGCAAGTCAAAACTTTTGTAAAAGAGTGCAAGCGCATCATGGTTTAATTCAAGGAGCGCCGGGCTCCCACCCGTGCAATTTGTAAATGTAGACAGGCGGTGGAAAGGAAGCTAGGAAGATAGAAGGACAATGGGAAAAAGGGCCTAGGCTACGACCGACGATGTAAAAAAGGGGAAAAGGGGATGATCGCCCAAAAGGGATTTAGGGTTTTGTATATAAAGTTGAAAAGTGAATGAGAAGCTCATTCTTGTGTGTGGCAAAAAGTGGCTCTCCTCTTCTTCTTGTTCTTGCTTGCTTGAGCTTGTGCTTGAGAGAGGGAGTGTGAGAGTGTGAGGGAGTGAATGTGTGAGGGTGAGGGACCGAGGAGGAGAAGCTCTCCATCTTCTCCTCTCTTCTTCTCTTCTCTTCTCTTCTCTTCTCTTCTCTTCTCTTCTCTTCTCTTGCTCGCGGCAATGGAGCTTGGAGCATGGAGCTTGAGGATGGAGCTTGCTTGAAGCTTGCACTTGGATCGTGGAGCTACCGGAGTGCGCGGGAGAGGAGGTAACTCGAACGCCACGGAGGTAAGCTCACTACACCTGTAGATATGGATGGCGCATCGGTTATGTGAGAGGTAGCCATTAGTGCTCGGCTTAGAACGCTTGAAACAATAAGCAGTCCGTGGGTCTTGGCAGTTGAGTGAAAGCACCCACATTTTGGTTCTGTTGCCGAGACCAACGGATTCAAGCCTTGAGCGCTTGCGCGCTTCGAATCGAGCATCAAAGTAAGGGTTTTCCCCCGAACCGGTGCTTGAGATAGGTAGGAAGTGAGGGGGGTTGAAGATGGTATTCGACCTCCTTGGCAAGTAGGTTTTTTGATTTTTTGAGATTTATATTGTGAGATGGAGTAGTGTAGGTATTTACTTTGTGATTTGGATGTATTTAGGATAGGAAAAAACAAAGAAAAAGAAGCAAACAGTAGGGTTTTCTGTTGTTGTATAACAAGCTAAAACAGGGAAATAGGGGCACAGATCCTTGGAGTGCCATTGATTCGAGCACCATAGTGATTCCAAGCATGTCTGGCACTTCCTGGTAGTGTTTTGTACCTATCTGGAAGGCGCTGGCCGATTCGATGTAGTAGACCTCAGTCTAGAGGCATCGCGTGCAACTCGCAGGCCGTCGACCGCATAGTTGAACCAGGCCGTCCGAGTCCCAGAATCGAACCAGTCCATAATCGCACCAGTCCAGAATTGGACCATCCATAATCGGACCACCCAAAATCGGACGTTCGTCTGATCGGACCACTCGTACCAACCCGTCCGATTTTGGAAATTGGACCACTCGGACCATCCTGTCCAATCGGACCACTCAGACCATCCTGTTCGATCGGCAATCAAACCACCCTGTCCGATCCAATTCCCAAAATCGGACCACCCAGAATCGAACGTCCGATTCTGATAATCGGACTCCTGAAAATTGGACATCTGAGAATCGGACACAAAACTGTCAAAATCGGACGGGTATCTAGAACACAAATTTTGACACATCTAAACCCTGAGATTGACCCCAAAGGCTACGTAGAGCTAAAGGCACATCACAGATCCATCACTGGGCTAAAATTTAGAGCACGTAGTTCAAAATTTGGCTATAAACGGTCCTCCAAATTGTGCATGGATTTTACCGTAACGGCCCTACGGGCCGGGGGGACTGCCCCCCCCCGAACCCCCGTAGAGGGGGCTCTGTCCCCTCCACACCTCCCCCAAGTAGGTTCAAGGGAAAACGCGCGTCGCGACAAGTCCTCCAAATTGGACCCTAGTGAAGTAATGGCTCTACAGGAGCATGGATTCTCACTTGCAAAAGAGCAGCCAAAAGCCCATACCCGAACAGAGAGAAACAGAGACCCTAGAACATCAATGGGCCAATCTAGCCATCAAGGGCAAAAAGGCCACACCACGATAACACAAAGACATTGTGTTCATACCATGTCTAGTCAGAGCGAAATGCAACATCAGCAAGCTACAAATGCCAAGATGACTAGACATGACACTCTTGACGAGAGATGTACCTTGAGCAACACTGCACAGACAACCCAAGACATTGGTGGAGAATCCACGTTTGGTCATGCAAGTGGGAACTCAAGGGCATCTGTCAGAAGGCTTAAATTTACAAGCCAGGACCCAGAAGATGAAGACATAGAACACATGCTTATCTTAGGGTCAAACTCACCGCAAAAAGAGAGCATACTATTGATACTATGATTGATGAAGGAGCAGATTTTAACATCTTGACCTATGAATCATGGACCCTACTAGGCCAACCAGAGCTAACACCGACTAGTACAACTCTTAGCCCTTATGGGGGACACCCACAAGCACTCATAGGGAAGTGCAAAATCCTTGCAACAATTGAAACGGAAAGCTTGCCTATCCTATTTCATGTTCCTCCAAACAATGCTAGCTGCGGGAAAGAAACCCTCCTAGGAAGACCCTTCAAAAGGGCGACCAAGTGTGAGGCCGACTATGTAGCACAGAGGATACACCTGACACTACCGGGTGTAAGGATAGTCACAACCTTTAGCAAGGGTGACCTCGTCAAACCTCGAGGGAAAGGCAAGGAAGGTATTGACGTAACAGTCAAGCCTACTAACGAGAGCAAGGACTTGTTGGAAAAACTGATACAAGCACAGGTCGAACAACGAGAACCAGTGAGTGAGGTCAGGCTTGAAACAAGAAGGTCAAGAAACAATGCCAAGGACGGGCTTGGGACTTACAAATATTGTAGAAGACCCCAAAAGAAGCCCAAGCCTTATAGATGCAGGCATCAATGGCGGGTTAGCACAACGCCGCGATGGATATCCAAAGCATTGCTACGTGCTCAAGGGTACTACGCAGGTAACCGATGGATTTGGGTACCAAAATCCCTTGCTAAACCGCCTCTATCAGCTGAAGGCCAGAGTGCATCAAAAGCAATGAAGCACAGGAGGAAATCTAAGAGAAACTCTAGGTCTCGAGGCAAGAAACCAGACATGATTGTTCGAAGGAAAGAGCCTCAGCCTAGCATGCTAAATAGACAGATGTCATATGTAGCCATTGAGCATGCACAAAAATTGTTAGTGCCCAAAGTGCCTTTGATTTCCCAAGGGGAGAACAAGCATCATAGGCACAACATTGCTCAAGGCAAGGCTGATCGCTCAACAAAGCAAATGGCACAATCGTCTAATAGCCTCGAGCAAATCATTCAGCCAGTGCCAAGTCCACCTAAGAGTCCTAGATCTCCTACATCCTCTTTTTCCAAATGGACACAGGAAGCACAACAGCGATCATCGATGGCGGTTGCTCACTCCCAACCTATGTCTCCATTAAAGCTTCCAAATGCCCAAGAGGGGAAACATGACACTGGCCACATCCCTTAGCCCAAGGATATGCCTGTGCAACCCAATGTGATCAGATCAACTCATGCTCGATCTATACAGATGAATGCTCAAAGGGCAACAAGAGATGCAACCACTTCTGATCGCCCTAGGGACTTGACACCGCAATCCACCAAGGGTAGCCAGCCCACTAAACTAGTTGCTACTACTTCCAATCAGGGAACACAGCAGTCACAACACTTGGCCGTAACAATGCCCCTGGCGGAACGTGTCCTTAGTAGTTTACCTGTGAAGGAGGTATCACAACCAACTTCATTAATAACTCCGACACTTCCAAAGAGCCTAAAGCATGGACTGGAGGAGTTAAACACAAGGGAGTTGGCTGAAGAGCTAGACTCTCCCAAAAGGGAGACAGTTGTACCCATGCAACTTGGCAAGGCTATTCCGCAAGCCATGACTAGGTCCCATGAGGACCCTCTAGAGAAGGGAAATGCTGAGGCCCGACCAAGCACATCAATAGTTGACCTAGTCCAGGGTCCTGAGTCGTTGAGAGATGCACCTTCATTGACCAAGAAAAAGAGGAGAAAACATCAAAAACAACAGCAGCTACAGGTGGTTGTGGACCCCAAGAACATTGAGACCAAGAGCGCTGGAGAGCTGGGGAATAAAGCATCAAGTCCATCCACCAGTGAATCCATTGATGTCTCTCCTAATAGCGGTGAAACCTCAGACACATCCGTGTGCTCTGAAAAATCGAAGCAGTTGTTGCCATCAACAGTTGCTTTCAACACTCAATCCACCGACAATAGAACTCACATCGACCAATCAAGAGTGGATACAACACTGCCACGACGGGGTGACGAATTCACACCAGTCACACCCAAGGAGAACCATGACGCAATAACGAAGCCTCAAGAGAAACATGGAAACCCCAAGAGCATGAGCAATCCTAGCGTTGACCAATCTTGCTCATATAGGCCTGAACCCCCAGCTATGCTAAAGCCTAGACAAACTCCTAGAACCTTGCATGAGATGGCAACCGAGCAATCCCTCGTTGAACATAGAAGTATCGTAGAATGCTTAGCTGAGTTGGATGCTAAGCTCAAGGTGTTCACACAAGTTTACGTCCTTGCGGACGTGGGCACAATCCCCAAGGAGCAGCTTGGAGATTACTTGCCCTTCCCTTTATCCTGGGAAGAGCAAGAACATCTTGACGAGCACTATAACAAGCTCTTACATGAACGCATGTGACTCATCTCTGACGAGGAGGCTGACGAACTGTGCTTAACCGTCACGTTCAATGAAGTGCTCCGTCGACCAAATCTCGTAGACATAGAGCAACTAAAGCGACTGTCACCAGGCCAGAGTCAATTTGAGCAACATTGGTGAGAACACTGCATTGCAATGACCGAACTAGGGGCTCAGATCATGACAGTCTCTGAGGAGCAATTGGCCAAATGGCAATCCCAAAGGGACCCAACCTATGTCGCACCAATTTCCCTTCGAGTGTTGATTGCCATTCGAGGTACACACTTGGCTGAACCTAGCCAAGAAAACTCTATGTTTGATAAGGTTCTCACTGAGGAGGAGTTACACGTTGCTAGTAGACTCGGACAAGGTTCCATGCTGCTCGATGTGGCAAAATATCTATCGGTACTAAGTAAGCTGCCACGAGTGCTGGATGTGTGTGCCACTCTCCAGTACAACCCCGAGTTCTACAATTGGTTCTTATCCTTGTGAAGTGACATGGATTCATAAATATGTATATAAATAAACACTGAATTTTGTGTCACCGTGTATAAACAATATCAACACACACAAGCAATGATAGTCAAGCGCAGGGAGAAGAGTTGGGTCTAACATGCTAAGCTTCTCAAGTCCTCCTCTCATCATGCATTTAAAAGCCGTGTGACCATCCCCACCTCCAAGTGAAGGGCATGCAACCCACATTACCGCCATAGGAAGCCTTGACCAACAACTCTAATGGTGTAGACAGGGTATAGTCCCTTTCTATACACCTTCTTCCCTTTCCGGTCTATCCTTCCAAGGAGGAGCCTTGCCTAAATCCATGACTGCCAGCCGAGGTAACTCAGCGTGAACCAAGACCTGCTAATGGCAGGAGGCTAAATATACATCACGGGGGCCATCCCTCTACAACAAGCACTGCATGCCCCACCCCTCCCCTTCTCGTCCTATGCGCTTGATAATCTGCACTATAATCCCTTACATATAAATGGTCTTATCATGTGATAAATCCTAATCCTTGATTCGCATCTTACAGGCCCCTCGCGAGGAAAACATGGAGAACCAAGGGCAGCTAGCTTGCAAGGATGCTCTACGCAGCCGACGGGAACATGCAGCACACGCCCCTTTGCCAGTGCGCTACGTGCCCACTCTTAAAAGGTACGCCAAGAAACGCGGCCCCAAGCGACACCGCCCCAGACGAAGGCCGAAGAATCCGCAGGCCAGGGGAGCGAACACTCAGGGAGGCACACAAAATGTGGCAACGCCAGTTGCACAGACCCCCAACGCACGCTCGGGCACCAGGTGCTCACGAAGTGACAAGGCGGCCAGGGATAGGGTAGAATTTAATGAAGTGTTTAAAGACATTCTGGAAACGGTAGCAGCCCGGGACTACACCATTCATGTCGCGGCCGACATGTTCCCTGCCCAGCCTCACGGGAGCCCCGCACTAGCACCGCCCTGGTCGCCTAGCCAACTAGACTCACCCCGCCTCGTACCTAACAACTAAATCCCTATGATATACAAGTAGCTCGACAAGTCAGCATGCCAAAACATCCCCACTTGTACACATTCTCATTACTTCTTGTTAATGTATGTGACCTTAACAAGCAATGAAATAGGCATCCCAATAGACATCATAGCATTCTGAAAAATTATGTCTTATCATGATTGCATTTGTTCGATGTGCTTAACACAAGCGAGCATATACTCTCACGAAGTGACAAGTGGATGCAGGATAATATAGGTCCTTGTGCGAAAGTGTTCAATGCCCGATCACCGCCAGACCATTGACCCCACAAAGAGCCGCAACAAAGCCACGCTGCCGAAAGCAAAAATCACCCTTTCCGACCACCCACATCGCATGGCCCAACGCACATTCATGAGCCACGCTCCCTTTCTGGGTCAAGCTCTATAGTTGGCTCATGGCAGTCGTTACCTCACTTGTACCAACATCGCGTGTGTCGCAAGGAGGTTTGCAATATCTCAAGTGTATCTCCCCATCTCAACAACTACTTCTCTAACAACGAGGCTAGGGCACAATCATCATTGTAATATCCATTTCCTGAGCCTTCGAAGCTTGACATTTTCCAACCCATTGAAAGGCTGATAGCCTCACCATATTATAATGGTTGTACTCAGGCAAGTCCGGAGAAAGAAAGAAAGAAAGAAAAAAAAAAGCACAAGAAAAAGAAAGAAAGAAAGAAAGAAAAAAGAAACGAATGAAAAGATAAGAAGCACCCACGATCATAGCACAGCACCTAGGGGTCCTCAAATTAGGTACGTCTAGTGACCTTGGTCGACTGGCTCTGTCCTTGGTCCCCTAGCCCTTTACCATCACCCACAATTGTTCAGGGCACATCAAGGGCAGGACATACCTAGGGAGCATGTCTCGCCTATGGTTAGACCTGTCACCCTGACACACTTGCACAATTCTCTCTTGCACTCTGCCTTAGTACCATTGCAATCAGTGGTGTTAAGCACTGCACGATTGGCCATGAAAAGTACACCGTCCTCATCAAGCAAGTCCAATAGCTTCCAGCTACCGAAAGTGCGGTGTCCGTGTATTCACTTATGCTACGTCGTGCAGTCACAATGCAAAGGATGTCTCATATACCTTCACGTGTACTTCTTCTCCACATGGACAACCTTGCTTCATCCACACATTGTTACAAGAAACTAGCCCATGGTCTTCTAACTAAGTAATACCTAAATATGCACGAGCACTCACATAATACCTGCACCAAGGTATATACACAGTTTGGGTCCTCAAATGCAGGACAATACTCTCAGCTTGCTTATAGCTCGACCTGTCTCCCAAACTGATTGCACTATGTCTTGTGCACAATAGAGAAGACTAGCACTACCCTTAAGGAGAGACCACATGAGAGGTTTTCAATTGCAGGTGTTGAAGACTCCAACAAAAGTGTCGTTCGCTCTTCATCAACACCCAACTCTAAATGCTTAGCCCTTACCATCCGACAAGCCCACAAAGAATTATCATGTGCAGAATCCCCAACAAACCAACACTTGTGCTAGCCATCAATGCAATCCCCAACACAGAATAGCCCTACCACCAACTCCAACAACCTTCCACCAGCCACCTTGGCCACCAACAGGCCCCCAGGACCTTCTGCCACACCACCACCAACATTCCTCCACGGAAACCACAGGCGTCCTTGTCACCCACGTCTTCGGTGCGTGCTACAGCTTGCTACCTATGACGGTGAGTGCCATGGGACTGGCACTTGTCTAGGAGGGGGGTAATGTTAACCCTCAAAGGAACGAAGGTGGAAAATCCGGAAAAGCTAAAGCAAAAGACAAAGACAAAGGCCAAGGCAAAGAGAAACGGAAGACAAAGACGCACAAGGAGAAGAGTCCTAAATAAGGGAGAAAGGCACACAAGGAAAAGCGCAAGTCAAAACTTTTGTAAAAGAGCGCAAGCACATCATGGTTTAATTCAAGGAGCACCGGGCTCTCACCCATGCAATTTGTAAATGTAGACGGGCGGTGGAAAGGAAGCTAGGAAGATAGAAGGACAATGGGAAAAAGGGCCTAGGCTATGGCCGGCCATGTAAAAAATGGGAAAAGGGGATGACCGCCCAAAAGGGATTTAGGGTTTTGTATATAAAGTTGAAAAGTGAATGAGAAGCTCATTCTTGTGTGTGGCAAAAAGTGTCTCTCCTCTTCTTCTTCTTCTTCTTCTTCTTCTTCTTCTTCTTCTTCTTGCTTGCTTGAGCTTGTGCTTGAGAGAGGGAGTGTGAGAGTGTGAGGGAGTGAGTGTGTGAGGGTGAGGGACTGAGGAGGAGAAGCTCTCCATCTTCTCCTCTCTTCTTCTCTTCTCTTCTCTTCTCTTGTCTTGTCTTGCTCGTGGCAATGGAGCTTGGAGCGTGGAGCTTGAGGATGGAGCTTGCTTGAAGCTTGCACTTGGATCGTGGAGCTACCGGAGTGCGCGGGAGAGGAGGTAACTCGAACAGCGCGAAGGTAAGCTCACTACACCCGTAGATATGGATGGTGCGTCAGTTATGTGAGAGGTAGCCATTAGTGCTCGGCTTGGAACGCTTGAAACAATAAGCGGTCTGTGGGTCTTGGTGGTTTAATGAAAGTGCCCACAATTGTGCTATTACTGCAGATCCATGGCTCTTGTTGGGTATTGATAGAGCTAGATAGCCCTCATTGTTGCTTCAAGCCAACATAGAATTTGCTCAGGTTCACAACACCTTCATGACTACTAAATAGCTCATGTGAAGCTTAAGTTGCCTTGCCTAGAGCTTCAATAAGCTCTCCAGACCAAGTTTAAACATGACCTCCTGCAATAAATAAATATGTACATTCATTCAATTTCCCAATGTTTCCTTTGTCCAATATTGCTAGAATAAGCTGATTGTTCTCATCCAAACACTTTTGAATATGTATGTTGTCAAAGTATGCCAAGGGTAGGACCCATGTGGGGTTGCATCAAGTGCTGCTAGCAACATATGCATGTGACAAAGAGTATGCTTTTAGTGAAAGATCAAAGCATATACCTACAAGAATGCAAAACTATAATGGAAAAAAATGAAACCACTAGAAGAATGAGCTTCCCACTAATGCAAGTTTACCAACTAGGATGTTGCCTAGACTTGCACTATTGCCTTTAAGATGATGCAAAGAAGAACATCTACCTAGACATGTACTGATTACAAGCCCAAACCAAAATTACTAAGCGTGCACTAACACTACTCCAATTGCAAGTCCTCACTTCTTTTCATGGGTTGTCTCTTCCTATGTTGCGGTAAAGTTCATTGTGGCCAAGATCTCTCACAAATCATTAATCATTGTTGCACCATTGCTACCTCATCTTCACTTGCAAATAGGAGTTGAATCTTCATGTACAGTATGTGTAGCCACACTAGCATATGCCTATATTTTAGTACTTGTTATTCTTGATTCTATGTTGTCCTATTGTTCTTCTACTATTGCATTAGGTAGAGATTCCAAATGACTCACAGTTTCACCAAAGTCTTACGCTTGCAAAGAAACTCAAACTCACTTCCACAAGGTCTTCAACTACTTGGGAGGACAAATCCTTTCTATTGATTGTGTTCAAGCTCAAGGGAAAAGAATCATCTTTGTGAAATGCATTCTTTATATTTTGGAAAGCTTTGAGTCTTCTATTCTCCCTCTCCACATCCCAATATCTTGAGTGGACCTTCCAAGTGGTATTGTGTGGCTCAACCTTAAATCATTTGGTGTTGAATGCCTACCATCAATAGTCTCCTATTGTCTCTATCATGAAAATCCCCCTTATGGATGATGAATAATGCCAAGAAGAATGAAATGAGGCCTCAAGGACTTTATATACCATGTTCTTGAAAAGTGTAGCAATGCCTAGAATGCTCCAAGAATGGCTAGTTGCAAGTTTATTGAAAGTGCTAAAGCTTGAAATGGAGAAGGAAGAATGGTGTCCTACTGTCCAACTTCCACATTAGGGTTTTAAAAGACAAGATCCATGAGATATAATGAAAGAGAGCTTCAATGCTTACTATTCATTAGTCCTTGAAGCAAAATGAAGCATTAGCAAACTTCATGTCATTATGGAAGCCACGAATTACTATTGAAGTACCAAATAGAGTGCAAACAAACTAAAGCATGTTGAAACATCACATGTGCCAAAAACTTGAAGTTTGGTACTCTAAATGGAGTATGGACTTGTAAATAAGCACTAGAAGCAATAGAGTAAGCAAGTTGTGATGATTTTTGTAAAGAAGCAATTTTTGTAATCAACACAGATCTTATGCTCTCTAAACTTGTTTTCATGGAAGAAACCCTATCAAAAGGGTGTTTTACTTCTTGAAGGTGTTGCCAAGAAGGTCTCAAAACATTCCAATGTTGTTGAAAGGTAGAGATCAGAGAGGAAAGTAGATATTTCTTGAGACAAACTCCATGGAAACTTCAAAGAAAGCTTGCAAAGACGAAAGAGAAACCCTATTTTCAAAAGTAGTGAGTTTTCTAGTGGTCTCCATCCTTGCATAGCCTTTCTTTTGTTAAAAAATAATAAAAAATAGGATCATATTTGATGACAACCTACTACTAAAATGGCAACCCAACTGTCATCTTTGTCTAAGATCTTGTCAATAGCCTCCAAAAAACTAACCATGGTTTGCTATAGTAGAACATGCCTAGTCAACAATTATAGGAAATAACTAGACAATGACTATATCCTTAACCACTATAACCAAACTTTCATGCACAAAACCACAAAAAACATGAAAATGACTTCCTACTCAAATCAAAGAGTTGCTTTGATACCAATGTAAGAGAGCGAGTTTCTCATGATCAGGTATTACAAAATATACTCAATAAAATATGGAAATAGCCATGATCATAACAACCATAGCTAATGCTTAGATTTCATATGAGTGGAGTACAATGGTAAAAATGTAATTGGCACAGCAAGGAACTCACCCCTTAGCTATGGTGGGAGGTCCAAAACAAGGAAGCCTCAAGAGAATGCTTTGAGTAGTTGGTAAATAGATATCAACCATGTCACATGTAAGCCTTTTATACTCCCTCCTATCCTAGGCTTCTTGCTTTCTTCGAAGGTTAAAGACTAAGGCTAATTATCCCTACATTACAATAGGTGAGCTAGCCAAATTTTGTACATTTTACGATACATATAGGTTTATTCAAGGTAGAAATTGTGGGCTATTGGGATACTATAATTGTCTCACTCTCAACACGAAATTAATATTCATAAAGCGAGTCAAATGCTTGACTACAACGATTATACTTGGGAGAAAAATATACAGTAAACAAAAAGCAAGTAAGTTAATTGATACAAAGATAAACTTGCAATTAGTGAAGATTCAATTACAGAAGCTCATATAGGAGAACAAAGTAAAATATATGTTTGGGATCTCTAAGGGAAGCAATAATATCAAGGAGTGAAGATCCGGCTACAAAAGCTCATATAGGAGAATAAAGTAAAATATGTGTTTGGGATCTTTATGGGGAGTAATAATATCAAAGAGGGTGAATGACTTCTTTAGATAGTCAAGAAAGTAAAGGCTTGTTGTAAAAATACATCACATTTTCTTTAATAACTATTTTATCTTTTAGCTTGAGCTCATAAAGTATTTTATCTTATAGCTCCTAAAAGTTCTTTTCCTATGCAACTACCAGCACCATGTTATCAAGGTATGGAATATTCTTTGTTGATAATTAGGGAGCATGTGCATATGGGACTTGAGGCATGGAGAAATCCACAACCACAAATAACAACATTTCCCTTCACAACCTAGAAAATGTGGTAGTATGCTAATAAAAGCTTGTAATATGTTGAAGAAACATAGAAGAAGATCTAGATGCTACTCAATATGAACTTTCTCATTAATATGATGAGAGTGTGTACAAAACATGTGATTTTAATCACATTAGTTTGCAAAGAATTCAATCAAAGAGCCTTTTTTTCTATATTTTTCTCATCTTTTTCTTTCTTGCAAGAGACTACTTTCTTTGTTATTTACGAGATACTTTTGTGTCTTATAGCCTTGAAATGGGGATTCTTCAAAAGATTAGCAGGTAAGGTATAAGCACTCTAATCAAGAACTTCTCAAGCTTGGATCATATCCAAAAATCCTATTTGTGATATATTTTTAATAAATATAGCCTTGCCTCTAGCTGTGGATATGTGGAAAAGCCTAAAAGTTTGAAGTCATGCAAATGATGGCATGATGGAGTCATTTGGATCTTAACATGATAAATCTTTAGAATGTTTAGATTAAGCCTTTAGTCTTTTTTTTTAGAGAATAGAAAATGAGAACAATTCTATTGACTCAATGGAGAATTATAAGATGTCTTTTTCTACATTTGTAGAGCAAATGCCATTTATGTAGAAGAAAGTGTTGCCTCTAAGGATGTCTATCACAAGGTTCAACAGTTTGTTGACACAAATGGGCAAGCATCTTCATTCCACTTGAGTAATGATATAGGCTTGTTAAGACATACTTTTGTAATTTTTCATTTATTCTACTAATAAAATCATGAATTTAGTATTTTGTTTTGTGCAACTATATTGGTGTTCTCAAAAAGATGCAAAGTATGTCATTCGATACTTTTTTTCTCTCTTTGTACTATCTAGACTATCTCTATTTGGTTGTTGATTTCAAGGTTGTAGTATTGTGATAAATGTTGAGATGAGTCACATGTTTTATCTGAAAAGTGATTGTTTTGAATGGTGTGTTGCGCATTGTGGATTTCTCTCTAAACTTGCTTGTGATAACTTTGAGGTTCTAATGTGTATATAAACGTAGATTGTTTTTTTCTTAATTTGGAAGATTTCATGCTTTCTTTTACATTCCTTAATGTATTGAATACCTCCCCTTTTTCAATCAACTCTTTAGATGTCTAACCCCACTTATGTATACTATCCCACTTCAAAATCTCAATTGCCTTTGCAAGAATAGTTATTTTCTACGTTGACAGATCAATTATGTGTACTACCTATACTATCGTGCTCCAAGAACTCAATTGCATTTGCAAGAGTAGTCATTTTCTATGTTGAGATCCAATTATGTGTTGAATCCTTACTCAAGTTGTTAAGTGCCTACCTACACTCTCATACTTGGACTCTTCTAGTCAGACTTTTGTAGAGGTTTGGTACGAGGGTTACATCCCGATGCTTTTATGTGTTATCCCTGTTGGACTCGTTTGTGATTTTAAAATCCTATTCTTTAAGTGTCCCTCAATACTGGGACCTTGATTAAGGTGCATCAATTGCATGTTGATGTGATTGTGACCAATTGAATAGAGGTACATGCACCTACCTCTAATTCAATGATTATAGCTAGATTTTCTCTTTAATTCCAATTCTTTTTTATGCAAGTCTGCTATTGATAAATGATTTAAGTATGCTTTTTAGGTAAAAGGAAGTTCATATAGACCAATGCTGGCTACCATTCATGCAAAAGAAACATATTCTAGCTTCTCCATTGCACAATGTTACAAATATTTCATTGTTATCTGACAATGCTTATTTATGAAAGAGAGAACTTTTTCAGATGGCTTTTTTTTGCTTTGTATATTTGTTATTAGACTTACTTGATGCTTAGCAACTTGGTTATGGTTGTAATGTTTTAATTCAAAACTATGCTTTTTATGATTGCAATCCATCTATATTGTCCAATAAATACTTGTTTGATTCTTTTGCAATGTGTTTTGAAAAAACATCTGTAATGTTTTCTTTCAAATGTGTTTTGTTCTTTCTGTGCAAAAAATATTGCTTTGTGTATATGAAAATTGTGCAAATGCTTGAAGTACAATAAACTACAAATGACAATTCATTGACATGTGTTCCTTTTTGACATAGATAGCGCATTATTGAGTTTTTTCTTTTGGTGAGCAAAGGTAATAGTACGATTGCTTCCCTTTGTTAAACAAAATGCAAAGCGCACTGTTGCCAACTATGCGAAGCATGGTTAGCAGGCTTGGTCAACAACATCAACTAGGCCAACTAGTTGTGTATGATTTGTGGTGTATAAAGTGTGTTACGTTGTGCAAAGCATGCATGAAGCATGTGGACTATCTTTGACTTTAAGGGAGAAAAATGCGAAGTGTCACAAGCATCCATGCAATGGCTTGTCGGCTAGGCTAGCTAGTTAGGGCTGGGACACTCATAAGTCAATTGACCTGCATAAGTCGCCTAGATTGCTGTGTCGACTTGTGCATGTCTTGGTAATATAGACTACAACCCTATGAAAAGGGAACTCCATAGATTGAATGAAGTAGCTCTAAAAATGGAGAAGCTTCAAATTCCTCCATGGACTTGGTTGACATGGAGATTTTTGAATGACCTGCTCTTCCTTTCTCTTACTTCAACTCTATTTTCTCTCTCTCTTGTCTTTGCATTTATCCCTCCTCCTTTACTCTCGTTGCCCATGTGTAGGTGAATCTGCAAGCACTAGCATTCCTTGCGCGCAAGGAACGCTAGGCCACTTCATGTGTAAAGTTGCCACAAAGTGGCTTTGTGAGAGAAGAGAAGTTACCATGCAATATTTCTTTGTCTCATCTCTTTTATATTCTATCTCTCCCCATTCTCTCTCTAAAAAAATCATTCTCTCTTATTATCTCTCTAGATTTTTCCCTTTCTCTCTCTCTCTCTCCCATCCTCTTAATTTTTTCTCTCTCTTTAAAGTTTTTCTTGTCTCTAAATTTTTTGTTCTCTCTCTCTCAATTGATTATTCTATCTAAATTGATCTCTCTCTCAATCAATCAATTTTTTTCTTCTCTTTAAATTCCTCTCTCTCTTTCTCTCTCTAGATTTCTCCCCTCCATGTTCTCTCTCTCTCTCTTCAAATTTATTCCTTCTCTTTCTAAAATTCTTGCTCTCTCTCTCTCTAAATTTGTTATTCTCTTTTTCATATCTAAGTTTTTCATTCTCTATCTAAATATCTTCTCTCTCTCTCTCTCTATTATTTTTCTCTAAATGTTTATGTTCTCTCTCTTCTCTCTCTAGACCCCTCTCTCTCATTTTTTTCTCTTTTAATTTTTATGTTCTCTCTCTCTCTCCCCCCTTCTAAAATTCTCTCTCATATTTTCTCTTCTCTTTTTCTCTCTCTAGAAATTTTTCCTCTCCATTACCTCTCTCTGAATTTTTTGTTCCCTCTCTAAACACACACACACAAAGAAAATCAAATTCTATATTCAAAAAACATGTTCGCTCTTTGCCACTATTGCCCTAGGATTTGCGTCGCAATTGCCCATATGTCTATTGTTGCCCCATCTCTCCACGAGAGAGAGAGAGAGAGAGAGGCATGATGCCTCCTGTTATGCAATATCTGCCGTCTTGCCAGTTGTGCAAATGTTGTCGCTGCTCTATCCTCTACTCGCAAGGCAAATGCTACTCACCACCACATTATGCACATAGAGAGAGAGAGAGAGAGAGAGAGAGAGAGAGAGAGAGAGAGAGAGAGAGAGAGAGAGAGAGAGAGAGAGAGAGAGAGAGAGAGAGAGAGAGAGAGATATGTGTGTTAGAGATCAGATTGCATTATCTACCATAGTACTTTCTACCTTAGTACTCATATGCATGTAAGCATCAGTAATCAACATATGTAAAGTGACCCGGAAATGCCATGTGACTTCACCTCAAGTGAAGGCACTTGCCTTGGGTATCAAGAGTTGTAACCTTTCAAGTTTTTCATGATCATGAATGAAACAAATCCTCAAGACAATGCCTGAATATGGTTTGCTAATGTCTAGTTCTATCTATTTGTGTTGTTTTTTGAAAAAACTAATGTTTTCTATTTCAAGTTATACATTCAAGAATGGTCGTGATGATAGTAAATTGTGTGATATTTTTTAGGACAACTATTTTGTATTAATGAATATAATATGCATGTCGTGTATACATATTGTTTTTGAATATTAAATGCTTAAAATGATTGTAACTTGATTTAGGAAGTTATCTGCAGCAACATCGCAATTTCAAGCAGTCTAGTGTTTTCAGTGTTTTTGTCGTGGTCTTGAGAGGTGATAACACTTTGGCAATCCTGCTAGTTTTTATGGGCATAATTCTCATGATTTAGGCCTCATGCCTGGAAAGAAGAAAATTGCAAGAGTAGCATGTGAAAGCAGAGGGCTATAACATATGAGATTGGGTACAACAAAGGATTCAAATCTATTCAAATAAGATTTTTGTCGTATATAGAAGGCAGATCATTTAAGTTTCATCTTCCTTTTTGAAGTTCTTGCTTAGAAGAAAATACAAGAGCAGCAAAAGAGGGCACATTCTATTGAGAGGAAACTTAAGACAATGAGAGAAATGTAATCATTTTTTCTAGGAAGACATTATTCATTTCTATAAATGGAGGGTACCGGGTTATCTCTTCTTTGAAAAAGCCTTATATTCAGGCTATTTTAAAGTAAATAGAGATTCATGCAGTTTCAAGGTAAATATGCACTCAGATAGATTCCTGCAATTCATGTAGATTCTTGCAACTCAAGCAGTTTCCTGTAATTTAGACAAATTCATGTAATTTGGATGTTCAAGAAATGGTGGAAAAGAATATAAAGAAGACTTGCCAGAAAAGTGCTACCAATAAAGAATGAGATCAAACTCAACTTTAAGAAAATGCCATTGCACGAATAACCCAAATATCATAGGCTGAAAACTTGTTACTTCATCATTGCAAAAGTTAGGAGGTTGATTGAAAGAAAAGTAGTTCTTTTGCAAACTACAAGCATGTTCCATCATGGGTAAATCTAAGAAGAAGCAAAAGACATGCAAAGTTTGCTTTGCACATGGACATACCTCAAGATGTTGTCCATATATTTATGAGTCTTGTGAAAGAGGGAAATCTCGCAAGTATTTTTGCATGGTTGATTTATGTACAAATTCAATAGTATTTGTAATAAGCTTTCTTCAACGACAAAGAAAGGTGCATGGGAAAAGTTTTCTTTTGATAATGTACTTGATGATGCTTGTGAGTGACATGATGACCATGAAGGCCATAAATGACAGCTTGAAGTATGTTCAGAGATTGCTTAGAGAAGTTTCCTAAAGAAGGAAGAAGTAATGAGGTTATCATCAAGAAGGAAAAAGTAATGAAGAAGGAAGAGGTAATGAAGTTATCATCAAGAAGTTGATCAGTTTGATGATCAAGAAGATCAGTCTTGTGTTCAAGAAGATGATGTTGTCATGGAGGAAAAGCACGAGGATTATGGTTTTCTCAATGAAGATGCTATTATGGATGATTTTCTTGGTTCTCTTAGTGGCTTTGAGAAGGATAATGCAACAAGCAGACAACAAGTTTCAGGACAACAAATGATTAGTTTTCAACAATTTTCAGGTTTACAAAAGCATGCTAAATGTTAGAAAATACAAAAATCACTTAGTTTATGTGGTTTTCTTGAAGATTTGGAAGGGATATAACTCTATGGATCAATCTTAAACTAAGATGGTTCAATGGCTTTCTCTTGAGTTGAAAAAGGAAAGGAATGCATTAGAAATTACAATAGTTGAGGCTTTGTCTATTATTAATTGGTTTCAAGAAGAGAAAGCTTTGCTTCAAAGAGAGGTTTCTCATGTCAAGAATGCAATGAAATTGCAAGTTTCACATTGTTTTAAGGTTATTAATACTCTTGAGAAAGTTGTTTTGGAGAAGGGTAATGAAAGTATTGATTTGCATACTCAATTAGAAATTTTTCATGTTCCAGGTCAGGATGTTATTCTTGAGGATTTGTATGCACAAACAATTAGTTTGGTGGATAATTTAGAGGGTGATGAAAATGAGTTATTTCTTCAAGAAAATCCTTCACTAGTTCCAATGTTTAAAATAGATATGAATAACATTATTCAAGGGTATCAGGAGTAGCCCAAAAGTGCAGAAAATGGAGTTTTTGGACAACAAACTGTTTTACTTGTAGAACAAACTCAGTCATGACAGCATCCTGAAGGCTTTCCTGAAGATTGGGAACATTTTAACTTTCATGAAAGATCAAGGATGAATGAGGAGTATAAAATAGTTAAGGACTCGGGAACTAGTCATCCTGAAGTTGCTCAATAAAAAGGGATACCTAAAAATTAGCAAAGTGATGTGGACCACTACATGGATAGCTCTAATGTACTAGATGCGGAAGGACAAAAGGCTATCATTTAGGTTGAGCAAAGATATGAACATATGATGAGAAGATTTGCAAGGGTAGTTGAAGATGAGGTTCAAGAAGTTAACCTAATTGTAGAAGGAAAGGCTAAACCCATTAAGGTTAGCATCTTTGTGAAAGAAAACTTCAAGCAAGATCTTATAAAGCTGTGTAAGCAATTTCAAGACATATTTGATTGCGATTACATAGATATGAAAGGGTTTTATCCAATGGTTTGTTAGCATAGAACTAATTTGAAGAAGGATGACAAATTGATCATACAAAAGCAAAAGCTAAATGTAGCAATAATTTATTATTTGTTGGTAGTGTTAGAATTACAAGATGGATTGTAGAAGCCTTAATTCTTGCAACTTGAATTCTTGAAACAACAACATGAGTTCTTGCAACAACAATGGAAAGTGTTGCAACATTTTAAAATGCATGATATGCAGTATGACGTACTACAACAAACTCAAAAACAATACTTACAATAACAACCTAAAGATCAGGAGTTTGAGGATTCTAAAAATAGACTTGAAAGTTAGCTGATACAGGTCCTATCAGTTTGGATCAATACCACACAATACTTTGTAGATGCCATGATGCAAATTGAAGTCGTGGAAGATGTAGATGCAGACATAGATGTAGTTTTTTATTGTTTTCTTTTGTAGGTTTTCTTGGATTACCATGCATATATTCTTTGGTGATGCTATTTCTTGTTCGAAATTCAAGTTGTGCCGTGCATTGCTATACATCATTATTTTACTTTGGATGAAGAGATATGTGGGTCCAGGTCATGGCTACCATGCAGCTATCCACTAAGTTGTGCTAGGTGTTAGAGCTCGGATTGCATTATCTACCTTAGTACTTATATGCATGTAGGCATCAATAATCAACATATGTAAAGTGATTTGGAAATGTCATGTGACTTCACCTAAAGTGAATGTGCTTGTCATGGTATCAGGAGTTGTAACCTTTTAGATTTTTTGTGATCACGAATGCGAAAAATATTCAGGATAGTGCCCGAGTATGGTTGTCGATGTCAGGTTCTATCTATCTATGCTTATTTTCAGAAAACTAATGTTGTTTATTTTAAGTTATTCATTCGGGAATGGTCATGATGACACTCAGTTGTGTGATATTTTTCAAGATAGTAGTTTTGTATTAATGAATACAATATGTACTTTGTGTTTGCATATCGTTCCTAAATATTAAATGCTTAAAATGGCTGTAAGTTGATTCAGGAAGTTATTTATAACAACAAGGTAATTTCAGGCAATTTGGTGTTTTTTGTGTTTCTGTTGTGGTCTTGAGAGGCCATGACATGAGAGAGAGAGAGAGAGAGAGAGAGAGAGAGAGAGAGAGAGAGAGAGTTGTTTGCCAACTATATTGGAGGCCCGCCCTATAGCCCTAACCGTATTAGGGGCCATAGCCTAGCGCGTAGCCAGCTTGCAAGAGAGAGAGAGAGAGAGAGAGAGAGAGAGAGAGAGAGAGAGAGAGAGAGCAAATGGATGTAATATAGTTGGTTAAGTTGAACACATGGTAACTAGATAGTCTTGAGTTCAATTCTTAGTATTTACATTTGTGTGGTCATTTTGTATATGAATATTAAAGGGGAGATTTGAATCTGAGTCGGTGGGTTAAAAACAAGTGGCTTACCACTAGGGTATCCCCAGGATTGCAAGAAAAAAAGAGAGAATGAAAAAACTCTCTTGAAGTAGGTTTGAAATCTAGAAATAAGTTTGGGATGATTTTGATAGTGCGATACCTGAGCCTGCTATATCTGGTGAGGCTCTTAACGTTCGACAAAGGAACTCGCCCCCATCTTTCTGAATTGGAATAATATGTACATGGTCCCGAGAGAGGGATGTGGGAAAGGAATTAAAAATTATATGCAGCGAGATGCGGCGGACACGTGGCACATAAAGAGCCTCAGGTGCGTACACCCTGTTTTCATCTGCAGTGTGGAGCAGAGAGAGAGACAGACTCCCTGCTGTGACCGGTGTGTGTGTGTGTGTGTGTGTGTGTGTGTGTGTGCGTGTAAAACAATGGCTTCCCTTGTGGTGCATTGCTGCGGCTGCAGCTCTCTCTGGTCTGCCCCCCTGCTCCCATCAGCCTCACCTGCATTTCGCCCCTGTCTCCATCGCTCCATCGGCCTCTGCCCCTTGCAAACACGACGGAGGCAGAGAGCAAGTATAGATGCCGCATCTCTCACTCTCTCACCTTTCCAATTCTCTTCAGTATTACATATGCTGTACTGAATGATCCCTGTGTGTATGTGTCTGTCGTTTTTTAATCTGTTTCCCTTCAGTCGAGGCTACAGCGAGCGACAATGGGCCCGGCGAGGAAGGGCAATCAAAATTTGGGCTAGGAGGGCCAGGGACATGGTTTGGATTCGGTAAGAAGCAAGAAAGAGAAGTGGGCAGACTCGCGATGGTCGGGTTTGTGGTAAGTCGGTCCCCTGATGAAATCATGAAAGGAAGCAAGAAGAGCACTAATGAATGGTAGATTATAATCAGACTACATTCAGATAAGAAGGCACTTTAGCTATCAAAATGGGGAAACCAATCATGAAAGCTATTCCTGTACGTCCCAAGTTGAAGGTTTTTTGAATCAGCTCCCAGAACAGTTTTCCGTGAACATCTCGGCATAAACATTCTTTGCAAATTTTTTCTTTTTTCTGAGATAAGTCGAAAATACCCAAACACGCACAAGGGGAGCTTTGCAACGATGTAAAATGCCATGTAATGATGCTCTTCATGGCATTTTATGGCCACCGGTCGGGCATCTAATGTTTGGGCTGGGGACCTTGTTCATGTAGGAAAACAGTCTTCATATGAGGTATAGGCTTATGCACCCATTGAGGACTGCTATAACTTATTCTTGTGCCATGCAAACAGACACTGGAAACACAGTAGCTTCCTTGCTCTACTACTTCATCATTGGGACAAGACCTCGTGTGGGTGGTGACCCTGCAGTTATTGGCATCAGGATTGTCAAGAATGATTGTAGCAGCTAGGCAAGCCTCCAGGTCTTAGTCTGCCAGGCAATGAGGGTAACGTATATCACTTCTGTAAGGCTCTCTACGGCCTAAAGCATTGACCACTTCTTTCTCAAGCATGGTTTTAGGAGATTGGATCATGACCCGAACTGCTACTTTTGATTGGAGAGTCAACCACTTCCAAGATCTAAGTGGGGGTGTTAGCATTTAATGTTTTCATGCATGCCATCTCCTCGTTGTGAGCTCTGTTAAAGTCTGATGGAGATGGATTAGCTCTGACAGTTTGTGCATGTGTACATTTGTCCAGCCCAACGTTTATGGTAATTTGTAGCCTGATTGTGGTCATTACTGCCCTGATTTTGTATGCCTTTCCTGCATTGCCGCATGGCAGTCCAGGGCTGCCTGATTTTTCACATTTTGTGCAGCAGGTCAGATTGATTGTTTTATGCCACTTATGGGCAGCAGGTTGGCCAGTTTTGATTCACATGCCTATTTATCGTGCTGCCCATCTCAAGGCTGCTATCAGGGCTATAGATCAGTTGCCTCCATTCTCTCATTTATTGCCCACATTCTCAACACTCTTCTGCCACATTCCGATGCCCTCACATATGCAGCCCAACAGCATGGGGGGGCTGACTGTAGCAGCCTTGTATTCATCATTCTAATCATTGCAGATTTATTTCTGCTTCTTTGTGTTCTCTTGTCTCTCTCTTCCCCTCTTTCTCCATGTTCATAAACTGCTTCCTTTGTGCACTCTCAAACATCCAATGTCGAGTTTGACAAGGAACCTAAACCCAATAAAACAATGACCATCACACTGCTATCACCACCCGTCTTGAGCCTGAGCTACAAGTACTCCAATTTCTCTCACAAGGGCCTGAGCTACAATCTTGTGAGAACCCGTATAACAATGTGTTTCTATAAATCATCATTCAAATAGAAACACAAACGGAGCCATAAGAATCTAAGATTCAACTTTCAAGAATAAAACTATGCTGTAAATGCCAGTGATAATAAATTACAAATATGTGATTATGTATAATTATTAAAAGAAATCTTGGGGTTGCAAATTACCAATGTGGGTGCACAATTTCCATACTTTTCCCACCATGAGACAGGTTGAAGTTGAGTCTCTCTCAACTTCGTAGTCTCTCTACCAAAATGCAAGCTCTTATTGCGGAATGTCAAAAGATCATCCTCAATCCTTTGAAGTATTGACACATCGCCACCTGTCACCTTTGTCATATACCCCATGAATCCCTCCTCTAGCTCCTTACACTCACTCTGCTCATTATCTCGCCAAAGAGGATGTAAGACATGGGCCATTGCATGAATTGGTCTATGAAACCAATTCCATCTCCTCTTTCACATAGCTACGATTTGAGCAATTCTTAAGATGTTAACATTAAAGAAATGTCAATTCAAGTCTCAAGAATAGTTATTTAAATTTCAAAATTCACACATACAATATCAATTTGTAAAATAAAGACTCAAGAGTTACTTACTTGTTCGAGAGCAAAAAGTTATTTTTTTTTAGAGCCTTTTCTATCTTATCCATATACTCATAAAGAAGACCCATAGTGCTACCCTCCATATCGGTAATGCATAGCACTGTGTAGATAGGATTGAGAGTTCTCGCCATAGCCTCCACATCTTTCCACTAAGTATCATTCATGACGTTGCACTGAAATGCCATGGTCTTTGGATAATCATACTCATTCCACTGCGTGAACTCATCAGACCATATAGTGTGCACCAACTCCTTGTGAACGCGTACTAATCTCTCAAGCACAGTGAAGATGTAGGCAAATTTGGTGGTGGAGGGTTTTAAGAGCTCAAGGTGGCTAAATGAGCGAAATATGGTAAGAACCTTGGGCCTTCTCCTCACAAAATTGACCATACTTGTGGCCGTGCTGAATATGGCCTCAACCCATTGAATTTTACCTATATCCTCAATCAAAAGATCAATGGAATGAGAAGTACATGGTGTTCATACAATGCTTGGAAACTCCTCCTCTAACATGTTGTCCATGGAGACAATTGCTTTCATTATTGGTCACAACCTGCACAACATATTTAGGCCCGATTTTCAAGATGACATCTCGCAAATGTTGCCATAGAAATGCACCTGTCACTATAAGGTGTGACAAAGAGGCATCAATGGCCTTCACAAACATAATGCCCTTACAGCATGAGACCATGACATTATACACATTTCTCCTACGGGCGTCAGACCATCCATCACACAAAACGGTGTACCCATACTTCTTCCATGTATCTTTCAATGGCTCTAATTGAACCTCAATGTATGCCTTTTTCTTCTTGAGCTCCCGTGTGCGTAGTGTCTCTGAGGATGGGCCCTCCCATTCACATCCAATGTGGCTGATGGCTTTTATGGTTCGCCTCCATTGCTTTGTTTTAGCCACATGGAAGAGAATAACACATCTAATGAACAATCTCATCAACTCTCGAGTTGCCTTAGCTATGGCTTGCTTTTGTATAGTAACATGTATGCTAGCCCTCTGTAATAGACCTCTAGGAGCACTTGAAACATTAGGCTGAGGCAAAGGAGTCCTCGTCGCACGTAAATCAGAGACTGAGGTTGAAGCGGATGCACTTGCAATAGGATTTGATGTAGCCCTACTTCTCTTTGACGGTCCAACCACACTTGTGCTACCCTCTTGTTGCAAAGACAAAACAGGCTGAATGTTCACAAACAAATGACACATAAGGCTGAAATGTGTGCACACAGCTGGTAGGACAAAAAATTTCATATATCTTGGCTGAAAATTGATTAGTGCAGGCATCAAGGTCTGAAATCTGTATGAAACAGGCTGAATGTTTACCAGATGACACAAGGCGGAAATAGTGTGCACACAACTGGCAGGACCAAAAATTTCATATATCTTGGCTGAAAATTGATTATTGCAGACATTCAGGTCTGAAATTTGCATGAAACAGGCTGAATGTTCACAAACAAATGACACACAAGGTTGAAATAGTGCACACACAATTGGCAGGATAAACAATTTCATATATCTTGGCTGAAAATTGCAGACATTCAGGTTTGAAATATACAGGAAAACAAGTTGAATGTTCACAGCTGAAGGTCACCTCTCGAGAAGAGAGCTTTCAACGTTACTGAGTGACCACAGGCTGATGTGCAGCAATTCAAGCACGATTGCTTCAGTTCAAGCAGGTGCAGTAGTAGGAGAGTCCAAAACGAGCAGGGGGAGAGACGAAATATGCAGGCGACCAAGAAACGCAGCTTGTTTTGGGGGTTTTATCCTGCCCATCCCTTGTCTGGCATAAACGCCGTTTCCTAGAAATGGGAACGGCCAGAAACGGCCGTTCCGTTTCTGGAAACTATGGATAGCATACAAAGAGATGGTAGGTTTTTTGGGGAGGAACACAAAGTGCGTATGGCAAACATTGTGACACAAAATTCAAAAACATAGAGTGAATGAAATAATGAATCAAGTACAATGTTGATATTGTGAGAGTGCGCAACGGAAGAAGGAACTCGAACATCAAGGAAGAGAGAGAGACAATGTGCAAGAAAAGAAGAAAAGAAACTTGCAATGAACAAGAAACAAATGTTGAATATAGGAGGAGTACTAATCAGTCCCTGCTCGCAGCCCACGATGTGAGTGAGGGCACCAGATCAAGTTGATGATGATAGTAGCACCGGAGACGAAAGAAGGATGACGGAGTTGGAGAGTGTACGTGCCAAGGAAGGAGGAAAGATGATAATATATTTGATTACTAAGTGGGAAATGGCTATAAATAGCCAAGTATCCCAAAAACTAGCCGATCTGAAATTGGGGCCAAAAAATATGGCCAACCAATATTTAATACTGGTAAAAAGGCTAGAAATGCTTAGTAGAATCCCAGAAAGGTTGGGCAACGTTCGACAGGTGAGGTAGGCTGAAGAATGAGAAACTGCTTGGGAAATGCACATAAAATCCCGATTGGAGGAGAAAATGTACTAAAATGAAATAAATTGAGTATTCCAAAATGAGCTACCTCCACCGTCAAAACAAGTGATAGACAAATTAGAGCTCCTAAAGTCCTTATTTGACTGAGACTGAGGCTCACAAGTAGGAGATGACAAGGCATGACAAACATTTTTTGTTAATACCTCCTCTTAGATCTTGGATGTGCGGAAGACCAAGGGAGAAATAGATCTTGGGGTGGCAAGAGGAATGACAATGTTGATGAAGTCCATCAATGAAGATTTCCAATGAAGAAGCTCCTTACAATCTTGGGAAACCCCTCCTGGAACACTAGGGGCTAGGAAATCCACAGCCACATCACCGAGATTATCCCCCTCTGAAAGGGATGGGAGGTATGAGGGAACCACCAGAGGAGCAGGTGGGGGATGGAAGGAACCTATGGAAAAGATGGTGTACAAGCAAGAACAAGTGTAACGTTAAACAATTGCCTCGGAGAACCTTGCATAAGAGAAGGGGAATGCTTAATGGAGTCTATAAAGCTTGCTCTCCTGCCAATCTGTCCTGATAACAGCCCTCGTAGTAGAATCCTCAATACAAATGGCCTGCTTGGTGAAGATACCTCAGGTACCAAGCCTAGTAAGGCCATAAACTAAGAAGAGTGGAAAGCCCAAGTCCAGAACATAAAGAGCCTCTGAAAGGGAGCTTGACGTGTGGTTGGGAAATAAAGACAAAGTACCAACACCACAAATAGGCACCGATATAATGTCACTAGCAATGACTGAACCCTCAGAAGGGCATAGATCTTGCAAAAAATTGCCTCGTGGAGTCATATGACCGGAAGCTCCGCTATCAACCAGCCAAGGCCTCTCAAAAGACCAGACAATCTCCGGGTAGCCCTTCTAGTGCATTGAGGTATAGGAGCATCCATTTTACTCTCCTGGAGAGTTTGTAACAGCCATCTTGGGACTGTTTTGGCTGCATTTACAGCAGCCCTTTCATGTTGTACTACTTCCACTGCATGTGGCAAACCATCATCGATACCCTGCTGTTCGGGAGCATATGGTGCAGCAACAGCTGGTTGTATTAAGTCTGTCCTGTCATTTACAACAGGCACAGACTCCGTAAGGGGCAAAAGACCCTCAAAGGCATCACCAATGTTATGGGTGGCTGGCATTTGAAACTAATCATGTGAAAATGCAACATTTTTCAGCAAATAGGGCATCCCTACTGACAAAGACTTTCTTTGTGTGTGGGGCATACAACGAGTCATCTCCATAAGAGTCCGATTCTTCCTTTCAACAACACCATTTTGTTGAGGAGTCATTCTAATAGTGGCTTGATGCGTAATGCCATGATCAAGCAAATATGTCTCAAAAGCACGAGATATGTACTCCCCCCCTCTATCTGTGCAAAGTGTCTGCACTTTTAAGTTGGTTTCAGCTTCAAGCTTTGCAATAAGATGTTTGAAATGCATGAACACATTGGATTTTGCCTTCAGCCCATTTACCCATGTATACTGAGAGTAGTCATCAATAAATGTAACAAAGTACTGATGACCTCCAAGTGTACGTGTCCTCATGGAACCACAAACATCAGAGTGAATAAGCTGCATTTTTTGGACAACACGCACTGCACCATGCTTTTTGAAGGCAAACCTATGCATCTTGCCCAAAATAGATCTCACATGCATGAGGAGGTGGAGTCTCCATTGGAGGCAATGCATCTACCATATGACACCTCTGAAGGGTCATCAAACTCCCAAATCTCATGTGTCCGTAGCGGGCATGCTATAGCTCTGCATTTTGCATAGCGGGTGAAAGAGTAGTGACTGCTAAAGCATCATGAGACTGTATGTCATATGTATCCAACAAAAATAGACCCTTATGCAGGGTGCCGGACAGCCTAAGTGCATAATCCATCTCTTTGTCTCTAACAATGCATTTGTCATCCTCAAAGATGCCCTGAAAGCCATGCTTATTAAAAGCAGAGATAGACAACAAGTTCTTTGTAATGCCAGGTACAAACAAGGCATCTAGAAGCATGAAATCACAACTATCTGCAACAGTAATAGTAACTGTTTCAATGCCACATACATCATAACTGCTATTGTTCGCACATGTAACACGCTTCCCAGCAGGGGCTAAATGTAAAGAGGTAAACAAACACTTCTTGGAAGTGATGTGCTTTGACGCCCCACTGTCAAAATACCATGTTTTCCGCGTTTCAGCAGCATTAAATGCTGAATTAGCCATTGAAGAATCATAACTGCATGTGAGAAATGCATAGTCCTCCTTTACAAAGTTGGTTGAAGTATCATCATTAATAGATTTACTGGTTGATGTTTCTTGGAGAGCCAAACCGGAGTTCTTTTTCTTCTCTTTGGCCAATCTCTTTCTGCATTCATTGATATAGTGACTGGGCTTCTTGCAATAATGGCATTTCCCCTTCTTTTTAGTCTTTTGTGTGTCTTGGACAACCCTGTTTGATGGCTGTCCAGCATCACCCTTTTGCTGATTTTTTACATTTTGCTTGACTTTTCCTTTGTCTTTGAACTTGGAAAGCATAGCTCCATCACTTGAACGCAATGCCACATTCTTCCAAGTTTGTTCTGCTCGCAGCAAGAGGCCTTCCAACTCCACAAATGTAAGGGCTGTTGCCCCCCCTCAAAGACAACATCAAAGAGGTGTGGAAACCAAGATATGACTCTGGAAGAGAGTTCAGTGTAATGTTTACCAATTCAACATCCTAAATTACCTTATCAACATTGAGTAGCTGCTCACACAAATTCGGTATGTGAGTAAGGTGCCCTTTTTACTAACAAGGCAATCAAAGAAAGTGCATGTGCATCTTTTGAGTCTCATTTCCTATGACCCTTGGTAGGAGGGAGAGGAGGGGCAGTGGCAGTAGCAACACCAATACCACTACCATCAGCACCAGTAACCTATCCTCAAGCGTTACACTGAGGTGTCTAAGGTGCAAGACCTCCTGGTCGTTGCAAATTACCTGTTACATAGTTCCACAAGTCCTTCGCCACAAGAAGGTTACGGACCATAAAACTCCACAGTGGGTAGTTTGAGCCATCAAGTTTGTCCTCCTAAGTGATTCCCTTGACGTGCCATGCTGTCAATGATAGACAAAAATCTGCAGCCAAATACTTCAATATTGAAGTATAGAGTATACTCAGAGTACCAAAATCCCCCACAGGATTAAGAAACAAGTATCAAATTGTAACACAAGTGCCAAAGTGTGCACAATGCCACCCAAATCAGCATTCAGCCAATAAATTATAGCACTATAGTGCTGTACCATACCCATCTCGAAATGTGTGCCCACAAAAGTACAAAATGCAACAACTTAATACTGATTCTTACCAAAATTTATTGAATTTTCCCAAAATTCTTTGCCCAATCTGACTGTAATAGCGATTAAATGTTGCTGTACTATTTGTTGCTTGCATTGGAATGCGTGTCGGGCAAAAACCCCAAATTTTTTTTTCTAAAATTTCAACAAAATTGAAGAAATTTTACCTTACAGTTGGAATATTTGCAAAAATGTCGCCTTGGGATGTGTGTCAACAATGAATAGCAGCTGAAATTTGCCTTATGATGCATGCCGGATCCAAAAATTTGAAAAGCCTCAAATTTTCTTGAGCCAATGTGGAAGAAATTGTGCAATGTCTATGAGTTAGGTAACAATTTGCGCAAATTGCCTCCAATCGAGCAACAGCCCCAAATTTTTGGTGGGAATGTCCAAGAAATTGAGAAATTTCTTCAAATTGATTGTCAATTCGAACTCCGGGATTAAAACTTAGCAAAAGCCCCAAATTTTTGGGTAGCACGAGCTGAGATTCGAGAAGAGATGGCTGAAATAGACTGGAAATTCCAGAAATTTTGAGAAAAACCCAAATCTGAAAATTAGGGTTTTTGCACTTTTTAGGGTTTGCAGAAATTGGCAGGTAAGACTGAGAAAATGGCAAGCAGAGCTGAAAACAGCAGCAGCTCTTCCAAAACAGCAGCTCCTCGGACTGCGTGCAGGGCTGCGTGTGGGATTGCACATTGGACTGCGTGCAGGGCTGCGCGCAGGCTGAAAACAGTAGATCTGGAGCAGATGACTGAGCTGGACAGATCTGGAGCAAATGGACGGATTTGGAGCTGATGGCTGAACTGGACAGATCTGGAGTAGACAAGAGACGGCTCAGCTATAGCTCCTCCTCCACTTCAGCAGCACCTCACAGCAGCTGAAAACTATTCCTTGAGCTGATAACCAAGCTGGCAGCAGTAGGACCTTGGGTGGGATGGCATCGGCTGACGGTGGCTAAACGGAATCCACGTGTATGAGCTGCTCTGAAACCAGATGTTGGAAAATGGCAGCTAGCTATGGAGAGAGAGAGGAGAGACAATGACAGCAAGAGAGTGAGCTGAAGCAAAGAGAGTAGAGCGTACTTGCTAGAATGAAAGATAGAGTAAAAGTACAACTTATGTTTAGGTCAAGGGTTGACCTAACCAGCCTTCCACCAACTAACTAGAGTTAGCTTTATTTTACTCTAGAGCCTAGTGTCATTACTTTAAGTTTCTAAGACACTAGGTGTACACACCTTACATTGACACTTTAATAAGTGTCCACACCACACAAATTACATTGGGCATTGTCCATAGAATTGGCAAATTCTAACACATCTCTCTCAACTCAGCAAAACTGAAGAAATTCAGCATTGTTTGCCTAAAGTCAGACTTGAATACTGTTGTAATTAGCATTTCTCAGCAATCTAGGGAAGCATGCCAATAAATCTCAACTTTGTGACAGAGGGATTTGTTGTATTTCTTAGAAATTACAACATATCTAAAAAGGATTCTCTAGCTAGTCTATTAAGCATGAGCACTCCATTGTAATCAGCCTTATGAGTAATATATTTAGCCACATTTTACTTGCAAAAAAAAAAAATCTAAAAAGGATTGCCTATCTACACCTAAAGCAGTTTTCATGCAAGTGTTAAAGACCCAATTTGTGCCAGAAAGTTCTTGGAATCAAGGGGCAATTTGAGAATTTCTATTGCTGGTCATTGCGATAGCCCTAAATTTCAGAATTTGTAGAGAGACTAGTCCGATCAATAGAGTAAGTGGGGATTTGAGAGCATATCTTTCGAATCCGGGACAAAGTGTGACACTTCTTGGGGATTGAAGCCAATTCCTAATTTCACTACAAGATTTTTCAAATATAGCTTAAAGAAACACTGCAAGGGGTGCCAATTTAGGGGCCAATCAATTGTCAATAGTCTATTATGAAGTGGAAAAGTGTTAAATTTAGTTTATATGAATTTATTGTGTGCTGTAATCAAGTAAATTACCACCCAAGAATGAAGGCTTCTCTCTCTCTCTCTCTCTCTCAGCAACCCATGCCATGTTTGATGGCTGCTAAATCAGTTTTAATGTAGACATTTTGAGTTTCAGCCATGAAGAATGCTTTGACGGGAGCCAATCTTCTCCTCCAATCACGAGGAATCCATTGGGCAGCTCTAAATCTCCATTCTCTTTAGGTAATGCTGAAGATTTTGAACTAAACCTTGTTGAAACAAGGTATACAGCACCTCATGCTGAGATCTTCTCTTCTTCTTTGAGTCTTGAGATCTTGGTCTTATACTTTTTGGACAATTTTTTGTAGAGAAAGTGACTTTCTGAGAACTTGGTCACGAGAAGCCATTGTAATAGCACTATGACTATTAGAAAGAATGGATGTAGTCCAATGGTATAAATGTAGATCAGCCAACAATCTGCTCAACCATACACATTTCATTGATGCCATGAAGGTTGCCCTGTACTTAGCCTCACAAGATGAGGTAGCCATTGTAGGCTGTTTCTTGCTTAGCCATGAAATGCATGAACAGCCCAGAAAGAAACTATGTGCACTAGTAGATTGACTAGTGTCTGCATCATCAACTCAATCTGAATCACTGTAAGCTTATAATTGCAAGTCTTTCCTTGTGGGAAATAATAATGCATGTGGTTGAGTACCTTGCAAGTATCTAAAGATCTGCTTAATAGCTTGTATAGTTTGTGGGCTATGCATATACTTGCTCACCATCGATATTACATATTGAATGTTAGGGTGTGTGTTGCAAAGATAAATAAGACAGCCAACAGCCTGGTTGTAAATTGCAACATCAGATATCTCTTCACCATCATGCATAGATAGCTTTAAGCTTGGCTCCATAGGAGTGCACATAGGTTTGCAATCTTGCATACTAAACCTATGTAACATCTTATCCACATGCTGTGATTGTGATATGATGATACCATACTGATTTTGGGTGAACTCAATCCCCAAATAATAATGTAGATAGTGTTGGGAATAAAGGGTCATCGTGCCTTTTATATGTGCACGGGTGTGAACACACCCTTAGCACATTTGTACTTTCAAATATATATTTATCTAAAACCTAAAGAGGTACACACAACAGATTGTACCCAAGAACATTGTGCATCTCTCTCCGACTCTCACTCTCTACTCTTGCTCACGTTTTGCTCTCTACCAGATATTATCATCGCCGGACATTGCATTGCCACTGCACATTGCTCACTTCAAACTGGTATCAGAGCATAGGTTGTGTTGAATGCTCCAACAGTCGTGCAAAAGTCAGATGTTCAGTAGACAGAGTCGGACTTACAACGGGCTGCTAAACGTGTGGTGCCAAGCATCACGTTGACGAACGTTTGCAGGTCATGCAACGACTAGGTAGTTGCAGGTGAACGATTTTGACGACCACTGGTCTTGGCGTGACTAGGCTATAGAAGGTGATGGCAGCTGGTTTTGCAGAAGGCGACAGGCAGACAACGCTGCCGCACGAACGATGATAGACATGCGCCGTGTGAGGCTCTAGCGCGTGGCGGCCGCCAACTGCACGGTCATGACCTAGGTCGGCGGGTCAACGAACCCCCTCCCTGTCATATTTTTCTCAAAAATCAGTTTTTTCTTTTAAAAAATCCCTTTTACCCCCATTCCTTTGTGGGCATTCGTGCGTGTAAGCATAGTTCAAAATTTTGGGCAGATTTGTGCCAAAATTTTGGGGATTTGTCCAGACTTGATACGAGCAAGACAAATAGTGATATTTATCTCAGAAATTGCAAGAATTTGTGACATTTTGCCTCTGACATTTGGGGCTTTTCATGTACATGCAAGAATTGGGCTGAAATTTACCCAATTTCTCAACATTGATGCACATTGGGCCCTATGCAATTTGCTGTTTGGGCGAAATTTGTGCGCCATTTGGTCATTTATGTACATGGGGTTTAATTCCATGCAAGCACCTTTTCCTTCTCTATCCCATTCTCTATCTCTTTGCACCATGGTTCTTCGTTAGGGGAAATGCCACCCTTTAACATAGTGCCTCTCACCTTTTTGCAAATGAGCACATTCATAGCACCTGGGATGACTGTGATGGGCATTCCCCTCACTATCCCCAACTTCACATCTCACATGACCACTCAGACGTAGGGGTTTCCATCCTTAGCTTATGGTACGTCTTCACACTCTTCTTGGGTTACCTCTCCGCAAGGATTCCCATCTTTTGCTCCACGTGTTCCCATCCCACCTCCTTGGGTTACTCATGTGGCTACCATGTCCATGCCTAGTCAGTCCATCCCTACCTATGGATCCACCTTGCACACTATCCGCATACTTGGTGGGCACTCTGGAGCCCATTCCCATGTGCACTCCACTCCCCCATCTTATCCCCATTACACTTTTTCACACTACCCATCTCCGAGCACTACTACTTCTGTTGCAATGGCTAAGAATGCCTTCACGAATAAGATTCATTTTAATGGGTCGAATTTCACCACTTGGCTGAATTTCAAGTAACAAGTGCTTGAGTCTCAGGGTCTTTGGGACCTGGTCATTGGTCTAGAGCCTATGCCGGATCCTCGACTAGCTGGCCCTGACTACATCCATCAATGGAGAGGCCGCAATGCCATTGCCAATGTTGAGCTGATGTAGGGATTGCTTTCTGAGTTTCACTCTCAGTTATTGCAGAGCTTCAAGAGTTCTCTATTAAGGAAGGGGATGATTTGAAAGTTAAGCTGGCTGTATATAGGCAGTTACTCGCCAAGTTCGCCACTACTGACTCTTCAAAGTTAAACGACGATCAGGTTATGTTCCTCTTAAATAAGTTGCCCGAAAAATTCTTCAATTTCATTCAGCACATCATCTCATAGCCTCGATTGCCAACCTTCTACGAGTTTGAGTACCAGTTCTTGCGTTATGTAAGGCTGCATGATCAAGTCCACAAGAAATCCTCATCACAGCTCTATTCAGAGTAAAGGGGATTGGTTGCCTCTTCTTCGAGAGGAAAAACCAACAGTGGCAACAACTCGCAAGATGTAAAGGCAAGCCAATCAAAGGGTGACTTCTCTTCCTCAGATGGAATAAAAGAATCTAGACCTATTTGGCAACAACTTTGAACTCCCTAAGAAAAACTGGTTTTGCACACATTGTCAGAGAAGAGCAAGCCATGTGGACGAGGAGTGTTGCTCAAAGGCCCAAGGTTTTCAACCTAAAAAGCCTCAGCAAGCTGTTGCGACTGCACAGTCCAGTAGGGCTACACCTTCCGCTCCTGCTTTATCTGCTTTTTTAGCACCCGTTGTTGCTACTGGACATGTGGCTCAAGCATAGCCTTAGCAGACAGTCTCTTTCACTATCCTTGAGGGACTGGCTGATTGGTCTGCAGATTCCAATCCTGTTGCACTTAATACATCCATCTTCCTCAAATGAAATAAAAGAATCTAGACCTATCTGGCAGCAACTCCCTAAGAAAAACCGGTTTTGCGCACATTGTCAGAGAGTAGGCCATGTGGATGAGGAGTGTCGCTCCAAGGCCCAAGGTTTTCCACTTAAAAAGCCTCGGTAGACCACTGCAATTGCATAGTCCAATGGGGCTATGCCTTCCGCTCCTGCTTCATCTGCTTCTTCAGCACCCGTTGTTACTACTGGATATGTGGCCCGAGCATAGCCTCAGCAAACAGTCTCTTTCACTACCCTTGAGGGATTGATTGATTAGTTTGTAGGTTCCGATTCCGTTGCACTTAGTGCACATTCATCTTACCTTCCTTTCCACTTCGATAGGCATTCCCTTGGCAAAGCCTTACTACTGGACGTTCGTGATGGTGAACACCTTCTTAAACTAGCTTGTCTCTAGGTCCTTTAGGATAGCCTAGGTCAATTTAGCATCCATTTTTCACTCTTAGAGTTGGGCCCATAGGATTCATTGTCCTTAGCTTTTCCATTCTTCAATCTTCCGTTGCATTTACTCACACACATACATATTCATTGCATTGTCTTTTTAGTTAGATTTTCTCTTTGTTATGTTTTGCTTTGGAGCATCTCACCACTGGCCTTTGTGTTTGCAGATTCTTATCTCTTTTGTAGGGGGTTGTCTTTCAGTTAGGGCTAACTTGCAGAATGCTTTGGTCCTACTTGGGCTAGAGACGTGGAGATGTGCACCGTTCCTTTCATGGTTTCATCATCCTAGGAGTGCTTGCTCTTCTTCCAGCATGGTGGTTTTCCCTCCCAAGGTGGATCGTGTAGCATCTCTTTCGATGCTATCATGGCGGTGACTTCTACCTTGCTCTTCCAGGAGGGTGCTTCATCCACTTCATCTTCATCATCTTCTTCCATTCCTTATGGTTCTCGACACCACATGAAGATCGACATCTGGCTCCTCTTCCTTCTTCGGCATATATATCTAAGTTGAGAGGGGGTTTCTACCTTCTTGGTATTCTATAGGCTTCAGTACTTTGTCTTTGACATTAGCTTCTTTTCCCAAAAAAAAAAAAAAGTTCATGTGGTTTCATCCTCCTTTTTAGGGCTTGGTAAGCCACTGGGCAGTTGACGTGCACCCTTTGTCCGATGCCCTATCCTCTCTGGGGTGACTACTTGGACTCCCTTGGTAAGATAACCATCGCCTTTGTAGTCTAGGTAGGCCACTGGGTAGCCGATGTGCACCCTTTGTTTGATGCCTTGACTACTTTGGGATGGAACGCCTTGGGGTAAGTAAAAATCAAAGTGGCTAGCCTAACCTTTCGGCTCAGTTTTGGGCCTAAGAGGGACTCTTGAGCTAAAACACGCTTGTTAGTTGATTAGCATTCTTAAACAACCTCAAAACACACTTAATTAATGAAAAACTCTAAAACAAGGAGAGGTCCGAGAGAGTTTCAGTGGTCCCCCAAAAACCCTAATTCTTTGGGGCACCCTTCAACATCTATAAATAGACAGGCTGTCCCCATTCAACCTCATCTCTCCCGTGTAGGTTTCTCACCCTTGTGTGCAGATCTCAGCCATCAGTCTCGTACCACGTGGCGGTAGCCTAGCCTTTGCGATTGCTGCCATCACCTCGTTCTATTGCGGCTTTCTATTGCTGCGTTTTACTGCCGCATTTTACTGAGATGTTTTATTATAGCATTTTGTTGCAGCATTCTATTGCTAGGTTTTGCTACTTTGCCCACATCATCAGGCATCATTCTCTACAGTCACCTCAATCTCCTTACATTTTGGTAATTAGCATTTGGTGTTTCTCTCACTCCGTCACTCCGATTGGTGGTCACAGTACTTGGGATCTGTTCTCGGTGGATGTCACTCTTTGACACACTGCTTTGCCCTTGAGTATGTGTACACTCTTACATTCATTTGCAGTATTCATTTGCTTCAGAGTTGTGTTCTTCTCTCCCTTCTTCTGTTTGTGTTTGAGTTTTGAGTTTTGCGTTTAGGGTTTGACTTTTACTTTCTGTGTCTATGTCTGTCTCTTTGTGTTTCTGTCGTGGTCGTACACTCTGTGTTTCTAGTCTTGGATTCAATAGAGCTGAAGTTGTTTTTTGTCAAATTCAAGTGGAGGGACCAACAAATCAATGAATTTGGGGCATTTTCCATCTCCATCAAAGTGGGTGAAGGCCAATTGACTACCTGAATCAAGTGGCAAATCAGAATGAAAACTTGTTGGTCATTTTGGATAGCAAGGAGAGTTGAAATATCGAAAGGGATTGGGAGAATTCCATTGTACATCTACTTTTTCTTTAATTAAGTTGAAGAAATACCAAAAGGGACGTTGGTTTTGGGGCCAATAGGGTGTCCATTGTCCGATAAATGTAAGTTAATTTCTATTTCTCAGTTTTGTGATAAATGTTGTTGTTGTAACTAAGTTATAATCAAGAAATTACCACCCATCCATGGAAGGAAGGCTGGTTTCATACGGCTTGTATCCAATGTACATCTTGTTGAGCTTCATCCAAGGAAGTAGGCTCATCATCATCCAATAGGGAGCTCATAAATACATGCTCACCACAATCATCTACTTCCATAAAATCAGCCAAATGGGCTCCCCCTGTATCGTGCTGCATGTCTAGCAACCCTTTTAGTGCATTGAGCTTAAGGAGTATCGATTTTACTCTCTTGGAGAGTTTGTAATAGCCATCTTAGGACTGTTTTTGGTGCATTCACAACAGCCCTTTCATGCTGTTTTGCATCTTTCACTACATGTGGCAAACCATCAGCAATACCTTGTTGTTTAGGTGCATATGGTGCAGCAACAGCTTGCTGTATTGTGTCTGTCCTGCCATCTACATCAGGCACGGACTCCAAAGAAAGTAACAAGAGACTCTCAAAGACATCACCAATGTCATGGGTGGCTGGCATTTGAAACTGATTGTGTGAAAATGCAGCATTTTCAGTAAATATGACATCCCTATTGGCAAAAATTTTCTTGGTGCATAGGTCATACAAACGATAGCCCTTGCTTTCCAAACTGTAGCCAGTAAATATGCATTTTACAGCCTTGTCATCAAGCTTCCCACAAAGCTCTTTTGAAACATGTGTATAGGCTATGCAACCAAACACCCGAAAGTAGTCAACCTTGGGTTTCTTGCCATGCCAAGCTTCAAATGGGGTGATTGTCTTTAGTGCCTTAGTGGTTGCATGATTCAACACACAATTTGCACACTGAAGGCCTTCTAACCAAAATTTATGAGGCAGTCCCTTGCTTTTGAGCATACAATGAGTCATCTCCATAAGAGTGCAATTCTTCCTTTCAACAACACCATTATGCAAAGAGTCATTCTAACAATGGCTTGATGCGTAATGCCACTATTTGTATGAAGTGTCTGCACTTTCAAGCTAGTTTCAACCTCAAACTTTGCAATAAGATGTCTAAAATGCATAAATACATCATATTTTGATTTCAGCCCATACCCATGTCTATCAATTAATGTAACAAAGTAAAGATGACCTCCAAGTGCACAAATCCTCATGGGACCTCAAACATCAAAGTAAATAAGTTGCAATTTCCAGACAATAAGCATTCCACCATGTTTTTTGGGCTTATTTGTGCGTCTTGCCCAAAATACATCCCTCACATGCATGAGGAGGTGGAGTCTCCATTGGAGGCAATGCATCCACCATATGACACCTCTGAAGGGTCATCAAACTCCTAAAACTCATATGTCCATAGCAGGCATGCCATAGCTTCACATTTTGCATAGCGGGTGATAGAGTAGTGACTGCCAAAGCATCATGAGACAGTGCACCATAGGTATCCAACAAAAACGAACCCTTATACAGGGTCCCAAACAGCCTGAGTGCATAATCCACTCCTTGCCTCTGACAATGCTTTTGTCATTCTCAAAGATGACCTGAAAGCCATGCTTGTTAAAAGCAGAGATAGACAACAAGTTCTTTGTAATACCAAGCATAAACAAGATATCTAGAAGCATGAAGTCAAAACCATCTACAGCAGTAATAGTGATTGTTTCAATGCCACAAATATCATAATTGCTGCTTTTTGCACATATAACATGCTTTCTAGCAAGAGCTAAATGCAAAGAGGAAAACAAATACTTCTTAGAAGTGATGTACTCTAAAGCTCCATTGTTAAAATATCATGTTTGTTGTGTTTTAGCAGCATTAAATACTGAATTAACCATTGAAAAACCATAACTGCAAGTTAGAAATGAATAGTCCTCCTTCACAAAGTTGGCTGAAGCATCACCATAAGTAGATTTGTTGGTTGATGTCTCTTGAATAGCCAAATCGGAGTCCTTTTTCTTCTCTTTGGCTAATCGCTTATAGTGACTTGGCTTTTTGCAATAATGACATTTTCCCTTCTTTTTAGACTTTTCTATGTCTTGGACACCCTTATTTGATGGCTATCTAGTATCACCCTTTTGTTGATTTTTTACATTTTACTTAACTTTTCCTTTGGCTTTGAACTTGGAAAGCATAGCCACATCTCCTGAACGCAATGCAACATTCTTTCGAGTCAGTTTCTCTTGCAACAAGAGGCCTTCCAACTCCACAAATGTAAGGGGTTGCTATCCCCCCCTCAAAGACAGCATCAAAGAGGTGTGGAAACCAAGATACGACTTTGGAAGAGAGTTCAATGTGATGTTTACCAATTCGGCATCTTAAATGATTTCATCCACATTGAGCAACTGCTCGCACAAATCTTGTACGGTCTCGTAATGCGTGCCATGAAAAAGTACAAATTACAGCAACTAATGCCGATTCTTACCAAAATTTACTTAATTTTTCAATTTTTCTTTGCTCAATTTGACTATAACAGCAATTAAATATTGTTGTACCGCTTGTTTGCTGCCTTGGAATGCGTGTCAAGCAAAGCCCCAAATTTCTTTCTAAAATTTCAAAGAATTTGAAAAAATTTGTACCTTACAACTTGAATTTCTGTAGTAATGTCACCTCGAGGTGTGCGCCAATAGCAAACAATGGTTGGAATTTGCCTCGTGATTGTGCCGGAGCCTCTAAAATAAAAATCCCTAAATTTCTTGCACAAATGTCGATGAAATTGTGCAATGTCAGCGTTTCCAATGAAGATTCACATGCGGGATTGCAAATTGGGCAAAAGCCCCAAAATTTTTAGCAAGAATGTCAAAGAAATTGTGAAATTTCTTTGAATAGGTCGTTAATTTGAATTGAGGGGTTGAAGTCTTTAGCCGGATGTCTCTGAAGTCCAGAGTTGGTAAGAGTCTAGAGACCAGCAATGAAGGTGACAAAGTCATTGAACACTTGTGGATTAGTCGCATCATGAGAAACTGCTGGAAATCCAGCCTATTGTAACTAATTTGGAGCATACTTCAGTGATCTAAACAAATACTGAAAGGCTTGGACGCCACTGAGTTTCATGTGTGGTGCAGGGACACCCTAGCTCCAATTGAGTGTGTTTTAAGATGCTGAATTTACTGTTTTGCTGAATTAAGTGTTTGCTGAATTGTGGTTTACTGCCCTTTGGGTGTCCAAAGAACTCGTACAAATGGAGCAAGAATGAGCTTGAAAAGATAAAAGCTGGTTAAAGGAGTTACTGGCCAAGAGAATGCTTTGGGTGAGCTCTCCTCCCTTTGATGTGGTAGTATGCTTAAACAGGAGGGTGGCAGCATATGCTTGTTGGTGAATTATCTGGATTCTGGCCCTATCATTTCCACCAAGCTTGACTAGAGCCAAGCTACCACTAGTTTTTAAGAGGATCTGCAGACAATGGCATTTCGGAAGAGTTCAATCCTTTGGGTTTTTAATCTTGACCTTTGAATTGATGAACGGATTGGAGTCCGGTGGATGATGTCCATCATTGTCTGGTGGATGATGTCCATCATTGTCTCGCTTGATGATGGAGGATCTTTAATTATCCCTGATGTATGATGAACACATGCTTCTCTCAGAGGCAAAGTATCAGACCTTTGCCAAGTTCTGTTGTTATCAGACCCTAGGCATCATATCAAAATTTCAAATATCTAGAAGAGCCCTATTTATCACAAACAAATTTTTCTCTTCCTCTCTCTTTCCTGCCATGTTGGATGGAGATCAGTACAGATTTTCTGATTGTATTATTGCAGCAGATTGGTAAGGGGCACCAACCCATTAGCAGGGTTAATTCACAAGCTTGAAATAGAAGAAATGGGCTGAGAATGGTTGAGCTTCGGATATCATTTGCTGGATTGGGATCTACTTCAGTCTTCAGACTGTTGCAGCAAGATTCTGGTCAGTAAAGGATCAGCCAGATCAACCAGACGGTTGAAGTGAATATTTACAGAAATTACAAGTCTCAAAGGAAAAATAAAGGATGCAACAAAAATCCTATAGAACCTCAGACTATGATGATGATATGGTGCCTTGTACCTTGAGAGTGATTAGTATACTTAAGAAAGCAAGAGTATGAATTCATGTTTGCTTGAGACAATCAGAATAGCTAAAATGTTTTGAGATAACCCACTACAGGCTACCAGAAGATTTTTGTTTAGAGTTGTATAGTCAACAATGGTGGCGGCCAGCCAAAGGAGGTCCCAAAGCGGTTCAGAGTGCAGTGCTTGCCATGGCATATGATTGCCAATTATTTCTGCATGGTTTCTATGTATCTAACTAGTTGAGTCTTACCAGCACTTACATACCCATGTCACATGCTGTGCATATCTGATTTTCAAAATTTTCTTTCTAGCTTGTCCCAATTTATCCTATATACTTAAGACTGCATTTGTCTAGATATGAGTTCTATGACTTCATAAGGTGTTTATTTTATATTGACTTTTATTAGCTTATGTCTATGTGCAGGCAGGTGTTGTAATGGAAGTCCTGACTGGGAAAGGCATCCTTGCTCAATTGGGTATTGACCCTGTTGTGGTGAAGTTCCCATTTTTAGCTGGACTTAGTTTCCTTGTTGTTGGTGGCCTTTTAGGAGGTTTTGTGGTAATAAACAATCCCCCAGACTTCTCTAAGGTGCCACCTAATGAAGGGGCTGGCCTGCCTAGAGACCCCTTGAAAACATACGATCCAAAGAATCTTGATCCTCTAACCACATGGACCCGTGGTGGTGTGGTCAACACTCCATCTGGACAGGTAATCTACCCAAGGCCACTGCTCTATGATGTCTCCTTTTTTTTTCCCCCTTTTCTTTTCCTTTTTTTTTTTGGGTTTGGGTGGGTAACTAACTCTGCATTTTTTGAATATGCAAAAATCTGCACGCATAGAATACACACTGCTGAAATAGTGAGCAACCTGGCACAGCTTCAAAGATGATTAAAGTTTGATCCGTATAAAATTTTGCTTTTTGTGTGCAGAAGGGTCGTGAGCCATATGTATCAGATCTTGATTTGCCACTGCCTCGGGAGAAAAAAGAGTAGCAGCATGTCTCTGAAAGCTTACTTGAAGCAAATACTATTGCTCTGTATCTTCTTCCATCCATCATCTTGTCTTATTCCTCTGATACTGATAGCTCATAACAATTGCAGGCTTATGTATTATTCCAGCGTTGTTCAAGTACGATACATTTTTGCCCATGTGACCGTATAAGGCCAATGGTATAGTCATCTTAGCTAACTTTTCAACCTGTAACTATGAAGCCTGCAAAGTATACAGTTATCTGAGCTCGCTTTTCAACATGTATATATGAAGTTGCAGAGTGTAGAGTTATCTGAGCTCGCTTTTCAACATGAATGTTTGAAGCTGCCAATTGATAAGTAAATTTCTTCTCATTATCTTCTCTGGCCGCCTAAAGTTGGAAATAGTTAATGCAACGATAATCTATCTGACAAGAAGAACTTTGTCATATATCTGTCAGGCAGCAAATACAGAACGGCCTGTTCTGCAAGTTCTGGTTGTTCTATATACCAAATAGCAGGTTTTGCAGCTGCTGGCCTTTCTATCATCAAAGCTTTCTGCACCCTTAAGAGAATCCAGCTTCTTGCAAGCATAAAGATTTCTGTTATACGACTAACTAAAGCACAAGCTTTCAATGGCATGCATAGGTTTTAGTCCTGCAAAACTCTTGGTATATTTTTATGCATAGCCTAGAGTTATGTTATAAGGGTGCTAATCTATCGACCCATTTTCACTTTATCGACCCATTTTCACTTCAATTTCTTCTCTCTCTACAGGATTGTGCAGGTTGTAGGTATTGATCACACACACACTGCGTACGTGTGTTATCTATGTATCGATCATGACCAACTAATCTAGCTATGGCTACTTATGGGCACATGATTTTGGAAATGAATCTTGCTAGTTTTGGTTTTCTTTACCTTTCCCATTAAGGGTAGATGCTTGCTACGTATGGTAGTCTGCAAGCATATGTAGATCTATATGCCCTTTGTATTACCCGAGGTGTGAGTGGGAAAGCTCAAGATTAAAGCATGAAGATTGCAAAGCTATTCAAATTAGCTTTTGACACTCTTTTAGAAACCATGATTTGATGTGGATGAGTGGCTGCACATGCTATTGCATACAGTCAAAAGCTCCAACCTTATGGTCTCTGATCACAATCATACATATCTTAAATACGCATGACATTGTTATTTGCTGTAGAGTGTACAAAACTGGCAAAAGCCTTCCAACAAGTTTTTGCATATTGAAGATATAGACAACCCACGTGGCACATTTGAGTGCATTGTGAAAGCTGTGAAACACTATGGATTGATTGCAATTATTAAGTGAACAGCAAGCATATGTTTGTGTCGTAAAAGCGCGACAAGATAGCTCACTTATTAAAAACACATTCTTCTAGAGGACAAGGTACAATGTCTCTCTCAAATTTCTTGCAAACAACTCTATGTTGGTGCCTATGGGGTTGTTATCTCAAGTGCTTTGAGCATGTGGATGTGTACATGGGTGTGTGGGTTCAAACAGTGGGTACACTTTTGAGGCATCTTTCAAATTTCAAGCCTTTCTCAAACAAAAAAAAGGGGTATGTTAGTAAGAGAAGAAGCCACTCAGATGCAACACAAGGTATGTGTGCAAGGTTTAGGGTGTGGGTTCGGCGACACCAATTTAGGCCTTAGTTTGCTTCTTGGAAGTTTGTTCATGAAGTGTGTGGAGAGTTGGCTATGAACATAGAGAGAGAGAGAGAGTGTGTGTGTGTGTGTGTGTGTGTGTTGTGAGGGGCTATTAGGGCTATTAAATGTGGTAGCCTAGGTTTCATGCAAATGGGCAATTGATGAGGTAGGGAGGGAGAGGGATAGACAAGGAGAGAAAATGAAATGATTTATTAACATTTATAAAAGGCTAAAATGACTTATGAGACCATGAATTACAAGCATATGTAAAGTGATACAATCATTTGAGAAAGAAACATTAAAGAAAAGCTAAATGCTAAAGGAAAACCGGAAAACCTTGACATGTACTATCCATCATAAGTGACAAAGGTACTCAATCCCCTAGAGACTAAGCCAAAAATACATGGAGTAGGCCTAGCAAATCCTTGAAGACATATATTTATTGAATCTCTTCACCAATATAAACACTAATCGACCAAACTTGAAAGAGAATAAATTGAACAAGAAAAAAAATAGAGATAAGAGAGAATAGAAAGATTGGATACTATCCTTTCCGTTGCATGGGTGAGCATCTTCCCTATGCATGTATTATAATATTAGAATAACCTTTTGTATTAAAAATGTATTGAAAGTATTATTTTTATGTTTCTTACTTTTCCTCACCTTGCACTACTTTCTTTTGTGCAAATAAATCAAATACACCTTATTCTAATAGCTTTACAAAAATAATAGTATTTTTTAATAAATACATTAAAATAATTCTATTATACATGTGCACTCACAAAGTCTATCTTAATAGATGCACACAAATAATATTGCCTTTTCTAATAAATAGCTTTACAAAAATAATAGTCTAATAAATTCATTAAAATAATTCTATTGTGCATATGCATACGTAAAGTCTTTGCATTAATAGACACGTACAAAATATAATGCTTTCGATAATGTTTTTCCATGTTATACAACACATGAATTCCACACATTAAATTATACACTTCAAAAATAATGATTGTGCTTAACTCCATCTAACTATCTACTCATCACAACGACACACATTAGTATCCTTCTATTTATTGACCAGGAATAATGCGACCAACATCACACGTGCGCCTCATGTACAATAAATCATGGATCATGCGACAAATAAATAAAATATCTAATAATAAATTCCAATAAAATACCATGATAAACAAAATTCCATAACATTTCATAGGGATAAAAAAACATGCGTCTCCAGTTGATAACTCAAAGAGAAATGTAAGGGTGGCCAATCACATGTAGGTGCTATCTACTACGGTGAATCTGCATCATGTACTAGTGATGTCTATTGCGGCGAATTTACACCATATACTAGTATTGCCTATTGGAGTGAATTTGCACTATAAAATTTCATGGATTTCACACAAAACATTCCTTATTGCGGTGAATTTGTACCCATGGAATATTTAATGTGATTGAGTGGTAGAAATTAATTAGATTGTCATAGTGCAAATTTAGTGCTGATTTCTAAATCCATTGTAATTCTTCCACATAATGATTTCTATACTTGACTAAATATGTATGGTATTTATTTCTTATTCTAGTAATTATGTGGTCATGGTCAAGCATTACTTTAAGAACTAAAATTTCAATATTAGCCTCTAAGACAAAGGTGGGTCATCAACTATAGAAGTGGAGGTATTTTCTTGAATGGTTTCAACAAACTAATATAAAAAGAACGATGCATTTTCTAGTGAGGATGAACACTTAATTTGAATATAAAATTTAAAGCTTAATTGATTTGTGGATGCCTTTCAATTTTTTGTAGTCTTCTTTTTTCAATAGAATCACAATGCAACTATCTTTATTACTTCTATAAGTGGTCTATAATCTCAAACTATTTCTAGATTGTGATTAGGAGTCACTGGATTTTAGCAATGATCTCTTATAGAATTTTGGCATGGATAATGGCTAGAGCATGAATTTCTTACCATGAACTTTCTCCATAGTTCATTTACTAGTATCTCAATAGTTATGTGGTAGCTAAATATATAAACATATGAATACTTACTAATCTAGATATATACATTGATTTTAGAGATTAGCCTCATAATAGTAAATTATCACAACTCCAAGTGGTTCCTTCAAACAAACACAAACCACCTAATCTTGTACAATTGTTTGGTGTTAAATCTTATAGATTTAGTATCAAATACTCATATTCTTAAATTAATGCAAACATGTATAAAAATAACCAATGCACGTACAAATTATATATGATAACTTTAGATAAAATAGGTGAACAAAACAAAGAACACACCCTTGAGAGTATAATGACCACTCTATCCCAGTCACAATGATCAATACAAGTGTCTCATAGTCCTTGTTATGAAATTCAAACTACTGAATGCAAGACTTAGCTTCTGTCTTAAAGGCTAATCAAACTAATTTTGGAAGGTTTCTTTTCTTAGGCTAGTGGATTCTAAGGCTAAGATTTATGCGTAGTTTTACTACATTTTTAAAAAAAGCCTCTAAGGTTATAACCCCTACTCTTTCTTAGCTTTGAATTTGAATATCTAGGTTCTAGGTTAATATATAAAAAATGTTGGTAAGATTTTTATATTTGAGACAATTTAAAATGTAAACTGTAGGATTTTATTGAAGTTATTAATTTGCATTTCCTATTTTAAGATGTAATTAAGATCAAATTCAACTAACCTTAGGTTGAATGAATGCTAGCAATAACTTAGGAAATAAAACTTGGATTGTATTGAACGTCCATCAATACGTCCTTAGTTGTTTAATATATGAGTAGGTTTCCATGAGTATGCTCCTATGTGATAAAATATAGACCACAATGTCTTTGAGCAGCTCCATGTAGGGACACACCTTTACAAAATCGCACTACATGTGAAAGATTCCTTAGAGAACTTGCAAAATAAATTCCAGTGTACGAATGAGCCCTTGGGTGAAAATTAAGCATTGCACTTTCTATGTGTGAACAAAAAATGATAATGTGTTCTCTTGCACAAAAACAGAGGATTAAATATATCTTCTCAAATGCCAAAAATAAAATAAGAATAACACCATGCAGTATCACCCTTAATGTGGGTGGCAAGGTAATAAGAGGAATATAAATTATACAAGAAAAGGGTTAAGTCAATGACCCCTAACCACTCTCCCTCTCTTTTTTGGGTAAATGCGACCACCTGTTAAAGAGATTTTAAAGCCTTTAAGCTTTAAAGCTTAAAAATATTTAAGGTTTTTCAAAGCTAATAGCGTGTGATTTTGGTAGTGAACAATGAGACAACCATTTGTGGCAGGGTGTGGCATGGATGGCGGAATTCAGTTGAATAGATGGGTAGTTTTGGCCTAAGGTATGCGATGTAGTCAAGATTGATGGAAAATGATAAAAAAGAAATAATCTTTGCAAAGCTTATATAGTTTAAAATTTTAAACATTAAGCTTGTATAGCTTATTAAAGTCAATTGACTTTCAAATGGTGACTATATGTGGTATGGGCATCAATTACATACAATAATAGCATATCGTTGCACAATAGAATATTTTTATACAATGAAAATAAAAATAAGAATCTTTATAGCTTAGAGCGTTGTAAGTTTTAGTATTTGAAGAGGAGAAATGACAAAATTTGTTGTTCATGAAAGGTAGAGCCCCACTGGAAGCACACAAGTAGAAGCACGAGCAAAGCAAGAACTATGGCGAATAGAGTAAGAGAGCAAGAAGAGAGACACCCTATTAGGAAACTCCAATAGTTACAATGTGTGACCTGCCTTCCCTTATTCAATAGCCACTAAAAGAATAAAGAATAAAGTGACAGTGATAGACACCTGCCATCTATAGTATCAAGCATGTGGTCACAATGTGTGAAGTAAATGCACCTTTACCCCTAACAACCTCCTACTTAAAGGTAAATGTGCCTCTAGTGAGAAGAGAACAAGAAAAAGTAATAAAGTACAAATGGACATAAAGCACAACAAGATGAGAAATGGATGCCATCTCATCCTATGCCTATCATCTTTCTAAGGAAAGCGAAATGTTTCTAAAAAATAGACAGAAAGATACGAATGTGTCTTGTGTTGTAGTGAGTAGATAAGTAGATGGAGTTAAGTGAAACTATTATTTTGGAATGTGCATTTTAATGTGTGAAATTTATATGTTTCACTATGTGGAAAAATATTATCGAAAGCATTATATTTTGTATGCGCCTATTAGTGTAAGTACTTTGTGTGTGCACATGTATAATAGTTTATTTTGGTGTATTTATTAGAGAATATAACATATTGTTTTTGTAAATATATTAGAATAAGAGCATGATTTGATTTATTTGTATAAAAGCAAGTCATGTAAGGTGAGGAAAAGCAAGAACTCAAAAAGGATGCTTTCAATGTATTTTGAGCACAAAAGCTTAATTGAATATTATAAATACGTGCATGCGGAAGGTGCTCACCTATGCGTGAGGGGAGATTGTATCCAATATTGTATTATGTATGCTTTCTCTATTTCTTTTCTCTCTTCACTCTTATTTTTTTCTTGTTCAATTTGTGTTTCCTTCAATTTTGGCTAATAATTGGTTGTTCTGTGGTTAAGGGATTCAACACTGGTATCAATATTGAGACCCTTCACCATACAAAACCATTAATTGAGAATAAAATAAGAAAGGAAGAGCAAGGGACATAAAGAAAGCCATGATTTTAAGATGGTGCAAATGCAAAGGACCAATGGAGAGAGAGAGAGAGAGAGAGAGAGAGAGAGAGAGAGAGAGAGAGAGAGAGAGAGAGAGAGAGAGAGAGAGAGAGAGAGAGAGAGAGAGAGAGAGAGAGAGCTCATGTGAATGAAGAGGAACAGGGGGAGAAAGTTCCATTGGCCCTTGTTTAGCTGAGAATGGAAGTATTGATAGGGGACTAAAACCTCTCATACAAAGAAGGGAAGGGGAGCAATGCAACATGTAAGATGGTGCTCATGCAAGGGAGCCAATGGCAAGAAAAAAAGGAGGAAATTTGTATGAGCATCCTTTAGATGCTTCAAAGGCATATATGAAAAAGAGAGACACATCAAGTTCTTAGTTACAATCCACATCAAGATGCCATTCACACAACAAGAAATCCACTATGAAGTTCCATTGGCACAAATAGAAAACCAACAGTTTAACTTGTAAAGTTACTAAGTCAATCCTAACCCTTAATGGTTAGGCTTTCCAAACTCATGTGGGATGGCTTTGCCACCTTCATAAACTACCCATTTGTCATCTTTTCTAACTACCTTCATCTTGGTGATTTCTCATAATCCTACTTTGAGATATGCTCATGTAACTTGATCTATGATCCACATTTTGGTTCGCTTAAAAGGTTTTGATTTAATTAGTACTTTTTATCTTAAATGTTCTCAAACTCCAAAGTTTCATGATTCTTTCCTTGCTTGGCAGTTGTCTATTACAATCAAATCCTTTTCATTGACCTTAGTTTTATATTTACTATGTATGACTTTGAATATCCTTGGCGACCTCCTATGCATACATGGCCCTTGTATTTCTTCATGCCACCCTTCGGGGAGCCTCATGAACGTGCATGGAATCTTCTTTTGCAATATACACTCATTCACTAACGAAAATAGTGTTTGACACACCTTGGTTTATTTGCTTTCTTCCTTGGTATGATTTATTTTAAAAACCTCATTTTGCACTTTGGTTTTCATTTCCTTGACTTCATCCCCCTTAATCCTCTTAATAGTTGTAGCCACCTCTAGTACTAGCTTTCGCTTTTGCTTACTAAGCTCATAAGCACTTTGGCAAGTGAGTCGTTCACAACCACATTATTTACTTTCAAGCTACATAGAGAGACTAAGCTTTATGGTTTCTAGCATTGGAGATAGTCCTCTAGCATCATAGGTCTTTTGAATAATAATACCTTACATACCTTGTATTGTGTTCTATTAAAATGGAGATGAATATCTTATATCAATATAAGACAACACATGTCAATTAATTAAAATACACTTTAATTGTTAATCATTTATTTTTTAAAAATTAGATCACAAAATAAGTTTTTACGGGATCCTTTTTCACCACAATCTTGACTTCTAGTTTGGTGATGATTGACTTCATTACTTCAAATCAATAAAACAATTTGTGACCATCGTAACGTGCATGAGTCTACACCATGAAAATAATGTAAATGCTTATTGTGTACTAATTGACTATTGATGACCAATATATCTAAGTGTTCACATCATCAATGATACAATGATGGGCACATTGTTTTGATTTTTTAACCATTTATTTTTATTTTTTATTAGATTACCATACAATATGAATTATCGAAATTCTAGCCAAGTTCTCAACCATTAACTCCGTTCCTTCAAAGCAATAAAATAATTTGTAACTCTCCTAGCGTGCATCAATCTACACCATGGCAATAATGTAATTGTTTGTTGTTGTTTACTTATTTCCCATCAATGATGCAATATATCTAAGTGTTCATGTCATTGATGATACGAGGATGGGCATTAAGTCTTATATCTTACATATACTAGGTTAACCATCTTTATTCCTAGTCCTAGGATGTTTCTAGCCTAGGCATGTTGGTGTAGGATGTAAGGATGCTATATAAAGGTGCTACATTCATATGTAGCTTGGCCTATTTGAGGTTGCTCCTCTCTTCGGCCATTCATTCAATAGATACGAGCACACACTACTGCTTGCTAGAGAGAGGGAGACTACATTACTCTATTGGTTGCTCACAACTCGTGACACACTCTGGAGCCTTAGTATATGGATTCCATTTCCCAAGTCTATTCTCTTTGAGTTCATGTGTTCATGCTCTTCTTTTCTGTTCTTTGTATTTACAGCTTCTATGAGGTCTATCTCTATGCTTCCATTGCTCCAAAGTTTTTTGACACATGTAACTCCCTCAGGCAAGCCCAAGACACATCACTTCAGTGCTCTTCTCAAGCACAAAAGACACTTAAGTCTTAGAATAACAAAGAGTGCCATTATAAGAGTAGAATAGAAATGTTGACATGCTTTTATGAGAATTGGGGGATCAGAAAACATCCTTAGATAATGGTGGCACATTGTACCCACTATGTTATTTAATCACTCTTGTGAATTGAGCTACAAATAGAGTCACTAATTGTGCATAAAGCATATCATTGAACACTAAAGAGAAGAAAATATCTCTTGCTAGGATATTTCGTCCTGCTTGGACATAACCATCCCACTTTCTAAAGACATGGTTTAAAAGTCTTATAGCCAAATAAACGATGCTACCAGTAGGTAATAGAAAGTCGCATCTTGATGAACTTTCCAAAACCTAGATCCTCGGAAGGAGTCTTGAAAGTAGCTAGATGTTGCTAAGCTAGAACTTGACAGTGGTAGGTGGAAAATCTCTTTCATAATACAAATGAAAATCTGAAACTTTGAGCTCTTGTATAATATAAGAGTAATATTTCATACCAAATAATGTTTAGAATGATACTAGTGCTTGTACAATAATTCGCGTGTTATATGAATATGGCTATATTGAACATACAAAACCATCGTGTAAATACTATTAATGTATAAATGTAGCCTAGGCTATCATGGGCCAAGTATTATTGCAAGACTTGGTGGTAGAGAGAAATAAACTCATCATTTACATGAGCTTTCATGAGATTTGACATTGATTTGTATACACTATCATAGCACTCCATTGGAACTAAATATTACTGGATCCACTCTCAACAAGGATTGCTTGATGTGAAGTGCCTCCTTTGATGCACTCATATTTGCCATGTGTTGTACAATATCCATATCGAACAAGTCCTCCACATAATACTTGCCTACCCATAGGTTAGACGCAAGTCAATATGTGATCCTAGGACATGGCCTTGATGCCCCCCATGCATACTGATGGAGACATGCTTCTCATGTGGTACTAGGCAATGAGCTACCACCTAAAAGGGCATCCACAATGCTTGGATGTGTACAACCTTCAATCATCTTCCATTTTGGACACCTCTTCAAACTCAACATTGCTTGATTTTCATGCTTCAAACCCTCATTCAAGGTAAACAAATGGAGACACATACACACTCACACACACACACACACTCTCTCTCTCTCTCTCTCTCTCTCTCTCTCTCTCTCTCTCTACTTTTAAATAAACCCTAGAATTTTTGAATTTGTTATTAGTATTACCAATGTTTGTCTATGGTACTTCTATTTTGCAGCACATATTTAGATTGTGTAATCTTACCTATATATTGCACTTTGTGTTAGCATTTTCATCAACATTTGCATAAAGTAGCATAACTCAACCTCAAGGAATGAGTCTTCAATTGATCTTCTTTGGGTAAATGCAAGGGTTGCACTATGATAATTACTAGGTTAACCAATATTTTGGTGTACAACTCATCTATATACCATATATACATTTGGTATATATCTCATCTATACTCCCTTTGTATCTATTTTAATAAGCTAAGAGATGAAAAGTGATATCATAGATTAGACATGCACCAAAAATATTTGCTTCTCCCTACCTCTTCAATATTGTTAACATAATTCCAATGACATATCATTGTGGTCTTCCTCATTTTCTTGCATTCCACTAAGAACAATAGACCATGTCTTTGTCCAAGTGACAATTGAGTGGCATAAAGGGGCATCTTTATTTTTTTAACTCATTACAAAGAGTGACCATTCAATCGCTTGGCTTTACTCTCAATAGTTGGTCCTTCCATCCTCTTTTTGCATCACGACCTTCACATAGATAGGCCACTTTGATTTATTTACCATGGTTAACATTTGCTTCCAACTCTTAAGTTTTTAAAAAAGAATAATGTTTTAGAAAAGCATTTGTTACTATAGTGATGATAATCTAGAACTTTATCATAGGGGAACTTATTACACCTTTTGCAATATGAGTTATGGTTTTGATTTCAATTATATTATTGCTGCAATAGACACCCTATGCAAGGTAAGCTTTTTCTTCCCTTGTTAAGGATGCTTTTCCATGCTTGAATGCTTATCTTGATAATTGGCTTTTAATTTTGAAAGCTAATAGTGTACTTCCTTCTCAAGGTAAACCAAAGCTAAGAATACTTTTGAATGCTATATCCATGGTAACAATACACTCTCTTCTTAAGGAAGACCAAGGCAATCGAAAAGCTTCAATCGCCATGCATTAACATTTTCACCCACAATTTTCAATAATGGAATCCAATAATGATATTCATTTGAAATGGTCTCACCATTGATTTAATATCCATGTAGTCTATTACAAAGCAACATTCACTTCATTGACATTGTGAGTTTCCCTGCACAAAATACAAAACATGGACCAAGGGTGGAAGATGGTTAGAAAAGGCATCCAATTGATCCCTCTCTACTTGTCTACTCTCACGTATACATGTGCATGGATGCATGCACAACATGGTAGCCATTGTCGACAATACAATCCATTTGAAAATTTCCATAACTAAGCTATTTATCATGAAAGCTCGTCATGATGTAAGCTACATGGAAAAGGGAGATCTTCATTTAGAACATAGTAGTTTTCAGTCCAATGGTGAGAAAAAGGTTTGAATATCAAGAACTTGCCTTCAATGTCTCAGGTTTGCACTACAACTCAAATATATGCCCTACAACAATTGTGGTTTGAAGACCTTCATAACAAATTGAGAAGATGCACTTGCAATGCTAAAGGGTCTATTTCACCATGTCAATAGCTCACATAAAATTATTGTCAATAAAGTAGACGTAATTTCACACTTGGTGTTTAGGCAAAGAAGAGCTCATAGAAATACTTTCAATAAATAAGAAACCATTCCTCATAACTCAACATGCAGGTAACGTAGAAACACTTTCAATAAAGAAGAAATCACTCCTCATGACTCATAAGTAGGCAGCTTGGATACCTTCTGTTATATCTACCACCTACTCATACAAAATTGCATACTTGGTGGTCGCCCAAAAACTGCATCCAATCCCTTGAACCATTAATTCGACTTTTTACGTACCATAAACAACATTGGTGGAAGCATTTCTACGAACAACAATACCACTCATGTAGAATGGAGGGCTCAACTTGGTGCAGATGCTTCTGCAATCTGATCCGAGAAGCATATCTAGAATTGGGGCAAAACTTGATGAAACTAGAGACTACTAAGGTTAAACCATACAAAAATCAGAGAGGGGTCCCAAAGGTGACGGGGTGGCAGTCGATCGACTCATAATCATGAGGCTGTGGATTCAAGTCTCCGGAGGTGAATCACTTGGTTGCACACCTATGTTCATACGTTGTGCTCATGTCCGGGGACTGTTGCCCACTCGAACAATCGGTCTGCCAACGCAACCAAGCTCCATAGCTCATTCGGCTTGTTAGCTATCTTATCTATGCATTGGAACAATGTCAGCATGCATGGTGCAATCAAGCTCCATAGCTCAGTTGGCTTGCAAGCTATCTTATCTGTGCATTGGAAGTGTGTCTTATCTCACGGAAAGAAAATCGGGCAGGGGTCCAAGGCAAAACCCCACATGCACACGGCAACCCTTTCAAGTGCTGCAAACCATACTTGAACTTACCAGTTAAGCAGAAAGCCACGATCCTTTTCACAGAAGTATGTAGTGCTAGGTCAAGTGATCCCTAAAAATGTGATCTTTTTTGGAATCATTACCAAAGCAAGTGAGAACTCTAAAGGAAACTAGCACGACTTGAGCCTCCAGCTTGTGCACATGTTTTCTGGTGTCCTTTAGATTTCTGGAGACCAAGAGTGTCTCAACCTATAGCAATGCAGAGAATTCATGAAAACCAGAAAAGCCTGGTCAATTGACAAAAGACTGCCCATGCTGCAGGACTTCATTAAGTGAACCCGGTTCAAGCTTGACTAGAGTACCATCATCAAATATAGTGCTTCAAGATCAGAGGTGTCTGATTGTAATCCAGATTCTGCAGAATACCAAGTACAAATGTAGGTTCCAGAGGGCAAATTACACTACTAGTAGCCTTAAAAAGTTGCATCAGCAGCAACATCAGATTATTGCCATTACAATCTCGTTTTTGACCAACCTCAGTGTGCTGCTTTTGCATTCAACAAGTACCTAAAAGAAGCCAAAATGCAGTGCTTACTTCCTTTGATGGTGCAAAAAATCATTCTCACTTGACAGTAAGTAAATTACCATCTTAACTGATTATTTCTTTTAAAATTTGATGTTGAGACCACATGTGTAACTAAATGTTGAAACCACGGTCATTCCTCGTAAGTGTTCATGCATAACTACAATATTTTTTTCATCCTAAATGGAGTTAGTTGCCCTCACAGGTTTCTCCACCCAAAAGATTTTAGGATTATTGACGTATCATGTGATCTGATATGCAACAGATATATCCTAAGATAAAGTTCTCACCTTGAGGTATGAAAACCAGCAAGAAACCATGCAACTGCAACATCTGAGAACTCACTGTTTGTACTGCCCTTTGCTTCACTGGAATTTTGAGTTTCTGCAAAAGCATCAAAACAACAAAATCAGTTTATCAAAATCAAGGAAATTAGCCTTGTAACTTGCTGCTTTTGCGAGTGTATTACCTACTGACTTCAGAGCCTCAGAAACTGCAGCATGCACTATGTCTGGTAAATCGCATGTATTGGGGAGCTTCTGAGATGCAGAGGTGGAAGTTGCACAAGGTATTGTTGAACTCTCTTGATTGTAATATGGATTCGATACATAACCACAATCTTGACACTGAAATCCGCAAGGCCAAGATGAATTTGAACCATAGTATGCATTCCACTGACAAGAATAACACTGACTCCCTGTTGTTGGATAGGTCGGCTCTGGAGCTACTCCAGAATAGTACTCAGAAACAGAGCAGCCATTGTAAGTAGCACTTATAGTGGATGTTCCTGAGCCTGTATTTCCCAAATATGTCAGCCGCTCTTGCAGTTTCTTTTGCTGTTCTGCCAACTGTTCTAGTTCTAACATTATCTGCTCCTGCTCAAGTGCATATGTGGGGTTACCAGCATAAGCTTGTTTATCTGATGAAGGCAGGCATTCATGCTCGCAATCAACTTTATCCACCATTAAAGTTTCAGTTGAAGCCATAGCACTGTCTTCCGGCAGAACTTTAAAGTCAACTTTCTCGAGGTGTTCATGTTTCTTCATATCCCTGGGACAGAAGGATGTATGAATTAGTAAGTAATAAAACAAACTAATAGGATGTTTCTTCATTTCCCTGGAACAGAAGGATGTACGAATTAGTAAGTAACAAGAGAAAGCAATAGGTGTTATTGTGCTCACTAAGAAGATTTAAGCTTCACTAAATTACAAGTCTTTTAGAGCAGACGGATGCATCCAATTTTCCTGGCGCTCAAATTAAACCATTAGCATGTGTCACAAACTATTGCTAGTTTTGTGATCCTGTTGAAGAAACAGTTACTTTCAAGACATGCCAATGGTCAATCAGAAGCTCAAATACACCTTGCACATGATTTCCTGCTGTCAATCAACAATCCAATACTGTAAATAGCCACCTGCTCCAAGCCATCATGGTGGTGTTAGCATTGTACATTTCCTGGGTGAGGGAGTTTACTGGCAGAAGGCATTTCATTTCTGAGTCTGGCTGCATTTAATGCAGCCTACTGGAATCTAATTTAGCTGGTTGACCTGCAATTTTTGTTGTATTTATTTGGCCTATTTGAGGCTGCTCCTCTCTTCCACCATTCATTCAATACATACAAGCACACAATACTACTTGCTAGCGAGAGGGAGACTACAGCACTCTGCTGGTTGCCCACAGCCTGTGACACACTCTTGAGCCTTGGTATATGGATTCCATTTCCTAAGTCTATTCTCTTTGATTTCATGTGTTCATGCTGTTCTTTTCTCTTCTTTGTATTTATAGCTTCTATCAGGTCTGTCTCTGTGCTTCCATTGCTCCACAGTTTTCTGACACATGGAACTCCCTCAGGCAAGCCCAAGACACATCACTCCGGTGCTCTTCTCAGGCACAAAAGACACTGGAGTCTTGGACTAAACAAAGAGTGCCATTATAAAAGCAGAATAGAAACGTTGACATGCTTTTATGTGAATTGGGGGATCAGAAAACATCCTTAGATAATGGTGGCACACTGTGCCCACTATGTTATTTGATTGTTCGTGTGAATTGAGCTATGAATAAAGAGTTGCTAATTCTGCATAAAACATATCATGCAACAGGGAACTGAACACTAAAGAGAAGAAAATATATATTGCCAGTATATTTCCTCTTGCTTGGACATAACCATCCCACTTTCTAAAGACATGGTTTCAAAGTCTCATAGCTGTCAAAAATCACATGGTGGGGCACTTGCTTGAGCTGCTATGCCAAACACATATTGTATACACAAGAGGAAGCTCACTCAAGAACACAAGAAGAGAGATGGAGGCCAAAACGTTTTCTTTGCTGATTTTTTCTTTTTCTTCCACACACTATACAATATATACAAAGTATAGATAAGATACAACATAAAGGAAAGTGACCTTCTAAGTCAAACAGTGCATAACCGACTACACTAATCAATTGGCGTTATATCTTTGCCAGTTGTGGGTAGGTGTAACAAACTAAATATAATACGTGATAAGTCAATGGCCATGTGAGTATCATAATGACCACCAATGTGCTAAGTGTAGACGTGCGGACTCGTCTAGCCAGGCAGTCCATCATTAATGTCCGCACGTGTTGAGCTTGCCATCTCAACACTCCCCCTCAAACTCAACTCTATCTCTGTAACTCCAAGTAAGGTTCGAAACTTTCGAAGCTTCTCTGCACCCAATGCCTTTGTGAAAATATCAGCTATCTGATCCTGTGTGCTAACATATACCAAGTCAATCTCTCCTACAAGTACCTTCTCTCTCACAAAGTGGTAGTGCACCTCAATGTATTTTGTCCTAGCATGGAGCACTAGATTCCTAGCTAATTGTATGCTACTCATGTTGTCACAATGAATGGCAACTGAACCATCTCCTTGCACATCCAAATCACCTAATAACTTTTGCAGCCATACCACCTCACATGCTGCCATAGAAGCACCTCTATACTCGGTCTCTGTACTCGATAAAGCAACCATGTAACTACTGCACTACCAAGGGAAAACATGAATCCACTAGTAGATCATCTGTCTGACATGCTACCAGCACAATCTGCATCTATGTATCCAAAGACGTGTACGTCCTTACCTGCCTCATAAAAAAGTCCATAATGTAAAGTGGACTTCACATACCTCAATATACGTCTAACTGCATCCAAATGAGGCTTTCTAGGCATCTGTATAAACTGACTGACAAGGCCAACAACATAGCTCAAGTCTCACATTATGACAGTTACGTAAATCAAACTCCCTACTATCCTCCTGAACATAGTAGGGTCTTCTATCTCATCCACAATATCGGCACTCAACTTCACATTTTGCTCCAATGGTACTGAAAGAGACTTACATGCTGCCATACCATACTTGGATAACATATCCAAGTCATACTGCCTTTGGGATAGCTATATACCATCATCACATCTGATCACCTCAATACCAAGAAAGTATCTCAGCTCACCCAAATCTTTCATCTCAAACTTCTTCTTCAAGAAGTCCTTAACTTCAGCAATCCCATTATCACTGTCACCTGTAATAATCAATTCATTCACATAGATGACTATAATGACCAAACCTATATCTCCCTTTCTCACATAAAGTGAGTGATCAACATCAGAAATACAAAATCCAATATTGACAAGATATTCTCCAATCTTGTTAGACCATGCTCTAGGTGCTTGCTTCAGCCCATAGAGAGCCTTGTTTAACTTGCACACATATGTGGGATGCTCTAGAACCTTATAACCTGCCGGTTGCTCTATATACACTTCTTCTTGCAATTCACCATGCAAGAAGGCATTCTTAACATCCATTTGCTGCAAACTCCAACCTTTGGCTACTGCCAAGGCAATTACACACCCAACAGTTGCTATCCTAGCAACTGGACTAAATGTCTCTTCATAATCTATGCTATATGTTTGAGCATAGCCTTTTGCAACCAACATAGCCTTATACCTGCTAACTAAACCATTTGCATTATGCTTGACTTTGTAAACCCACTTACAACCAATAGCTTCATTACCCTTAGGTAAGGGTACCAAATCCCAAGTCTTATTGGCTTCTAATGCAATCATCTCCTCATCCATTGATACATCCCAATGAGTATGACCAACAGCATCCTCAAAACAAGTGGGCTCAACATCCTCAACTAGTTTCACCATATAAGCATAATGGTGAGCTCCATAACCTTCAAAAGGATACCTGACCCTGCTAGATCTGCATACCACCGAATCACTGAATGGATCCTTTACATTACTATGAGCTCTTTGTACACCTAGTGTCCTGACTGAAGGAATACCAAGCTCATCATTCAAACTCTCCAAACCACTAGAATCTCCATCAATTCCTAAATGACTAGTAGATGCACTATTATCATCCAGCACTTTTTTCTTTCCTTTGTCCTTCCCTGTAACACTTATAGATCCACCTGAAGATGTGGAGCTACTCCTTAAGTCTCCCAGACCAAGGGCTCACTGTAGGTATAGTACCAGATGATGTTTCTGGTCCACTAAGACTCCGTAATTTTTGTTTTTCTTTCTGCACATAGCTATCCTAATTATTATCATCACCTAATAAATCACCACCAGGTGCATACCAACTACCCATCTTATCAAAGATAACATCCCTGCTCACTCTGAACTCACCTATGACAAGGTTATAACAGCGATACCCTTTCTGCTCTAAAGAGTATCCAATAAAAATACATTTTTCTGCCTTTAGATCAAGCTTCTTCCGTAGCTCATTTGACACATGAACATATGCAACATATCCAAATACCTTCAAGTGTGATACATCGGACTTCTTGCTAGTAAAGCATTCTTCAAGAGTCATCCCATGAACTGCAGCTGTGGGGATCCTGTTCATAATATAGACAGCAGTATGGACAGCTTCAGACAAAAGATGTTTTCGCATATTCTTTTCAGCCATTAATGCCCGTGCAACTACTGCAATATACCTATTTTTTCTTTCTACAACTCCATTTTGTTGTGGGGTATACCTACAAGTAAATTGTTTTTTTATCCCATGAGTCCTCAAGAAGCCACTAAACTGATTAGAGAGGTACTCTCCCCCTCCATCTGATCTCAAGCACTTCACTTTTAAGCTTGTTTCTGTTTCAACAACTGCCTTAAAATATTTGAAGTGCTCAAACACATCACTCTTTTCCTTCATGAAGTATACTCATAACTTCCTTGAACAGTCATCAATAAATGTGACAAAGTATTTGCTGCCACCAAGGGATACATTCTGTATAGGCCCCCAAACATCTGTATACACTACATCAAGTATTTTTCTGAATACTATGATGAAGACTCGTTAGTCCTTGCACGCAGCCCGCAACATCAGTGAGGACACTAGATCACTCTAAGATGATGAAGGCAGCACCAATATAGGAGAGTATCAGAGAAGAGTTTGCTGAAGACAACCTGCAAAAGTAAGAGAGTGAGTGAGCCATCAGTGAGATGGCTATAAATAGCCAACATCCTTCAATTTTTTGGGCTTTTCATGTGTAAGTCAGATTTTGCTCGATTGAGCCAATTTCATCGAAATTTGTGCACTCTAGACCCCAAAATTTGGGAATTTTGCAAAATTCGTAAAATTCCTATAACATTTGTGTTAGCGATTGTCAATCATCCCCTGGCGGAGCAGGCAGCTACGTCATGCCACATCAGCTGCCACGTGGCAGTCTAGTACAATCGAACAGATCTGTACCAATCGGCTGCATTTAATGCAGCCGACCTGTCATATTTGATCGCATTATTCCTGGCTATTTATAGCCGGCAGTCAACACATTATTCCACACTTGTGTTTTGCAGATTTCAGGCTGGAGATTCGTGCAGACTGCAGTGTACTTCGAGGTGAACAACAGGTTGCATCGTCGAGGTGGAGACACGCAGTCCCGCGCACTGCGCCAGTGTACATATCTGCATATCTTTGTATACAGCACACCTTATACAGCAGATCTTCATCTTCCACTGTCTCTTTCTCTCTTCACTCTCTCTCTCAGTCTTAGTCCCACGCTTCCGCATCGCTGCACTCTGACATGGTATCAGAGCAGTGAAGAAGGGCTGACTGAGTGAAGAATCTACCTGAAGAGGAGATTCCATCGCGACACAAGACTGCGTTTCCAGCGTTCGAGGGTGAGCGAGAGGGCTGCGCATCGGAACAAGGCTGAAGCGAGCGTGGACGCGCGGGAAAGGAGTCCAGTTGGTGAATTTGCTGCTGTTTGCTGCTGTTTGAAGAGGAGGAAGGCTGTGTTTTCAGCTTTCAAGTACAGGTTTTACTTTTTCATCGCCTCCGGCAGTTGAAGAAGGCTCGAGACGCGGAAGAAAGAGCCCTAGCAAGCTGCGTTTTCACAGTCAGAGGGGGATGCTTTTGCATTTGTGCAAACATTATAGGTGAAGATGTCTACAGAGATTGACTTGGAGTTCCAGACGATCATGGATCGGAAGGTGCCTATCTTACCGGCTCTTCCCTCAGATCAAAAGCTCGATGGCGACAATTACCGCATCCAGCGCGAGATGATATTGGCAATCCCTGAGTCTTACGATTTGGCAGAGCTTGTACAGGAGGAGATCGACCGGCCCTCGATGAGAGATGAGTCCAAACTCTCTTCCGATGCTCGTACGGAGTTGGCCAAGGCACAGTCTCACTGGGACTTTTTCTGTCTTGTACTACAGCCGCGATAGCCCACATCGAGCACTTGACCATAGCTCGAGAGATATGGCTGGAGCTTGACCAGATGTATAACCGGATGATCCTTATGAAGATAGTTTCTTTGGAGGTGCAAATGCGGACCTTGTCCGTGAACAAGTCTTCTTCGTTGAGGAAGCACATCAACAAGCTTAGACAGCTTCAGATGCAGGTTCAGAATGTGGGAAAGCCGATTTCCTCCGAAGACATGGCGATCACACTCTTGTCCCAGTTGCCGCCACGATTCGGTGCTTTTTACTCCGCCCTTATTGCTTCGGGGCATGAATCTACTCTTCGGTGGAAAGAGTTGGTTCCTATGGTCTTGGACCAAGAGGAACAACTTAAGGGACAGCATGCTTCCAAGTCGAAAGCTTTGACAGGTCAAGCCTCTCAGAAGAAGGGGAAGGACCAAAAGAAGAAGGAGGACAACAAGTCAAAGAAGGACAAGGAAAAAGAATCCACATGCCATATTTGTGGTAAGACCGGCCATTGGAAGAAGGATTGCCCCGACAAAGACAAGGACACCAACAAGAAGAATTCGAAGGATTCTGGAGCGGTGACTGCACCCTCATCAGCTGCGTTTCTTCATCTAGCAGTCATTAAGGACTCTCCCCCAAATGCTTCTGATGCTGCAATGACAGCCCCCCAGGCTCAAGAGTGGATCGTAGACAATGGTGCCTCCCGACACATGACTCCTTCATCAGTTGGTGTTGCCCAATTGCGACCTTCACGTGGGCAGATTCTCATCGGAGATAGCTCTTTGGTGTCTATTACAGGCCGGGGTGAGATGCAGCTTATTCCAGATGGACGTGGTGGTACCCATACCTCAGAGGTGTTGCATGTGCCAGATTTAGGGTATCATCTACTTTCTATTCATAAGATTTGTTCAGGACTTTTGGTGGAGTTTGACAGTGATTCGGTACGAGTCCTTGATCGTGGATCCCGACAAGTTCTCTCATCAGGATATGAGGAGAACGGCATCTACAAATTGACGTCTTCTACCGCTCTCCCTACTCTTCTTCTTACCTCTCAGACACAGTCCGAGCTATGGCATGCTCGGTTTGGTCACCTAAACTATGATTCTCTTCAGAGGGCGTCACATGGACAGCTTGTTCGAGGGTTGCCGGACATAGTGGTGACCTAGCAGCCATGTGTCTCCTGCATACGTGGAAAGCAGCATAGGGATGCGATTCCCAACAAAGCTTCGCGGCAGTCTACTTCCCCGATGGAGCTTGTATCTACAGATCTTTGTGGCCCTATGCGGAACGAGTCCTTGAAAGGGAGCTCGTACTTCATATTGATCGTAGATGACTATAACAGGATGACTTGGGCCTAGGGAGAAGCTTCTAGATGAGACCATAGCTGTGGAGTACTGCAAGACGGAGGACAATCTTGCATATTTGTTTACGAAGGCGCTTCCCCAAGCTCTACTTCGGAGACATGCCAAATCCCTCAGGCTTTTGCCCCGTCCAGGCTCCGAGAGGGGGTGTTAGCAATTGTCAGTCATCCCCTGACGGAGCAGACAGCCACGTCAACTGCCACGTGGCAATCTGGTACAATCGAACAGATCTATACCAGTCGGCTGCATTTAATGCAGCCGACCTGCCATATTTGCTCACATTATTCCTGGCTATTTATAGCCAGCAGTCAACACATTATTCCACACTTGTGTTTTGCAGATTTCAGGCTGGAGATTCGTGCAGACTGCAGCGTACTTCGAGGTGAACAGCAGGTTGCATCGTCGAGGTGGAGACACGCAGTCCTACACACCGCGCCCGTGTACATATCTGAATATCTTTGTATACAGCACACCTTATACAGCAGATCTTCATCTTCCATTGTCTCTTTCTCTCTCTCTCTTTTCTCTCTGTGTTCACTCTCTCTCTCAGTCTTGGTCCCACGCTTCCGCATCGCTGCACTCTGACAATTTGTCCGTATTTGATGCTCATGAAGATATATTGATGCAATTGAGACAGATTCACTGTAAAAATTTTGGAGCTTTTCGCATCGATGATGCGCTTTGAGTCGATTTGAGCCTTGACAGTGAAATTTACAGCAGATTCACTGCAGAGTGGGAGAAATGTGAACTTGGGATGTTTCAAATGTTGTAAAAGGGCACATTCTCTTGGCACATATATTGCTGAATGCTCATTCTGCAATGAAACAATGGTATATACAGCACTTGGATTATTGCATTCGGGCATTATGGTGATGTATTACTGAAGTGGAAGGTGTCATTTATGCAAATGCATCAGATTTGATTTGTGCACATGCTGTAATCAATACTTGAGACTGAAATTGCAACAAAACATCTACTTCTTGGACATCTTGGAAGTACAAGTGTGTGTACTTGCTATTACACTTAGCAACTTTGCTAATTGGCTGAAAGTATTCAACACTTTATTGCAATTTTTATTGCTAAGATGACCAGTAGTGCATCTACATCTGACACAAAGAATCTCTTTGAGATTCATAAATTTGATGGCAATGGCTTTGATCTTTGGAAAGATCGTATACAAGGTATACTCTTTCTAAAGGATTGTGATGATGCCTTGGCAGAACATAAGCATGTTGCTTTGTCAAATGAGGATTGGGCTAAAATAAATGAAAAGGCCATTCCTTACGTTAAAATGGATGTCACAGATGATATCTTGGTTTATATCAAGGGACTTACTATTGCATATGCAATTTGGGAGAAACTCAAGGCGACGTATGAGAATACAACTCCTATCAATCACGTACATCTCATGCGAAAGTTGGTCAACTTGAAGCTTGATGAGTTTAAGCCTACCTCAAAGCATTTGAATGCTTTCACCGGTATTTTGAGTCAGTTACAGGATGCAAGCTTGCCATCTTTTGATTCTAAATTGAGGGCTATCTTCTTGCTCATGACTTTGCTCGATTTATGGGAAGCACTAGTTGTGCCATTGAGCAACAACCCCAACTTAACATTTAATGGTATAAGTGATTATATTCTCAATGAAGAGATTAGACGCAAGGCAAGTGGGGAAAACAGTGGATCAGCCTACAATGTAAGAGAAAGAACTAAAAAAAGATCAAATGTTACAAATAAGAACAAAAATCGCAGCAAAAACAAGAAAAAACAGCAAGATGTCACTTGTTATCAATGTGACAATAAATGCCATAAAAAGCCCGATTGCATGTACTTTAAAAAGGAACAAGAATGTAAGAAGCAAGCTAATGCAAAAGGCAAAAAGAATGAAAAGGATGACAGCTCTACCCCTAAGGAAACAAAAAAAGTAAATGCGGTATCTAATGTTGTTATTGAGGAGATAGAAGAAGATAAAGATCTGATTTGCTGGTTGCATCTTCAGATCCACATGCTATGACAGTGAAGGACATGTATATCACTAAAAGAAATGTGATAGATGCTTTGTTATCAACTCATGATGGTTTGTCACAATTGTGGATTGCTGACAACGGTGCTTCATTTCATGTAACTCCATCTTTGGAGTGTTTTTTTTCTTATACAGAAGGTAAGCTTGGAAAAGTCTATCTAAGCAACAACCATGCATGTGATATTGAAGGAATGGACACCATAGACCTGACTCTTAAAAATGGTCAAAAATTGATCCTTCATGATGTTAGGTATATACCTGGCATCAAGAAGAGTCTGCTTTCTATTGGGCAGCTAGACAACAAAGGTTACTTCACTACTTTTGCTGGTGAAATGTGGAAGATACAGAAAGAGACTATACTAGTCACTAGAGGTGGTAAAAGGAACACTCTTCACGGGTTATGGAGATGAAGGTGAAATGGGCTATAGAGTTTGGATTCCAAGCATGCAAAAGATGCTACGCAACTGGGATGTGGTATTTAATGAGTCAAAGCTACTAAAAAATGTCACATCTAATGACTTAGACAAAAAGAAAGTGAAATGTCAGCATGATCAACCACTTGAACAGCCATCAGCCATTGAAAATTTAGCTCCATTTGATACTAGTTATGATAACAAGCATCATAACCAGTGTATCATCATTGAGCCAAACGAAAATGGGCAGCAAGGAAAGGGATGCTGAAAACCAGCTTGGGCAACAAAATCAGCATGCTGAAAATGAATTACAGTAGCCTGAAAATGTATTACAACAACCTGAACATGCAGTTCAGCAGCTAAATAATGAGGTCATAGACATTCCTTTGGATGTGGATCCATTGCCTTATAACACAGATCATTGAGTAAGAAGGTCTACACATGTCAAAAGACCTATACAAAGGTTCGATCCCTCTTTGGATTGCATTTTGCTCACAGACGAAGGTGAGCCTCTTACGTATAAAGAGGCATTATCATGTGAGTTAAAGAAAAAGTGGGAGATAGCTATGCAAGAAGAAATAAAGTTATTGTATCAGAATGATACTTGGGATTTCGTTCCATTACCCAAAGATAGAAAAGCCATTCCTAACAAATGGGTCTATAAAATCAAATGTGTGGATGGCAAACCCAAATACAAAGCCAAGCTTGTGGCTAAGGGCTATACACAAAAAGAGGGCAATGATTTTCAAGAAGTCTTTTTCCATGTTGTCAAAATGACCACTCTTCGGGTATTATTTGCCATTGTAGCATCTATGGATCTTGAACTTGATCAAATGGATGTTAAAACTACATTCCTGAATGGTGATTTTGAAGAAGAGTTGTACATGAAGCAACCAGAAGGCTTTGTTATACAAGGAAAGGAGCATTTGGTATATAAGCTTAAGAGAAGCTTGTATGGTTTGAAGCAGGCTCCTAGACAATGGTATAAAAAGTATGATGCCTTCATGCTTTCACATGGGTTTAAAAGAAGTAATACAGATCACTACTTATATATCAAGAAGGCTGATGATGGAAGCCTTATTATACGTGTGCTTTATGTGGATGATATGCTTATTGCTGGTAAGTGTAAAAGCCAAGTCAATTCATTGAAAAAACAATTGAATTCAACCTTTTTCCAAGAAGGACTTGGGTCCAATTAAACACATTTTGGGCATGCGTGTGACAAGAAATAGAGAGCAGCAACTCTTGTTTCTCTCACAAGAAAAGTACATCAACAAAGTACTTGATCATTTTTCTATGGCTAATGCTAAGCTACTTGGTGTTCCTTTACCACTATATCTTAGGCTTAGCAAAGCAGATTGCCTAAAAGATGATAAAGCAACCAACTCTATAAAGGGTGTCCCATATGCTTTAGCTTGCGGTTCACTTATGTATGCTATGGTTGCCACTAGACCTAACATTGCTCATGAAGTGGGAGTTGTGAGCAGATTTATGTCAAATCCTGGCAAAGCACATTGGGAAGTAGTGAAATGCATCATACAATACCTTAAGGGCACACAAAGAAAATGTATTTGCTATGGAAAGGGTACATTAGATATGCAAGGGTACTCTAATGCAAACATGGTAAGAGACTTGGATACTCGCAAGTCTACTAGTGGGTACATTTTTACCTTGACTGGTGGGGCAATTTCTTGGTGCTCTAGATTGCAAAAGATATTAGCACTTTCTACCAATGAGGCTGAATATATTTCAGCCACTAAAGCTTCAAAAGAAGTTGTTTGGCTTGGTCGTTTGGTCAAGCATTTTGGACTGCCCACCAAAACACCTGTACTTGGATGTGATAGCTAGCGTACAATATGCCTGGCTAAGAATGCCATATTTCATGCACGTGCCAAACATATTGATATTAGGTATCATTTCATAAGACAGGTTCTTGATAATGATCTAATCACACTAACTAAGATCAAAACACAAGATAACCCTGTAGATGTTCTCACTAAAAGTCTTGCAAAGGCTCAACATGAGCATTGCATTCGACTAGTGGAAGTTGATTAAAGGTTCGCTTATGACCTTTAAGTAGAAGGTTGTTAGGTGTAAAGGCCCTTATGCTACTCCTGTGTGTATATTACTTTACACACGTGAACTCACCCTTGCGGGTCTAAGTGTACCGTACCCTAAGTATAAATACATTCTTTTATTCTTTGTGTATACCACACTAGTACACACCTATCGGTCGACTCACTCTTTCACTCACCCACTGTTCACTCAACCACCGCTGCACCTCGATCGACGCGCATACTCTATTTTGCTTCCGCTCATACTCTTCACTTGGTACTTGTCCCCTTGCTCCTGCAAAGGAGGGCAACCACCCTCCTGCGGAGGTTCCAAAACAGTCATATTTGTAGGTTTCTTCTATATCTTATGACGTTTGCTCACTTCATCGTTTTCAGAATCTTCAGGGATGTCCTCAGCCCAAAACTCCTCATCCGAATCCAAATCGTCTTTACCTTCTACGGCAGCCAAGTGCTGATTGACAAAATCCATATTGATGCCATAAGCTCTCTCTCTCTCTCTCTCTCTCTCTCTCTCTCTCTCTCTCTCTGTGTGTGCTGTATCACAGATTTTTTCTGCTGTGTTAGAAATCTGCACCTGTGTGTGCCTCTCTCTCACTGCTGAGGTCACACAGCTGCTGAATCACAGATCTCTGTCTGCTGTGTCAGAAACCTGCACATCTGTGTGCCTTTTGATCTTACTGCAGGGGGTTTGAAGGCCAGAACAGACAGAGGACTGAAGGCCAAGTCTGTAATGCACACAGATCTGACCAGAACTGAGAACAGCAGTGCTGTTTAGGGCTGCGCAGGTCTGGCCTTCAATCTATCTACAGGTCGTCACCTGAACAGTGCCAACCACCTTCTCCCCCTGCCACCAAGACGCAGCAGGGTGACACCCTGTGCAGAAGGCACAAGATCCCACAGCAGCTTGAAGACGAACGGTCAGGAGCTACCAAACACAGGGCAGTCAGGCAACAAGGCTGGGCACAGGGTAGACAGACAAGAAGGCACAGGGCAGGCAGTCCATGACAGGTGCGAACCCTAGGCAACAGGGCTGGCGACCCAATCTCTCTCTCTCTCTCTCTCTCTCTCTCTCTCTCTCTCTGTGTGTGTGTGTGTGTGTGTGTGTGTGTGTGTGTTCCCGCATTCAACTTTCTTCCATAGCTATCATGTTATCATGGCATGTACTCAACACTTATTCCACCTCACTTTACTCCTTGCTCTCACTCTTAGTGTTTATACATTCTAGCTTGTTTCTAAAGTTTGTATTACTAGCCTGAGATCAAGCAACTTTCGACAATTTGATCAACACAAGATTCTTAAATTTGGATGAATCATTGTTCATAACAAGGCAACATATGAATATAAAGAGGAGTTTAAAGGCTTTTAGCTATGATGTATGTTCATATGGTGACCTTCAAAAGAAAAGTACTTACAAAGCCAACCGAGGCTCTACTATGACAAACATAAGTGGATGCAAAGGAAACAATAAGGTTACATCCAGACAAGAATACACATTTATTTGGATATTGGCACCAATTGTCTAACCTCTCCAATGCTTAATCGATCTGTTTTGGCCATTCATGGACACTACACATATCATGGTACTGCAAGAAAATCTAGGTTTTACTCTCAAAGAAAATCTTCTAGGCCATTTCGACGACTTGTATAAACCGTTTACGAGTATCATATGAACCTACTACTTCCAAGATCAAGTTTGAGAAGACAAGAAGGTTTGTTAGAAAACCTTTAAATCCAAGACTGAGTATTGTATCATTATTTTGCTCCATTTTTGTATGTCAGCTTCTAATGCCTCAAGTGAAGTCATTTCATGAGTGCATGTTTAAGAGCAATCAGCACACTATGCTAGTGACATTTTTTTTGTTGGCAAATGCCTAAACTTTTTTCAGCTTGTATACATATGGAGGAAGTGAATTGTTGGGGGTCAAATATATCATGCAACATCCTATGTGATTTTCTAGCCCTTGCTATGGCACATGCCTTCCATTTTTAACAATTAGTAGTATGATAAAAATGGTATGCTTCAAATGTAACTCTGCATTCTGACTAGAGCATATGAAGTACTATTCCAAATCCGAAACCAATACAATCTTGCAATAGTGAATTACTTATGAACCTGCACATACAGTATTGTTAGTGCGAATAAAAGAACATATTGATATGAAAAAAGAGCACTGTACATACACTACACAAATTAGTTACAAACCTCCACATGCACTAGTATTGATATTGACAAAAATAGCAATATTAATCAAGAAAAAAGATTGGAGATATACTTTTTCTCTGGCTCGAGAACTAGACCATTTGACTCCAAACCCGCATCTTGTGAAGTTTCAAAATTTGCATCCTGGCTGAAGTTTTTTAGCTTGCACCCTTGACCGTGCATATCCTATAAACAAACGCATCAGCTATAAGGTTAATTGCATACACAATCATCAGCCTGTACTTGAGATGTTGAAATCCCAATTTCCAAACTCTCAAACTTGACACACTTGAAATGGTCCACACACTAAAAGTACTTTGGACTCCTATAAGACATTGAGTCCTAAATGCACAACTCAAGAAAATGATAAGAGAATCCAAAGGCAGAAATGATCCTCTTATTATATTACATCAGTGTGGATATGTACAGGGTATAGGCTGCTAACAGAGTATCCGCATTGTACTCCAGGCCATGAACTATCCAGCACCCTCCTGCACTCTATATCCACAAAGCATGACTGCTCAATCCAGAACAATCCCTCTATGAGTCATGATCAACCTTCACTCAATCTCGCATAGCCACAAGCACTTCTGCTCACCCTCCAGGAACATCGCACTCATGCTTGCGCCATTTGGCACTTATGATCTTCCTGAAGACTCGCCTGAAGTAGACCACATTAAATCCAAATCATCTCTGCAACCATTCAATGCACTATCCACAATCTGATGATGATCCTTGTTCATGATGTTGGCTGCCTCATATAGCATTTTTTTAAATATTCAGCCTGATTGATTCATTTAACAATCAAAGTAGTCCAAACAAAACATAATATGTCAATGCCATTTCATGGTCTGACCTGGCCTGACCTATTTTGCTGCCCCACATTGACCTGCTGTCCAGATTGCCACAATTACATGTTGTTCTGCTGAACTGTTGTTTACTCTATGGCATCAGATACTACATTGCCCACCATTAGAATTGCAGCTGTCCCCAACTACAGGACATGTATTTTTTTGAAACCTCACTTAACATGTGGATTAATTTTTAATCACATGATTAAGTAAACGTTGCTCATGTGAGGTGCAACTGGGGTTAGAGTAAATTTACGAGCCCAAGACCCGAGAAAATCACGGGATATCAAAGGCAAAAGTTGCTATAAGTTATGTTGCACAAGTACTTGGTGGTATCTGATGTCAATTGTTGGTCTAGGTCATTCATTTGGCCATAAGTGTCAATTGGTGACACTATTGATGTGGTGTTTAATGGTACCTAACGCCGATCTAATGGTCAAAGATGACACAGAGAGATTCAAGAGTGGAAGATGCCTGGCCAATTTAATTATTGGCCAATCAGATTATTTTTCGGGGCACCAAAATAATTATTAAATCAATTTTCAGTAATTAAAGGCTGAAAATTAATATTTAATGATGGATAATGTTGGAAAAACCGTTTGGGAAGGCTGAAGAAGAGGGAAAACAAAATCATTCTTGCTATAGCAAATGTGAGAGAGCTGTGAGTAACCATGGCCAGCCTATTTTCAGCCATTGCAGCAAACCACAAGTGAGATTTGAGGAGGCGATTACAAATTCGGACCCTCCACAGCTGGGCGATTGCATCTAGGTACAAGATGACAACAACTGATTTGGATGTCTCAGCTGCGACAGCATTTAATGTTGTTGTGGTAGGGCAACAGCTGCACTTGATTGATTTTCAATCATTCTTCGCAATAAAACTCTGAATTTTCTCTCTCTACAACTTCCTCTCTCATCTCCTAGCCATTTCACAGCCTTGCTTTGAAAATCTCAGCATTTGGACCCTTGGAGACTAAGAAATTGCAAATTTCTATGTTGTAAACCCTGATTTACAACAGAAATTAGGGTTTCGGAGCAGCCTCGGGAATCGTGCCAAAAATTGGAAGCTCCAAGACTTGGATTTTTCAAGGCTGAAGGTGAATTTCAGCTAAATTCAAGTGGAGGACTAGCCAGCCATTGAATTTAGGGCATTTCCATCATCTATGAAGTGGGTGAAGGCCAATTAAGTGCCCAAATCAAGGGGCAAATCAAATTGAAGACTTGCTAGTCACTTTGGACAGCAACAAGCAGAGTTTGGATTGCGAAGGGGATCCGGAGAATCCCATTGTAAATCAACTTCTTCTTCAATAAAGCTAAAGAAATACCAAAAGAAGCGCCAATTTCGGGACCAATCGAGTGTGCATTGTCCAAGATCAGTAGGTAAATTTGTATTTTCAGATTTGCATTTATTGTTTGCTGCTGTAATTAAGTTGTAATCAGGGATTTACCACCCATCCATGTAAGAAAGGTTGGTTACACTACACCCACCCAAATCCACAAATGTGCAAGTAATCTCTAAGAAGATTGCCACAAGGCTCCACACAACTACAATGCATCCACGCGAATCCACAAATGTGCGAGTAATCTCTTAGAAGATTACCACAAGGCTCCACCCGTGGAAACTGATACCTAAACTTCTCATAGTTGCCTCATCTCCAAAACTCCTAATTCTCGAGTACCTACAATTGCCACCATAAGTATCGCAAACCAACAAACATCAACCTAGTCACCCCAAATAAGCAACTCATACACTTGCATTCATCTAAGCAATTGTGAAACCTTAGACCTCCATCCATGTGACGTAATGATCAAATGTGACCAGGTGCCACAAAGAAAACTTTGAACCAACGACTAGCCCAATTGGTGACCCACCCCCAAATCCTGTTGAGATTTACTCTAAATGGATGCTTATAGCTATAAACAAGAGAATCCCACCTCCAAGGCACACATCTAGTCTTCTTGCAAATGCTCCTCAATGATTATCTTATTATCTTGGTTCTACTCAAGTAGCGCTAAGTCCACACTTTGAGGAGCCATCAACATTCTATATACATGCAAGAGCTACGAACTCCACATCTATGTTTGGGCAAATATCATATTCCCTGTGAGCAATTGGATTACCACCCAAGGAATCCATCTCCAAGGCAATTGCTATGGAAAAAGAACCATGTTGCCTCACACAAGTTTCAAGTCATCTGCATGTTGCTAGCTCCCAACCACCTATGGGTGCTTCTACAAAGGAGATGAACTTTGGATGATTGCCCTCCCTGAGTTCAAGTAGTTGAGAATGCAATAGGTGTCATGCAAGGTCGGTGTCACAAGGATGTGATTTATAGCTCACTCTTTGGGCAAGTCCAAGGCATTGCTTGAGTTGTGTTGGACATGGGCGAGTCCATCAATTGCTAAGGTTTTGTGAATGAATAATGAATTAATTAAAATGTAAGTTTACGCAAACATATAATTAATTCAACTTAAATGAACCTTAATTTGATAGTTTCATTAAAGTTTAAACTAATAATGAAATTTTGGCTTCCGGCCAACCACCAAGACAAATTCCCAAATCAGCACATTATATGGCATAGAAATCTTGCAACCTTCTCTTCTCTCCTCCCTTGCAACACTTCCTACCAATTGCTCCCTCCCTCTCCTTCACACATCATTGTCTCTCTATGTCTTGACATCACACGCACACACGTGCACGCTCTCTCTCTCTCTCTCTCTCTCTCTCTCTCTCTCTCTCTCTCTCTCTCTCTCTCTCTCTCTCTCTATATATATATATATATATATATATATATATATATCATTCTTTTCATCTCTCTTCAACACCATACTCTTTTTCTCTCTCTTTGACATCAAATCATTTCTTCGTTTGGATTGACATTTGAATCATCATTAGCATTGATGTTATCAAAAAATAACAATAACATTAAATGTTACCAATATGATAATATCTCATGTTAAATTAACATTAAAAACGATAATAGCATTAATATCAAACGTTATATCAATTGTCAAGAAAGAAACTCTAATGCCTACAAATCAAGGTTTCAACTACTACTGACGACCATCGGCCCTAGCCTCGAAGTGACAGCTTGAGAATAAATTGTACTCAACTTGTGAAATCTCAAATGACCAGTAAGGGCCATGGTAGTCAAAGATTTCTTTGACAATGTCAAAATCTCATGGAGCAAGCTATGAGACCCACTCCTGCTCGGTTCTCAACATAGGCTACTCTCGAGAGTGGAGTGGAGTGGTGTGGAAGTGTTTGAAGTCTTCTTCCCTTTGAGAGTTCCTATTTCTAATGTTGAGCTTCCCAATCAAGGGCCTAGGTTTCTCTCGAAAGTACCTAGCTCTAATATCATGTAAATAAATACTCAAACACAAAAGAGAAACAAAAATGTACAACAAAGCAAAGAGTGATAATAGAACTCAGAGGTGAAGAGTAACTCAGAGACAAAGAACAGAACAAGAATGAATAATGAATAATACAATACTTAATGCAATAAACACACTATTCAGTATACAAAATCTTGAACTCCCATGTTTCCAAAGGACCACAGCAAGTGATGAGCTAGAGAGCATGTTGTACTCTATATAGATCCCAAAATGAGATCAGCAACTACAAACACACAAGTCTTGCATCTAGATCAAGTTGATCAAGGCAATGGCAGCTCAGAAAAAATTGACAACAGGCTGAAAAATGATCAAGAAGATAACAATGACACTTGGAACTGCAAAACACTGCCCACAAGCTGCCTTGGAAGGCTAACAATTGCTGAGAGCTGCACAAACAAGTAGTGGAGAAGCTGTATGCAGCAAATGCAAATATCTGGAGGCCCAAAGACTAATGGTGATGACTGGTAGACTGCACAAACAAGTTGAAGATGAATCACCAACACAAAACGCAAGTGTCAAGGCTGAGATGATTGATTGCCAAGAGCTAGAACAAGGCTGAAAGTACCATCAACTCAGGTACCTATCAAGGAGGGGTGTAGACAACAGTGGGAAGAAGGCACCAACTAGAGAGCACTTGTAATAATAAGAGATGGGCTGAGTGGAAGCACATCCTCTATTTATAGATCTGGATCTTCCCAAATTAGGGTTTGGCTTGTGGGGCACATACACTCTCTAGTAAAGCTTGATAATTTAATGGAAGTTTGATAATAAACATGTTTTGGGGCTGTTTTAGAGAGCTAATCTTTTTGTACTACATTTCTTTGCTCAACATGCAAGACCCTTGATTGGCCCACGCTAATCATACCTGTCAATGAAAGGCTCTCAATGCTAAAGCAAACATCCAGATGATACAGAGGTAACTTCCTTAGTTTCACTCACTCATGATTATAAAGCTTTTCCCCTAGCATTCAATTGTTGGAGTCATCTCATTGAGCCCTACATATCAATCTCAATCACAAGCTACAAGAGTTCTCCAACAAGGAAGAAAATTATCTAAAAATCTGACTGCTGCAACCTGTTAACAGCTTGGGTGGCCTTCTCTATAGCCAAATCGGCCCGTTTTCTAGCTTTTTAGCCTGCATTTTACAGGCTGTCTTTGATGTTTACTATTTCTAGGATTGTTTCAAGGATCAGGACCTATTACTAACTCCTCAATACCTGCATTTTCCAGGGCTGCATCTGTGCTTTGTGTTTACAGGCTGTGGCAACAAGTTTCCCTTGTACAACATCATTTTAATGCCTATTAACTCTATGTTTCTGTTCTCAACATCTATGTTTTGATCTTCTGCTTCTGTCCAAGGTTGGAGACACTGTTTTCAGCCTGTTTTCAATCTCTGGTGGCTGCAACCTTTGTGTTTTGGACAATGTTGACTGTATTTTGCTTTGTTCTTTCCTATTTGGTTTGTTTTTGCAGCAAGTATCTTGTTTTTTGATGAGCCTGTGTGATACATTGCTCAGCTTTAGAGAACGTTCTTATGTAGCCGCTGTTGTATTCTTCTCACTACACTCCACTTACTCTTGATCCTTTCTCTATGTGCTTTCTTTACTGCTTGAACTCTTGAAATTGTTGTGAGTCTATTTTCTTGGCACATCTCTATCCCTCAAGATCCCTTGCCTCTCCTCATCTTTGCATCTCCCTCATCATGGCTCCTCTAGATTCTCATACTGATGCTTAGCATGCAAACATTGCTTATTGATCTATGAGGGTTATGTTGGTTGGAGACTTCATAGCAGGTACTAGTGAAGAGAGGGAGCCAATGCCGATGCCCACACGACTAGTGTGCACAATTTCCCCACAAGTGACACTATTAAAGTAGCATCTTGTTACATAAGTATTCTCATTTCTATTATGTGGCATTCTTCTATGCATCTCATTGAACAAAACACCCATGGGCCTCTTGCTCACTTAGGATCCTGACCAATCTCCACTTGCTATTCAATCAAGTATATATCTCTTCCCCATTACTTCATCGTTGGCACCTTTGTAAGTGTCATGAGGGCATGTATTTTTAAAACCTCACTTAATATGTGGATTAATTTTTTAATGACATGGTTAAGTAAATATTGCACATGTGAGATGTAACTGGGGTAAGAGTAAATTTGCAAGCCCAGGACCCGAGGAAATCACAGAACATCAAAGGCAAAAGTTGCTATAAGTTATGTTGCAAAGTTACTTGGTGGTATCTAGTGCCAGTTGTTGGCCTTGGTCATTCATTTGGCCATAAATGTCAATTGGTGACATTAGAGAAGTGGCATTTAATGATACCTAATGCCAATCTGATGGTCAAAGATGGCGCAGAGACACTCAGGAATGAAAGTTGCCTAGCCAATGAGGCCAAGCATCAACAAGTATTTTCTCGGCATAACTTTGCAAATGTGCACCTCACATGTGCACAACTTAATAATGCCTAAGTTTAGCATTAAAAATACACATCCACATGACAAACTAGCACCAACACCTTGGCCTCTCTAGGGTGGCATTTGCCGCTCCCAAGGGAAGATGACCATTGCTTTTGTAGTCTTGGTAGATTCTTAGGTGGCCAATATGCACCATTGACCAATGCCTTAACACCTTTGGGGTGGGATCGCTTGCAATAAATAGAGGTGAGCTTTGCTTGGTAATCCCTCTTGGTTCCCATTTTGGGCCTGAGAAGGGGTGTTAAGCTAAAAACAGTGCATTACGCATTAAACCTTCAATGGCTCATTAAAAATCCCCAAAACTCATATCCACTTAGGGTGCTTCAAAGTCTCACAAGTAAACCCTAGCACATCTTCACAAGGACGGCTAGATGGGGCAGCCTGAATGGGAAGGCCACAGGGCAGTCACATGTACCAACCAGGTCACATGGCGAGCACAGCTGCAGCCAACACAATCAACAGGTAATCAGCGCAACCAGGTGGAGTTAGGCAACGTGTCTACCAGCCTACAAATGGCCTCCTCTCTTGCTGAACAGTTTGCCCCAAATGCTGCAATCACTTATGGCAATCCATACAGGGGAAGACCTGTGGTCATATACTAACCTGTAGCAGTTGCTTCTCCTCAAAAAGCGGAGAAAAAGACTAGCTCTGTCGTTTGAACAAACAAGATTTACCTGGTTTTTTGCTAGCTGTACTGCTTTATATTTCTGTGACATCAACCAGACGACAAGAACATGCCGCAAGTGAGGATTATAGACTACTTTGTATTGCCAATAACATAAGAATCTATGCCTCTTCCCTAGGGCATTATGTGGGGCATCGATCTCGATGGGGTAAGACTGTGGAGGGAATGTGCTCATCCTTCCAGCCCTACTCATACTCATAGGACAGTTTTTAATATGCTTTCCAGGTTTATCCCCGAGCCGAAACATACAGATGCAGCAGGGAGGGCAAGAGGGAAAAAGCACATACCTTGTATTTGGCCATGGCTGAATTGAAGGCCGTGATGAGAGCTGAATCATCCCATAGCTCGGCCATCCCAAATGGTCCACAGAGTAAGCTATGCACCTCCAATGCCGTAGAGTATTGCCCTTGCAGCCTGCAGGGTTTCTGGCCGCACTCCCAACAAAGTTCAAACTAGTGCGTTTATGGTTTATACGAGTTATAAGCTCTGTCTGCTTCCTTTTGCTTACAAAAACCAACAAGGGGCGATTTGACAACAAACATGCAACACATGGCTTGCTTTGACTACAATGATGTGCAAATACCCTCCAATCTCAAGGGACAAAATTTTATGGTTGTATTAAGGCCTGATGATTTTTCTTCATTTAATTATGTGGAGTGTTAAAAGTTTGCATCTTCCAAAGGAGCCTTAAGGTTTCTTTCAATTTGTTAATTTTACAAAATTTGACATTTAACTTAAACTTTATAATGGTCCTTCTTTCATTGTATATGCCTAAGAGACATGTACTCTTGCCCTCATTTGGTGCGACCAGAAAACTAGTATAGCCAACTATTGATGTGAAAATCCAATCGTACTCTTGTTGAGAGTCCACCATAGTAAGGCAAAAACACTTACCCGTAAATTGAACCACCTAGGAAACTCATCTTCCAAAGGAACACGACACATAAGGTAAAAGGCCACATATTCATCCCTCTTGATGTGCGTTCGAGAAGCAAGCTTTTTGAGCGAGCTTTTCTAAGCAAACTTCATTTCTTATTCCACATAGTCTACTTATTATTCCTCTTCTTCAGGGCATATATCAAGCACCACTACTTCCCCCCTCCCACTATCACCACCACCATCACCTCCACCACCGCCTCCCACTACTGCTGTCACTACCACCTCCACCACCACCATCCCTACCCATGTTTCTCCTCCCCATGTTAAGTATCTCAAGTCAAGTGTGTGTGTGTGTGTGTGTGTGTGTGTGTGTGTGTGTGTGTGTGTGTGTGTGTGTGTGCACGCGCCCCTCTCTCTCTCTCTCTCCTCTCTCTCTCTCTCTCTCTCTCTCTCTTGATTACCAACTTCTCTCTTTCTTTCCCTCTTAATTTTGCAAGGGTTATGCATCCATTTTTCACTACTCTCTTACTTTTGCAAGGGTCAAGGGTTTGCATGAGATCCATTGTCTTAAACACTTTCAGTAGTTAACATCAAGACAAAAAGAATATCACATTGTCACTCCCACATGCATATACATTCATGTGCCTCTCTCTTTTATGTGGTGATTTGTTATTACATTTGAATATATCATCACTTTCGTTGTGCACACATAAGTGAAACTACATCACACATTTTCACTACATGCAATTGAACATTATTGTGTGGACTTATTACAAGAGGGTACAATATCAAACAGTTAATATCGGGGTAACAATATTGCCTCATTGTTACTCAATCCACTATGCATACATGCATTTACATGCGCTCATGCATCTACACTCCACCCTTCCCTAGATATTTTGCATGTGCTTAATTTACACATCTTATAGTATTGCAATTAACCAAAGGCTTGTACACAATCTCCTTCACTTGCACATTCCTCTCTCTTTCTCCTCTTCTCTCTCATCCTCATTTCATTGTGCTTGAAAATCAACACAATAAAATCATTCTAAAAGTACATATTCATCATGCACATCAAATATCAGTCAAACAAGTTCCATTGCTAGAGGGTGGAATGGGTAATCCCAAGCAAAGTTTGGGACTAAACTATGGAAGCATGCTAGCTTGGTCAAGTAGAAAAGCATGTGCTCTGGGAAGACTATATCCATGGGGTTTCCCTAAAATGGTGGTGGACATATTAAAAGCATTGGGTGGGTTCCTTTGCATCTTCTCCATGCTATCATCCACAAATAGTATCCCGGGCTAAAGTACGCAACTAATCAATGTTATCAGTAAATTTTAAGAAAAGGGGCTTTGTGTAACTCCTTCTGAAGGAAGTGGTTGTGGGACTTACTTTGACATACAAAGGTTGGTTCTTCCTTTGACAACTTTACACATTCACTTCTAACCAGTTGGAGTAGCTTGCTCAAGTTGTCTTCCTTCATTGAGCTCCAAATGGCAATGTTAAACAATGTGGATATTTTCTTCAAAATCTTTGCAAGCTGCCATGGCCACAAAATCACCCAATACCTACCCACTTCCACGGGCTTCAATGATAACAATGCCTTCTACTTTGGCCACCTATGTAGAAGTACCCCATTCACATTCAACACAATTAATTTTTGAGTTGTGGAGGTAGTTGTACATGCACAAGTGGAAATGTGAGCACCCATGTATTTCTATGACCAAAAAGAGTACTATATTAGTTAAATATTGTATAAGTTTATGTAAATGTGTTACCTTTGCTCTTAGAAATCTTCCATCTTTGGCAAAGTGATACAGATGTGCAATTTGTCTATTGGAATTTAGTACTCCTGATTCAAGGTCACCACATTTGCGGATTGCAATCTAAAATGGTATCCCCTTCTTTTGTATACGTTTGCAAAAACAGGCTCCAAAAAGCTCTGCTACGTTGCATGCCTCCTGCAATATGTGGTATTCATATAAGGGATTAGGAATCTATTGAATGTCTACAAAATATATTTGCAATGGTTTGACAATATTGGATCTCATTCTGACCTCTCATTAGAGATATTGATGTATCTAGCACCCACTCATTCACAATAATGTCATCTTTTGTGGACTCCAGAGGGATAATTCCATCGTAAGTGACATCCAAATGTCTGTATGCTAGAATATATATCACATGTACTTGCATTTAAAGCATGAAATAATAATTTTAGCAATTGCACTCATTGAATGGAGCCAACTAGTATGATACATAAATAATATCTAGCATGACCATATCATGACTTTAAAACTCTCATCACTCTACCTACAATGATATAGACAAGTGTCTTATAATGAACAGTTTGTGTTATGTGTAAGGCCCAACACTTCTGTCTTAACTCCATCCATTGGCGTCCATCCTCCACAAGTTGCTTGATGAGCTCTACCATGGAGTGTGTTGTGGCAAGGAAAAGTAAAATCCTTGTGTCCTTGAGCATATGATCAGCTAGATGCATGGCATCGATTGACTCTGCCTCAGTACAGGAGTTCCACGATGGAATTCCATCCCCCAAACCATGCACAACACTATCTTCAAGGAGGAGAACCACCATAATATCGCATGTTATGTTTGTGGTTTCTACATCAACCTCAACCATCTTGTGTTGGTTGACCTCCTCCAATGCCTCTACCAATAAGGAGAATGCCTCACTTGGCTAATCACTTTGTAATGCATTTCTTATCTTGAATGGATCGCAGAGAATAGTACGCTACTCCACCTTCACCATCATAGCGGCATGGGAGACGATGATTTGTAAGGGGTCTTTCATGCTGCTTTTAGTATGAACCTTTGCATATTGACCTTGTAGCTAACAACATATTCTTCTTATTGAACATTACTATAAATAATATTCTTGAGACACATTTGTTTACTTGAGTGTGTGGCTGGCACATCCTACATCGTTGTAGCTTTGTGGGAGACAGTGTCTTGCAGGGAGCTTCCACGTGACTTTTAGTATGGCCCTTTGCATGATGACCTCACAATTCGCAACATATTCTTATTTCAAAATGATATAGATAATATTATTGAGGCATGTTAGTTCACATGTGTTTGTGGCTAGCACATCCTCCATCACTATAGGTTCATTACCTCAAATTGTATTCCCCCTACAAAAAGACAAACTATCCTTATTTGACATTGTATTGTGGGGGAAAAAAACCATGAGCCATGCTTATTTATTGATAGGTGCCACATCCCTTGGCATGGCTAGCTGTGTTCTTGCCTTCTTTCCTTCCCTACATAAGGTGACACATCACTATTAATATCGTGTAATAATAGAATATTTTTAAGCTCTCGTGTCATTTGATCACGACATGTGAAATTCATGAGCATCATTTCTTTATCTCTCTGTGCAGGGGCACGTCTACTATCATTGTAGATCCAAGACCTTCAATTCTTTCACCTCTGCATAGTACAAAGCATTCTTATTGTTACTTCTATTATCAACCAACAAGGTTTACATGCTTTCACATCATGAGTTTTCTGCATAAGCAAGGTCCCATCTCGGTGCTCTATAATACATGTGTTAGTGGGATGCGATGCCGTGTCATCGGCTATTCTCTCACCGCTTTTCATTGCCATCATGTGTCTCTCTATAGTGGTGTGTAAGATAAGCCTCTCCATCGCAAGATTTGAAAGAACTTGCTCTATCCTTCGATCCAAGTGCCTTTCACTACAACTCAAGTTTATTGGAAACATGTCAAGGGATGGAACAATACCAATCCTTTGGAACATATATGGATGAACATGTAATAAATGGAAAACTTGCAACTTTCAGTTGTCTTACCTCTACTACTCGAGTATATTGTTTGTTGTGTTGTTGGAATTGTGATCTACTCTTCAATGGTATTAATCAAGGGGCCTACATGGTCTAGTGGTTACAATTCATGTTTAGTGAAAATCTTCCAGACTTCTCCCAAAAATAGACTTGAAGAACTCTAAATCACTAAATAGAGAAGATCTCGAGCAAAATGACTCGAGGATCATAACCCGATATTTTTCTAGATTAACAAGGATTGTAGCCATTCGTCACGAAAGTTGTCGCATGAACGAGAGTTGCGAGCCATAAGTTGAAGTTGACAAAACACATTTAAAACTTGGCAAGTAAGGTAAGTCACAAAAGATTTAAGCTTTAAATCTCAATGCTTTATAAAAAGAAGGAGATTGAGAGGAAGATGACAACGAATAGGCCACCCCCCCCCCCCCCCCCTTTTTTATGGAAAAAAATGGCACACTATTTTCCCCAATTTTAACATCTTTGATTCTGAACCAAATAGCTTGAATTCACATTCAGTAATTCAACTGTGAAATATTTTCACTACAAGAATACAAGAGATGTCAAGGCTATAATACTTTAAAACATTACACCTTTTGAGTATGGACACGGTTTAAAAATAAAACTTTTATCCTTTACATGTATCACTTAGTCACTTGTATCCTAGACATGCTTCATCAAGACTTGCCAAGTGCAATAATTCTTAAACACCTAAGTCCACCGACATATCACATGGTGTAATAAAGATGGGGCTCACTACCTTAAAATACAATAAAATCATCATAGCTCCTTGACAAGATGATTGGATTTTGGTTACTTGCTCTTATCCTTCCTTGCATTGCTTACATGAAGTTGCTACAAGTTTTATGAGTCATGGAACATTAAACATGAGAAATATGGTCACGAGCATATGACTTGGTAGGTTCCCTTGGGTTATATTTTCCTGGAGCCTATTATGTGGTTGTGTACTTATGATATTCAAGAGTTCCAAGTGTATTAACAAGAAAAGTCACAAAGAAGATGGAGTTGTCTAAGTTGGCTAAGTAAGTAATGCTTCCTCAGGCTAAGAATAGGGCGCATCCTGGATGGGGTAGAATGAAGCTCAAACATTACCACACAAAGGAGAAGAAGCCATGCAACCACAAGCAGCTTAAGATGACTCTACTTGAACTATAAGTACCTTTCTTTCCATACATTGACGAAAATGGAAGGCCACTCTTGGCTATGAAAAATAGGGAAAATGTGTTTAAAAGAGGAGGGCAGCAGCCCATTCAAGGGGATTGATGCTCATTGAAGAAGAAAGAAGGAAGCTTTGAACATTGTTTGTGTCTAATTTTTCAATCCATTGATGAGTCATGACCATAGATATATCAACTTACATGGTTTTGATACTCTATGTGCACATTACTCCTTCCTCTTCACATAAAAATGCATTGCCTGCATACATGTCATAACAATATTGGCATGTATACCTTATCATAACCCTTTTTCACCTCCTACCAAAAAACATCATTTTATTTTTATCACCACTCATCTATGTGTTCTCAAGTCCAGTGAGCCTCTTGTTCCACTTCTTGATCTATATAATCAAGGCTTGTGGATTGAACTCAAAAGCCCAATCTTGCTCTTTTATGGGTTGAAATGTACCTACCTCTTGATGTAGATTCTCTTCTCTATTAAGAAAACATCTTTGGGAGACATAAAGCTTTGACTTTGGACTGTCATATGTAGCCCAACACTCTCTTTTTATTTTTGAGCTGAATCATGTCTCATTGATGCTCCATTTCTATTCTTATGGTTTATGAAGAGAACATGCTCTACTTTCACTTGTAATTGTTGCATCTAATCACTCTTGCCTTGTTAAAGCATTGAAAGTACTCTTTGGGAGATTATTTGTGGCAACTTGGATTATCCTTGGCAGCCCAAAATATGGTATTCATGGACTGAAGCTTTATTTATGATCCTCTTCTTTTATATTGGTAAAACATGGGCTATTCTTAGTTCTTACGAGTAACTACAAGCTATACTCTTTGTGAGAAAAGTTTCAAGGACATCTTTTGGCACTGTTATGAGATAATTTTGGCCTCTTCTTCTTAGCCTAAAATAGAGTATTCATGGGTTGAAACCTGTAAACACAGATTCTTCTTCATCTACAATCATTGCAAGTACAAAGTAGACTTGTAATTCCCTCTACATAGTATATTGCTTCCTCTTCATTCAAGGGAGGTTTCAAAGAAGTCTTTTGGTGAATTCTTGCCATGCTTTGGAATTAATCTTGGCTGTTCATAACAGTCAATCCATAAACTGAAGCTTTTATGCAGCTGCTTTATTTATGTTACGTTGATCTAAATCATGAAGCTCATGATCTTTTTCTGAAAAGCAAGCAACAATGATGCTAGTTCCATAACCTTGAGTTATTAAAAGGCTTATATAGGCAGTATTTATCTTGAACCTCTATCTTCATTGTACTAATCAAGTGATATGAGAAAGTGTCTTGAAGATCTTCTTCATCCCTAGGTTGAAATAAGTAGCTGTATTCATAGGCAAGGAAGGGCAAGACTCTTCTTGTATCAATTGAAGTTGTTTTCTTGTTTGCAAATAATCCATATTTGTGACCATAAGTTTCAAGCTCTTAACCCATTTATTCAACCGTCTTATGTATAAATCTATCTTTCCAAGATAAGCCAAAGTATATGGTGAACTGAAGGTTGTGAGGTTCCTCTTGAACCTATAAACATTCACTTGAATCTACTTATCCCTTGAAGACACATCTCCATCTATCTTATCTGGATTTCTTGCCAAACCCCTATGGTGACCTTCAACCCTACGCACTACGACATTGGTGAACCCGATGTGAAGGTCGGTTGTAAGAAAACTCCAAGATGGGGGATTCTTCAGGAGATATGATATGGATAAAATTGCTCTCATCACATAGTCGGGAGCCTATGTTATTATGGTCATGAATTTTGGCTTGAAGAATGGTCCTCCTGAGTTTCAAGGAGCTATCCACACAACTTCTGAGCTATATTTGACAACCTTTACGAGGGTCTATATTGATGATTTTTGTGTTTTTGATGGTAGGAGGGAGAACTTGAAGCACCTCAGCCTATGCTTTGAAAGATCTAGGAGATAATCTTGGAGATAATCAATCACCACTGCATGTTCTCCAATATCCAAGAAAATTAGTAGTGGTTTAGAAGGCTAAAGTCTGACTAATGTGTAGGAAGTCATGATGTTTGTGGGTTAAGTGAAATGGCATAGCAAGTACTTAAGGTACTTGTCACGTATTTTTTTCCCCCTTATCACTTTAACCAAGAAGGGCATGTAGTTTTTCTAAAAGACTAATCAAGAAAGAACTTTTAACATCCTCAAGAAAATGATAGTGGTGGCCCCAATATTACAGCTCTTGTATGGGACCTATTGTACAATGTATTTGTGGATGCCTCTAATCTTGCTGTGGGAGTAGTGCTTATGCAAGATAAGGCACCTAGATGGTTTAGACTAATTTATTTATGCAAGTAGAAGATTGAGTGCTACTGAAAAGAATTATTCAGTCATAAAGAGAGAATTGCTAGGTAATCAAGTGATCTTTCATGTGGACCACAAACTCTTTTGTTTCTAATTAATAAACCTTAGTTAACATGAAAATTGGCTAGATGGATGTTGTTGTTGCAAGAGTTTGATTTCAAGGTTACTCATACTCCTGGAAAAGAACATGCAGTGGTGGCTGATTATCTTAGCATATTGGAGAATGATGATATAGAAGGAGGAGTTCTTGATCAGCTACTTGATGCTGAACTCTTTGAAGTTTAGGTGGTAGACCCTGATCCATGTTATGATTAGTTGTTACATTTTTTGCGAGAAGGGGTTATGGATGTACACCTTACATCATATCAAAGAAGGAAGTTGGCATTGAAGAGTAGATAATTTTAGGTTATTATGAATACTTTATACAAGAGAGAAGTTGATAATTTCTTGAGAAGGTGTGTTCTTGAATATGAACAACTAGCAGTTCTTTATAAAGCTTATTCCTGAGTGTGAGGTGGTCACTTTTCTAGAGAAATTACATGCAAGAAAATATTAAAGGCATGATTGTGGTGGCCTCCTATCTTGAGGGATGGCCATCAATATGCTAAAGAATGTCTGCAAATTTTGAAGGAGGGTTAGCCTCTTGACAAGGATAGGATGTAGGATCATCCTGCACTACCACTTGAGCCATTTTAGAAATGGGGGATTGATTTGTTGGGCCTATTAAGCCAACTGCTAAAACGATAGGTAATCAATATATATTGGTTTGCACTAACTACTATATGAGTGGGTGGAGGCTCAAGCCCTGAAAGATAATAAGGCAGTCAGTGTGGACAAATTTTTATATTCTAACATCGTGACTAGGTTTGGATGCCCTATATAGTTGGTCAATGATAGAGGTAAACATTTTTTGAATTAGGTTATTCATGAATCAACAAATAGGCGCATAATATTGCATAAAAAAGTCTACTCCTTATCACTGCTGCAGGGGCCAATGGGCAGTGGCGAGCTCCAACAAGATTTTGCTTCGTATTTTCAAGAAAATAGTCAAGGAAAACATGAAAGATTGGGATGAAAAATTGGATTCTGCATTGTGGGATTTCAGGACTGCATATAAAGTAACAACTAGACTTACACCTTTTAGGCTAGCATATGGATTAGAGGCTGTGGTGCCTATGGAGTTTGTGGTTCCAAGTTTTAGAGTTGTTGTAGAATACAAGTTGCATCCTAAAAAGTCCCTGTGCAACATAGGTTGGAATAGCTTTTGAAGTTAGAGGAGGATAGGATGTTAGTTGCCTATGTTCCAAGAGTTACTCAGGAGCAAAGACAAGCCTAGGTGAATAGACACATTAAAAAGAAAAATTTTTGAAGAAGGGGATTGGGTTGTGCTTTATAATTCTTGACTTTGCAAATTTCTTGGTAAGCTAAAGCTTCGGTATATGGGGGCATTTATAATCAGTAAAGACCTTGGATAAGGCACATTTCTATTAAAGGATTTGCAAGGTAATGTTTTGAAACCTGCAATCGATGGATTTAGACTTAAAGGCTTGTTCAACCTTACTATTCTAATATTAAACTAAATATTCCAATTGGGATAAAGGAATCGGTTAAGGATGGTTACATGTGTGAAAGGGCACAAGTTCATGTTCATGATGTGATAGTTGGCACAAAAGGGGTTGAACTCAATGAGGACTTGGACTTTTACATTCAAATGGAGCACGAGACTAGTTCTTTTATTTTCTCATCTTTCTCCCCATTATCTTCCACAACTCAATTTGTTTCACTTGCCATGATTCATACCCGATGCACTTTAGCATGTAAGCTATCTTTATCAAAATGCGCTTAGTCAAATGAGGATGAAGAATATGAGTTTGATGCGGCTGATGATGTGACAAGTTTGCTCATTTTAAGGAAAATGATACAACACCAAAGCATGCGGTTCATCTTTCCAATCTGAGTGCTATAGGTACTCCTTTTGTTGATTCAACTTTGGTTCTTCATATTGAAGAGGATGTCCATCGCATATGGCTGGAAAAATAGGCTTGTATGTATACGCTTGCTTTTCTTGGGATAGATGGGCTGCAAATGCACATGCATCAATGGAGTTGGATATGTTAAGGCAGCCAATGGAAAAAATACAGAACGTAATGAATTGACTATAAAAGGAGCTAGTTGTGTTTTTTCTCTTCCTATGATGTCAATCCGACATCATGGTGGTGTTCAAAAGAACAAATGCATTAGGCTTTTGGTGACCTTACATGTCCCAAGAATGTATATGTTTTGAAGCGGATTGATGCAATTTAAAAATTGTAGTTAGGGTGGTTTATGGAATGCCTTATGATGTTCATAAAGACCGAAAATATTGCTAGGGAGACATACAAGATCATTTATTATGCTGAAAATCATGGAATGCCTAACTTGGTTGGTTTGTTGTATGAGCGGTTAATGATTGAGATTAAGGTCTCAAAATCTAAGAAGGCCTTTCATAAATCTAGGATGGGATGTTTTTTGGTAGGATTGTATGAATATGCTAGATCTTAGTATCCTGAATTAATTGAAGACTATTTGTTCAAGTTGAATCCATCTTCTTTCTCACATGATGTAGTTGAGACAGATGCTAAAACTAATGGTTCAGATCATGCTAAGGATGTTGATGATCTCTTTGATGGTGATAAAGATAAGCAAGCCATATATAAGGATTTGTTTTAGGTGGGTTATGATGAGGCCTATGGAAGACAAATTGCTTCGAAATTTGTGAAAGAGGATAACAACGATGTGTGTCTTGATGATGTACTTAATGCATGAAAACGAGGTAATATTGATAGTTCTAAAATTAAAGGTCACATATATTCTTAGAAAAAGTAGAAAATTGGTAGAATATGCCTTCCGAGTATGCATACACTAGATGATAAATATCAATATGTTTTTGTTGATGCTCAAATTCATGCAAAGGATACACTGGTTGATGAGCATGTGGCTGCTCATGTAAAAAATGTTCCATCTGCTTCTATGCCTTCTTGGATGGATGATTTGACTGTTGGTAGTGTCTCTAATGCAATGGGTGTAATGCAAAAAGTGATTACTTATTTTCAGCAATATGATCAACATAATGTTCAAATTGCAATAGGGTAAAACAATTGCATGATTTGTTACATGTTTAGCAAAAGAAATCAAAGGATTTGTTTAAACAATTGCAAATAAAATAGGTTGAGTATGTCTCATTGGAATTACAGCATGTTCAGAAAATTGTAGAAATGCAACAATTGATAGATAAGAATAAAATGTTTATTGCCTTGTTTGAAAGATGGACAAATGAGCTTCGGATTAAATGCCTAACAAAGATGGAAACTTTCATGAAAATGTATGAAAAGTTGCAAGTGGAACATAAACTACTGTTAGATAGATTCCAGTCTCTTTAGGAGGTGGGGCAATGGATCTTGCAGAATGTGGAGGTGGATGTAGATGCCTTTGTGGTGTTGAAGTTTGAAGTTGAAGATATTAAAAATGCTTTGTGGAGTGATGTTAAAAATGCATGGAAGTTGGTTGTTGAGAAATTTGATGGTGTGATATCCAAGCCGTATAATATGCTTAAAGATATATTTGTTTCAACAGAGCATGATGCATTGGTGTAAGAGAAAGATGCATTGGCTCAGAGGGTGACTGAGTTGGAGACTAGGTGTATGGAGTTCAATGCTAGGTTGGAAAATGCTTTGGAAGCAAAAAGACAAAGTGAGGCTTATGTGGCATCATCATTACAGCAAAAGGATTTTAAGTTTGTTAACAAAGAACATGTATTTGTAGAGGTGATTCATGAAGTTAATCATGAGTTTAGTGCTAGGAATCATGATGTTGCCACAATGCGTGGTGTTGATGATTTAGTTGTACAGATGTCCACATGCATGGACATTGTCCTTTATATAAGGTCTCTGGCAAGGTATAACTGTGTTCTTTGAGTTAGTTTTCATGCTTTTTGATAGTTAACTGCATACTTGTGGGTTCAAGTCCTAATTGTCCCAGTCATCCACCTGGCTGTGCCAGGTGTTGGGTTCGAATTATATCGTTTATTTAGTACTTTTATACCTTAGTACTTATATGCATGTAGGCTTTTATAATCATCATGTGTAAAGTGACTTTATATTTCATATTATTTTCACTTGAAGTCTAGGCATATGTCCTATGATTGAAGAAGTTGTAACCATTCAGATCCTACGTGATAAAAAATGCAAAATCATTGAGGGTAGCGCTAAAAATACGATCACTTATATTTTGTTCTATCTACATGTGTTGGTCTCTTGAATATTAATGATGTCCACTTCAAGTTATTTAATCAAGAATGATCGTGATGATAGTAAATTGTGTGATATATTTTAGAACAATAATTTTGCATTAATTAATATAATATGTCTTTTATGTCTACATATTATTCTTGAATATTAAATGCCTAAAAGGGTTATGAATTGATTCGGGAAGTTATTTGTAACAACATGGTAATTTCAAGCAATCTGATGTTTTTTATGTGTTCTAATTTGTGGTTTGAGAGGCCATAACATTGATACCACTTCTCTCTAATGTTGGGGTCTACAACTCTTAGCAAACATCAAGTTTTCTTGATGAGCTTTTCATTAACACTATAGTATGCCTCACCCCACTTAGTTCTAAACTTAGAGTTAGAGAGCTATGTCCATTTCTATTTGATTGGTTGCATTGCCATATCATACTCATCTTGTGCTTGGTAATTAAGGACAACATTATTGCATTGAGGAAAAATGCAAAAGGGTGAAACGAATAGTTAAATTAGCTTGAAGAACTACCTACCTTCCACATAACATGGGTAAGTGCAATCAATGGTGTCTTATACCATGTGAGAATGGACACTAGCTTTTTGTGTGCTTGCACCATGTCTTTGCATAATCAATTAACTTGTCAAAAATAGTTGTGTGGTTAGCCCGCCCTAGCATCATTGCTTTGCGAACAAGGTTTGGATACGAGGTATGGACAACCCCCTTTTATGCTAGCTTATATACATTCTACATTAGGATCTCATGCATATTTTTTCATCACGTTATTTTTTCATGCATATATTACCCCACGTTATTTGGAAAGGCTATTGCAAACAATCAAATATGTTAGGCAACAAACACATTGGAAAATATTAAGGTCCTATGGTTTAGGGCCACTCACATGGTTTAGGCTATTGCAAAAAATCAAATATGTTAGGCAACAAACACATTGGAAAATATTAAGGTCCTATGGTTTAGGGCCACTCACATGGTTTAGGCTATTGCAAAAAATCAAATATGTTAGGCAACAAACACATTGGAAAATATTAAGGTCCTATGGTTTAGGGCCACTCACATGTGCGTATCTCATTTATCCATGCTGTGAGTTGATGGTTACCATCCCAAACATAAAATATGAAATTTGATAAAAAGGCCCAATTGGTGTCATTAATTTCTAGCTCAAACTCCTCATACTTCTTTAGCCAATGGGAGTCTCACTCTTCTATTTGTATCATCAACCTCTTTGCACTGGTTGTAGCGAAAATGGTTGTGAGAGAAATAGGTAGAGACAATGAGACAATGAGATGGAGAATGAATCACACACTTTGTAATGCTCGTTTGCTTACACACTTGCATTGGAATAGGTGATAGTACACATATATATACAATAAAGGTGTGGATATGGTAGGTTCTCTTAGTGAAGTATCCTTCACATGTTCTAGATCTATCTCATCTAGTTTTCCTAAATATCTAGATTTTGTTTTCCTAGTTATTCTCTAAGTACATATTCAAATATTTTTCCTCTCTAGAAAATGCTAACAATATCTTCTAACATTGTAGTGAAAGTGATGGTGAGAGTGTTTATAGATGGAAATATGATCCCAATGTGACTAGATATCATAGTAAGATAGAGATTGATAAGATTATTGTGACTTAATCTTTTGGAATGAATAGCTAATTATTAATGAGAAATTTAAAGCATATTATATTTGAAAATACTCCAAGAGTCGGGCATAACATCTTCTCTCACTATCATTTTCACTACATTGGTGCCTTGAGGTCTCTAATGATACTATGAATATACCCATCCCCTAATGGACCCATTGCTGAAAAAGGTCTTTGAGAGTTGCTTGTACCTTGATGTGACTTGTCTTGTGATAGGCATGGAAACCAAATGACATAATGGGATGGGTGGCAAAGGGGTGGATGTCTGCATCTGTATGAAACAATGAAGTAATACCCACATTAACGTAAAGAAATAAAAACCATAATCGATATTATGTCACCATCTCTTATAAGCACTCATGGTTAATGTTTCCAATTGATCTTTGATGCAAGCTTACACAATACATTTATCACAAGTGATTGTGAGAGTAGTCTCGCTAGCCTCTGTCATGCGCTCCTTTTCAGTTCTTTGCATTTGCTTCTTCTTGCTTTGTGTGCAACCACCTTCTTGTTGTGTACTAAATGACTCAATGCTTTGATGGTCATTACTCTCATTGTTGGTATCACTCTCTAATACTACGAGCTTTCTCTTACCCTTCCTCATTTGCATCGTTGAAGCGTGTCTATCTTCTCCTGATGTCACTCCTTTCCCACATGCAATTGCAATGGCTGCTTGTATCTCAACAGATATCAATGATCACATTTGTGTTACTCTTCCACTTGCTCTTGGAGGGTGACTCCCCACCCTTGCGATTTCATGTTGCTAGTGGTGACAATAGCTTGTCTTGCTCTAGGTCGGGGAGGCAAGTCAAAGTCCTGTGGAGATTCCTTCAATCATCACTCTCTTTCTTGCAAACAACGATCCAAAATAAGATAAGAGAGGGAGATAAAGTGACCATAACAAATTTTTTGAGAGGAGTTGCTAATTGTCAATTCCATTGGCCATTGCACAATTTTTCCTCAAAGTCAATCTCAATATTACCTATGCCATGGGCCTTCACACCTCTCCAATGAATGGCCGGTGACAAAAACTCCCACTTGTCCAAGGAGCAAGCTCAGTGAGGGGAACGTTTGACGGACTGAACCTTCTCCTATGATTTCATCACCCTCGAGAAGGGTGACATGGTCTTGTCTTTTGAAATCAGATCTAGCCATGATGGAGGGTTTAATATTTACTTCTTGTAGATATATTACTTTTTTGATTTCCTAAACTCAAATATTAATTGTGATATACATTAACACAATAGTCAGGTAGGAATAATTCCAAGTACAGACTTTCCTACAAAGAGAGAGAGAGAGAGAGAGAGAGAGAGAGAGAGAGAGAGAGAGAGAGAGAGAGAGAGAGAGAGAGAGAGAGAGAGAGAGAGAGAGAGAGAGAGAGCCCATGTGATATGTACTATTTTTTCTCCTCACTAAGAAGGGGTCCTCGGCAGCCCCTTCTTAGGTGGAAAAAAAAGTTGCCCAAGAAGGGGTTGCCAGCAACCCCTTCTCGATGCATTTTTTTTCATGTAACCTCCTTGTTCGGTGAAAAATAATTCCATGTAACCTTCTTTGTCTAGAAGAGGAGACCTTTGGAATTATTATTCACCGAGAGAAAGGGGCTATTGACAATCCCTTCCTCGTGGAAATGAATACACATATCGCCACACACACACACACACACACACACACACACACACACACACACACACACACACACACACAAAATTAATTATCTAATTAATATATACATGTTAGTTACTTAATATATACATTAACAAATTTATTAGTATTAAATCATAATTCCATTAATAAATAATATATTAATTACTTAAATATCAAATAATATATAATAAGATAAGATAAATCAATGTCAATAATATATTAATTTAATTAAATTTCTTAATAACTAGTTTATAATATGTTAATATTAATAATGTATTAATTTAATTAATTAGTATTAATTTTACTAAAATATATTAATTTAGTTAATATTTATTATATTAACTAGTATTTATTATTATTATCTAATTACTATTCAATTATTAGTATTTACTTAGTTTAAATTATTAGTAATAAATATTTAATTATATTATTAATTACTAATACTATCTAATTACTAACAAATTATTAGCATTTAGGAGTATTAATTAATTAGATTAGTTAGTTATAGATGCTCCTGGCTGTTGTAAGGCCATGAGGGTGCACTACAAGGAAACAAAGGAATAGCGACGGTGGTGGGTAGCGATGCAGGAATAGTAGCGTCGCTATTACGCTAATAGCGACATAAATAGCGACGCTCCACAGAGAAAAAAAAGCGAGCTGAAACCCAAGCGCGTTTCATTTCACGCATTCGTGAAACATTTCGAGAGGGAGAGCGAGAGAGAGAGTGACCGTTTTGCATAGAAGATGAGAGAGGGAGAGGAAGAAGGCTTGCCACTGCAGTCGCCGCCGCCATTCGCGAAGGAGAGGAGGAGCCGCCGTCGCGAAGAGGAGCCGCCAAACCCTCTTGCAAATCTTTACAGTGAGTCCATTCTCTCTCTCTTTTACTTGTTTAGGGTTTAATTTGTGTATATTGAGAGAGGGAGAGGGAGAGGGAGGGAGAGAAAGAGAAAGAGAGGGGGAGAGAAAGAGAAAGAGAGGGAGAGGGAGGAAGAGTGCATTCTCTCTCTCTCTTTTACTTTTTTTTATATAATTTGTGTATATATATTGAGAGAGGGAGAGGAAATGAGAGAGAAAGATAGGGAGAGGGAGGAAATGGGGGAGGGAGGAAATGAGAGAGGGAGGGGGAGGGAGAGAGAGAGAAAGAGAGGGAGAGGGAGAGGGAGGAAATGGAAGAGGGAGGGGGGTGAAATGAGAGAACGAGAGGGAGGGAGAGTGTATTCTCTCTTTTTTTAATTTATTTTTGTATAATTTGTGTATATTGAGAGAGGGAGAGGAAATGAGAGAGAAGGAGAGGGAGAGGGAGGAAATGAGAGAGGGAGAGGGAGGGAGAGAGAGAGAAAGAGAGGGAGAGGGGGAGGAAATGGGAAAGGAAGAGGGAGGGAGAAAATGAGAGAGGGAGAGGGAGGGAGAGGGAGGGAGAGAGAGAAAGAGAGGGAGAGGGAGAGGGGGAGGAAATGAGAAAGGAAGAGGGAGGGAGAGAGAAAGAGAGGGGGAGGGAGAGGGAGGGAGAGAGCAAAAGGAAATGAGAGAGGGAGAGGAGAGAGAAAAAGAGAGAAGATGTTAAACATAATAGGAAAAGAGAGAACGAGAGGGTGTGGGTGAGGGTGAGGGTGAGGGAGGGAGAGGAAATGAGAGAGGGAGAGGAGAGAGAAAAAGAAATGAGAGAGAGAGGAGAGAGAAAAAGAGAGAAAAATCATTAAACCTAACGGGGAAAGAGAGAAAGAGAGGGTCAGGGTGAGGGAGGGAGAGGAAATGAAAGAGGGAGAGAAAGAGAGAAAGGGAAATGAGAGAGGGAGAGGAGAGAGAAAAAAATGAGAGAGGGGGAGGAGAGAGAAGAAGAGAGAAAAATCATTCAATCTAATAGAGAAAGAGAGAAAGAGAGGGTCAGGGAGAGGAGAGAGAAAAAGAGAGAAAAATCATTAAATCTAATAGAGAAAGAGAGAAAGAGAGGGTTAGGGTGAGGAAGGGAGAGAAAATGAGAGAGAGAGAGAAAGAAAAATGAGAGAAGGAGAGGAGAGATAAAAAGAAATGAGAGAGAGAGAGGAGAGAGAAAAAGAGAGAAAAATCATTAAACCTAATAGGGAAAGCGAGAAAGAGAGGGTTAGGGTGAGGGAGGAAGAGGAAATGAGAGGGGGAAAGAAAGAGAGAAAAGGAAATGAGAGAGGGAGAGGAGAGAGAAAAATAGAAAAAAATCATTAAACCTAGTAGAGAAAGAGAGAAAGAGAGGGTGAGTGTGAGAGAGGGAGAGGAAATGAGAGGGAGAGAAAGAGAGAAAGGGAAATGAGAGATGGAGAGGAGAGAGAAAAAAATATGAGAGAGAGAGGAGAGAGAAAAAGAGAGAAAAATCATTAAACCTAATAGGGAAAGAGAGAAAGAGAAGGTCAGGGTGAGGGAGGGAGAGGAAATGAGAGAGGGAGAGAAAGAGAGAAAAGTAAATAGGACCTTACAATAAGCTCATCCTAGGCTCATAGGGGTTAGGCCGATCCTCAACAAACCTAAGGGATATATAGCTAGAGAGCCCTAGCATACTTGTGCCTCCTCGCATAATGTTCTTCTTGCAAAGAGATCTCTCATACATGGGGCTTGTCCTAGCCTCCACCATGCAAATATACAATGAAGGCAATCAGCCTATCAGTATGAAAAACATTCATTTTTCATAACGTAATCCCAAAAATAACTTTGGATATTCCATAAAAATCAATATCTTCTTAAAAAGACAAATACAGAAAACTAAAACAGCATCATTCATATATATGCTTCGCAAAACTAAAACAACATCACCACAAGATCTCTTAGGAAACTCATCTTCAACTATCAATTTTAATTAATAAATATAATATAAAATCACTTGCAAGGAAGGACACTCTTTTATTATTAACCCTCTTTCTTCCTTAGAATAGTCTTAGGAACAAATTTATGCTCTAACAAGCATATATTTGAGCATAATAACTATTTTAAGGTTTATTCCATGAGTAGTAGTAGTAGTATATATGCAATCATCAAGCTAGAGATCATGCTTTGGTATCTGTGGAGATCCCAATCTCATGCCCTCATAGAGATTGTAGTGTACAATAGTGTGGAGAGAAGATGGGTGAGTTGTAAATGGTAAAGGATAATTCTATTGATGATGGAGAGAAGATGAGGTGAATCGCCAATCCTATTCTTAGTGAGTGCAATCTGTAGGAGTGCAACCTACCCATAGTCATGGTCGTCGTGGTCGTGGTCGTATCCGTAGTTGTGGTCGTGGCGGTCGTGGTCGTGGTCATAGTCGTGTCGTGGTCGTCATGGTCGTGGTCGTGGTCATGGTCATGGTCGTAGTCGTGGTTGTGGTCATCGTAGTCGTGGTCATGGTCGTGGGTCGTGGTTGTGGTCATCGTAGTCGTAGTCGTAGTCGTAGTCGTGGTTGTGGTCGTGGCCGTGGTCGTGGTCGTAGTCATGGTGGTGGTGGTGGTGGTAGTCATAGTCGTCGTTATGGTCATAGTCGTCATCGTGGTCGTGGTGGTCATGGTCATGGTTGTAGTCGTAACGTAGAAAAAGAGAGAGAGATGGAAGGAGAGGATAACAATTTAAGAAAGAAAAAAAAAGAGAGATGGAAGGAGAGGATAACAATTTAAGAAAAAAAAAGAATAATAACAAAAACAAATTGTTTGTTCTAACGTAGACAAAATGGAAAACGATGAAAGTCCTGTTGTTCAAGATCGTGAGGTGTATCTTAATCAGTGTGTCCCATATCCTTGCTCTCAATGCAAGCAGGCAATTAGACGAAAACGTTGATTGTCTATAGAACACGCACGACGATTTGGCGAGTTTCAATCTGAGATAATTGATCAGGCGATTGCGGATTTTCAGCAAATGGTAAGAAAAGTTAATATCAATCATGCATTGTACTTGCAAGCTAATTGAATACTATATACAATAAGATTGGGTCTCACTGGCAAATTTTCTATCCAGGGAAGTGATGTCTCGTCCCAAGGAGGAGTGCACTCTTCGCGGCCAATTAGAAGAGTTTGTGGGCGTACGATGGATGGAGTGCATGAGCCAATCCACCACTTGCAAGGCCAATCTATATCGTCAATGCCAGAGGAGACATGCAACTTTCCAGACCTACCTACAATCTTGGAGCCAGAGATGGAGGCAATGATCGATGCATTGATTCCCATGGATGTTGAGACTTCTAATCTGCTTAGAGAAGAAGCATCCATACCATATATGATGGGTGCCGAGTATCTCGCTTGAAGCCACTGCTTGCACTCTTAGTGCAAGCAAAATACGGGTGGAGCGATACGAGTGTGATCGAGTTGTTCAAGTACCTTATATATACGCTTCGTTGATTTTTTTTTCAGCACTATTATTAAAAACATTTGTGCTTTTTCAAGGTGTTTATGATTTTTTTCAGGTTATTGAAATATCATATATTAGGGCCTGTAAATACCATACCTGAGCCATTCTCATGTGGATGATGCATGGCTTTTCGGGATTTGGAGAGTGCTCAGGTGAACAGGCCTCCGTTCTCGTTGGTAATATCTATATTTTATCTCATTCAAGCTTGTATTCACTGGGTCGTGGCATTGAAACAGGTCTGGTTACCTCAAGTTATCATGCATGTCCTTTGTGCGGGCCACAGTTAGACTCCCGAAGGTCACGAACCATGAAGAAGATGGTATATCAAGGACACACTGCTTTCTTGCCAGAGGATCATAAACTCAGGGAAGGTTTTTTTGGATGACCTTCAATACGTATGAACACCACAAGCTGGTACGAGCTAAAAATGGTCCACGCGGAATCACATCCAAACAGAATGCGGCGGTTCTCAGTTTTCTACGAGTTGCCATATTGGACCCACTTACAGGTCAACCACTTGTTGAATCCCATGCATATTTTTAAGAATGTGGGCAGCTTGCTATGGGACCACATCACATGAAAGAGAGACACTATAGGGGCACGAATGGATTTGAAGGAGGTAGGTAAGATGGAGGCGCTTTGGCCGCAGTTGAGTGCTGATGGTCGCATGCAGCTACCTCGCGCTGCTTGGGTTTTGTCCACTAAAGAAGAGCGCATTGTGAAGCAAGTAGTCAAGTCTATCCGCACTCCGACGGGTATGATGCGTTCTCTTAGGTCTGCATTTTCTAAAGACGATCAATTATCAGGGCTAAAATCCCATGACTGGCATAAGATATGTTAGGTTTTTACTATGAATGGATTGTAATTGGCGTGCACATTTTGCTATTTGGAGTATAGCCATTATTCATAATGCTTTCTCATTTGTGGCAGTTTGTACTATCGATGGCAATCGCAGGATGTCTTACTCCAGAAATATGCAGGGCCATTTACAGATTGTCGACTTTGGTGCAATGGATCTCACAGAAGGAGATTAAGACGTCCTCTATTGAATTCGCGAGGCGGGGAGCAGTGGAGACGGTTTGTCACTTTGAGAAATACCTTCCCACCAGCATGCTCACGATACAAATCCACCTTCTTATGCATCTTGTAGATGAAGTGGAGATTGCTAGACCTGTCCATACGCGATAGATGTTCTTCTTAGAGCGCTTCATGAAAATCCTGAAAGGCTTTGTGCGACAACGAGCTCGACCAGAAGGTAGCATGGCTGAAGGTTGGTTGGTGTCTGAGGCGCTAGTGCATATTTCACAATGGCTACCAATGGTGGATCCAGACAACGAAATGCTATGGTCAGTGAAGGATGATGATAGACTGACTGGAGATGTGGTGGTTGGAAATGGGGTAGAAAAAAGAATGGATACCTCAACGGAGGAGAAGATGAATCGCTTTTGTATGTTGCACCATGACTCTATGGAGACGTGGCTCACCAAGTACCGGATTGCTAGGCAAGATTGAGAGGAAGCGCGAGCTAAATTCCGATGTAGTATGCGTCATCGACCCATTCAATATCTCGAGGGCATGGAGGAGATGCCACAGTTCATGTCAACGCGATGGTTGCATGGAGCTTTGACCGCAGCATCTCGCGAAGGGACAGAGGTCTCAATGGAGGAGTGGGAATTCTCGAGGGGATATAGTCCAAAGGTGATGAGGTGTTTAGGATTTGTCATATCTAAATTTTATATGCGACATCTAATTTGAGTGTTTCAATGTACAATACAAAATATATAGTGCAACGTGGTCACACGAACGGCATTTTTGCATGGAGCGTATTGACAAAATGCGCTCCACAATGGACTGTGGTATCATGGCAAGGTTCGAGCAAGAGAGCCGGTGACGAGCAACGGATTCAAATACGGTTGTGGATGAGATGGAGTATTTTGGGAACTTGCAAAGTATTGTTACTGTGGATTATCGTAGCTTCTCCATGATACTATTCGATGTGTAGTGGTTCAAAGTGGTACTTGGAGGAGTTGGAGCAACAATTTGACGAGGTCCATCTGGATTTCTCGAAATAGATTCTGAAAAAAAATGGACGGATTTGCATGACACCTTTGTGTTGTCGGCCCATTGTGAACAGGTGCATGAACTCATTTGTTTGTTAATTGTATTACGACATGGTACATGTCACAATGATTTAAGCTCTCTTGTACGTGTTTGTGAACAGGTAATCTTCTATCCAAACCCCTGACAACCTCGATGGTGGTATGTTATACCTTCAATTCCCCAAAGTACGAGAGTATATGATCAAAGCAATGTTCCAAGCTTATATTAAGACAATATGCAAATAGAGGGGTCGATATTGCAAGGGGTGGAGGCCACCGAAAGCTTGGATCCAGCATCGGCTAACAATGATGGAAATACAGGAGTCCAAGAATTCTTTGAGAACGAGGTGGACTCATCCTTTTGTGGTGACATGTCTATCGACCTTCCAGTGTATGCGGAGTTGTGTCAGGAGATTGAAATGGGACCACAGGATACTTCATACTTGGAGCATCCACTTACTCAATTCGTTGACCAATCGCTTATAAGGGTACAAAAGATATACATTTTAAGTGAGATCTTTTTTTTAGGATTTATATTAGTGTGCTTTGTATGATTTAAATTGATTATTCTAACATCATTTTTTGTCTGTGCAGGTGACATTTTCAGGATGAGTCGAGGAATGAGCGATGAGGACTTACAGGATATCTTCACACGCATGTCTCCAGACCAGATCGCGAGATTCAAAGATATGGCAGACCAAGAGCTGTCTCGGTCTTCGTCAGGGTGCTCTGCTAGATCTACTTTAGCACCCGAGAGATATTACCCCAATCGGTACACCGAATGCACAGGGGTCTCCTAGATATGCCCAGGAGCATGGACGCAGATGGGAGAGGACCCATCTTAAACAGACCCCAGGGGGATATGCATATCTAGTCAATGATAGGTTAGGAGCCATCATCATTGATGATGAGGGGAGGAGGATGATGGCTTGCATGAGAGAGTTGTGGCAACAAGTTTTTCAGTACAACATCTTAGATCATTGGAAGAACATACTTAAATAATCTTAATTAGTTTATCAATTAAATAATCTTAATTAGATTATTAATTAATTAATTGATATTAATTAGCTTATCTATTAGTTAATGTATATAAACTACTTTATTAATTAATATATTATTATATATTAATATTAAAAGTTTATGAATAATGATCAATTTATTATAATTAATTAAATCTTAATATTATTTACTTTATATTGATAGTATTTTATTTAGTTAATCAATTAGTATTTTAATTAGTTTAATAGTAGTACTTACTTTGTATTAATTATAATTAATTAATATACACATGAATAATGATTAATATTAATTAGTATATATTAATATATTAATCTTTAGCACATTGATTAGTATGTTAATATAGTAATCAATTAGTATGAAGTGATATCTTAGTATATTAATATCAATCAATTTGTATATTAATTAATATATTAATATTAATAAATTAGTGTAATAATTAATATGATAGTGTAGTAATATGTTAATTATATGGTTTTTTTTTGGAGGAGATGAAGAGAGAGTATGAGTATGTGTGGGTTGGGATCGTTTTGCCGACGAGAAAGAGGTCGTTGGTGCTCACATCTATATTAGTTATTTGGGTCTAGGGCCTAAGATATGTGAGAGAGAGTGCATGTGGGCTAGAATGGTTGGAGAGAGAGAGAGAGAGAGAGAGAGAGAGAGAGAGAGAGAGAGAGAGAGAGAGAGAGAGAGAGAGAGAGAGAGAGAGAGAGAGAGAGAGAGAGAGAGAGAGAGAATATGTGGGCAAGGATCATTCTATTACGAAAGAAGGGGTCATTGGCACCCCCAATATTTGGTGAAGAAAAATATGTCAAACGTCCTCTCTCCCCCTCGCAACTCTCTTTTCATATGGCACATATCTCTGAGTCTCCCTTTCTCCATATATATATATATATATATATATATATATAAAATTCTCCACTATCTCAATGTGGTTATATAAGGCCAGTCACACACCCCCTATGACATAACACTCCCTCTCTCAAGTTGTGGAATATTTACTTATTCCATTGATACGTATGTTGATATTAATTAATTAGTATAATAATTAATATGATAGTATAGTGATATGTTAGTTATTTGGGTTTTGCTTGGAGGAGATGAAGAGAGAGTGCGAGCACGTGTGGGTTAGGATTGTTTTATTGGTGGGGTCATCGATGCCCGCATCTATGTTAGTTATTTGGGTCTAGGGTCTATGATATGTGAGAGAGAGTGCATGTGGACCAGGATGGTTGAAGAGAGAAAGTGTGTATGTGGGCGGGGATCATTTTGCTAAAAAAGAAGGGGTTGCTAGTGCCCCTATATTCGATGAAGGAAAATATGTCAAACATCCTCCCTCCCCCCCAGCTCTCTCTTCATATGGGACACGTCTCTTAGTCTCCCTTTCCTCCCCTCCCTCTCTCTTCATAGGTTGTTGGAGCTAGAGTTTGCTAGAAGCTGCCAAACATCGTGAAACATGTATGCTTTCTTGCCAAGACTCTTGCACATCACATGGATTATGGGTTCAAAAGCACTTCACATTTCACTTGTTGGATTCACTGCACTCAGGGGTTGTCTCATGATATTATCAATTAGTTCCATGCAATGGGTTGGGTTAATGCACATTTTGCACCATCATTGAGCACTAGCACAGCATAAGTCGTGCTATAGCTATATGTTATAAATCTTAGCTGCACGCACACTTGAGAGAGCACCTATCATTGTGACACACTATTACTTGCATGCACAAGAGTTGGGATATTCAACACTGAGTTAGGAATTTCTGGTTGAGGGGGAAAGGTGGTTGTTTTCTTGGTCGACATCATGAGGACCAATATTTTATTGAGTGATAGTGAGATTTTGGGTGGGTGGAGTGGAGTATGACATTTTCTTTTTTGAGTGTTGAGAGGTGAGGTTAAGGATTTAACATAATCAAGGAATTATGTTTGCATTTTGCATGATGCACGAACATATGTAGATAGGCTAGGCACAAATTCTCTAGTGCATCCATTATTTTCGTGTGGAGCATTGCTTGTTTGATTGCATCGCGTGGATTTGATGTTGCATTTTCTCTCAAATCATGTTTGGTTGATCATGATGTACATTCTTGAAGCATATTTTATTGAAAAGGGCACAATTGCACTGAATTAAAAGCAGGTAACAATGGAAAACAACATTCTTAGAAGACTGGACGGGAGGTTTGACAAATTTAGAAGATTTAGGCCTTTGTTATCTTGATAGTAGCATAAAGGAGAATACTCAATTGTCTGAAGGTTGTGAGTCAAATCGTGCAATATCAAAAGGGAGTAGATATTACAATGGCCACATCTACCAAAATGGTGACTTATTAAAATGAGGTGCTTTGAACCTCAATGCTATAATAAGTGGTTTTTGATGAGACTGATCAGATGCTAGTGGTTGGGTTTGGTAAGCCTATTCATGATTTTTTTTTTCAATATTTGCCCTTCAAAGCAAAGTTTATTGCTGCCATGCCTATTTGGGTTAATGACCTTGCAAGAGAGCATTAAAAAATTAAAGAGGAATTGAGTTGAATTAATCCTAGGGTATTGACAAGAAGACTTGTGGATTTATTAAAATGGAACATGCTTGTCTCTGATAATTCGAAGTTTTTGGCTCTACACTTGATATGGTGTCAAGTTATATAATATGAGTTTCAAGAAGGGAGACACGTAGGAAAAAGAAGGTGCGGAGTTTTATTCATCCAGGAGGATCGAGAGAGAACTACAAGAACCAAAGGAGCAAGTGTGTTTTGAGCGATAACACTAGAGTATTGCTATAGTGAATGGCATTAAAAAATTGCAAAAGACCATCATCATTTATTGCAGGAAGAGGCAATTTTACTTCCCAGCTGATTACAAGCAACTACTTAGAGGGCCAATGTAGACTGTTAGCTCATGCATGAAGATAGCAAAGAAGCAGGTCATTATCATCATGGATTACAAACCAGATGATTTTTTTCATTTGACATTTCATTATTGTAGCTAGTTAACAGAGGAAGGGAATGAGAATTAAGATCACATGAAGGAGAACAAGCGAGGATTGTGAAGAGAAAGTGTAGACGGAAAGGTCAAGAGCAAACTTGTACTTATTGAGTTACAATGATGCTCGGTATAGAGAAGAAATGCCACCAAGTACTCCTTGAATTCAACCACCATCACCTTGCCTAAGGCGTTTGCAATTTCCCATCTAGTTCGCAGTAGCGGTCTGATTTGATAAGTATAATCATGATCGTAATCGACATTTTTTGCAATGTTTGTCTCACCAAAAGTAGTTTTCGAAGCATCAAATATATGAATTTGTAGGCATTCTGAGAAGTAATTGATGGACATAATAGATCACATGTTTCATATCTTCGACTTCATTTCACTTTTCTATACCTATGTGCGGGTATGACCAATCACCTTCCTTGTGGACATGATAAATATTGGAGTTTGAGTTCAAAGACACAAAGGTTTTCAACTTGTTGTGTAACAACATTTGGCAAGGTATGAGAATCAATTGCAATTGTTTGAAGTTTGTGTTTGATCCTCTACCTGAAGTGTATTGTCGAGGATTGTTTTGAGCTACAAGAGGCACTGGTCATTTGGGTTCATATATGGGTTGTGTAGTGTTGTGAAATCATTAAAAATTTTCGTTTTTGTGTTGTAAGTCAATAAAGTCAATACCCTATATTGCACTTCTTAACATCTCATTATTGGGTTGTGAGAGAGGCTTGACTTTGATCACTGCTTGCTTAACATCACTTTATATATCCTCCTCTCTCTCTCTCTCTCTCTCTCTCTCTCTCATATATGACATACACACCCACACTAAGTCTTTCACTATCAACGATATCTGACATGTGTATCCGTATGTATATAGATAGCTTTGGAAATGGAGCTAGCATCAAGTGCTATGCCAAACACTGAGGTTTACATATATGCATATGCCCTCTCTGCCAAACCTATTATGCACTACACAAGTGGTTTGAGAAGGAAGACATTTGCAATGGGAATGGCTATCATGTTCTTGCTATCACCCATGCGAATGGACGAATACAAAGCATGCTGATCCATTGCAACAATGACCATGAGACTGGCCAGGTATATATTCCAGATACCTTGGTCTCACAAGACTATCTTGTCAAACAAGGAAATGGGCCTTTGTTGCAGCCTTTCCCCCCTAGCAGACCTCACCCAGAGCCCGTGCAGCATTGAGAAAACAACAATCACTATGGAAGCATCGTCACTCCCCTTGGACATTGCAAAAAAGAAGACCATCCCAATCATGCTTGATGTGGAAGAGAAGGGGATATAACAATTCTCTTATGTTGTAAGTGTTGAGATATCGAGCTCCACTCGTGATATGCCAGGGTGACCGTTGTGCATTTATGTCACCGACGTGTCAGTTGCAGATGCGGTTGGTACACTGCCCATGAATAATAGCTAGATGATAGCTATCCTTATCTACTCTAGTTCGTGGCTCAGTTAGTATACCACCTTAGTTGGTTGAGTTTGGTTTGAGACCCATATATAGGGTTCTTCTATTTCTTTGTACTTGACTTCTTTTTGGCTTACACAACTAAGAAGAGGAAAACTGTAGGCATTAAAATGCAGGCATTCAAAGCATGGCATGAGAGAGCCATGAAAGTTATGTACTGGCTGTCTATCAGTATTTCAGACTCTATGATTATGCATATTCAGGATGCAAGTATGCCAAAGGAGGCATGGGATACTTTGTCAAAAATGTATAGTACAAATACGCAAGCCAAAAAAATGCAGCTCAAGCAAGAGTTGCATAATGTGCAAAGAGAAAGTATGAGTATCAATGACTACCACATGAAGGTGAAGAAGATTGCAGATGCACTTGCTTCCATTGGGTCGCCAGTGGAAGATGATGATTTAGTTTCTGTGACCTTGAATGGTCTAGGAAAGGATTATGCACAGTTCCGAACATCCATTTCCGTCCGTGAAAGATTTCCAGATTTTGAGGAGTTGATTGCTCTTCTAATTTCTGAGGAGCAGAGAAATGGTGGTGCATCTTCTTCAGGAGGAACTTCAAAAGAAGTTGTCTTCTACTCAAATGCTGGAAGAGGTAGAGGCAGAGGTAGAGGAGGCCGATTTGGAGGCCATGGTAGAAATCAGAATATGCAGTAGACTCAAGAAAACCAGTCCTATGGAGGAGGACTGGTAACTCTAGAGGCAGGGGGAGCCAAAGATGTCGTGGTGGATGGCAAAGAGGCCAAAATGTAAACAGTAATGTTGAATGCTACTACTGTGGTAAAATGGGTCATATGGCTAAAGACTGCTATAAAAAGCAGAATGACATCATGAATAGAAAATTGCAACAAGGGAACTATGCATCTTCTAGTAGATAGGGTGATGACAGAAATGAGAATTTGTTTATGGTGCAACACATGAATAATTCTGTAACAAGCGCAGAAGAAAGCAACGATGTCTGGTATGTTGACTCAGGTGCATCAAACCACATGACAGGTCATGCAGAATGGATGGAGGATGCAAGAAAAATGAAAAAACCAGGATTTGTGGAGACTGGTGATGATACTGCACATCCTATTGTGCAGATTAGAAAAATTCATTTGTCTATGCAGGATGGGAAAAAGAAATACCTGTCAGATGTATTTCATGTCTTGAATATCACCAAGAATCTGGTTTCTATTGGTCAAATGGTTGAGCACGGCTTGCAGGTCAGATTTAATCCTCATGGATGCTTTGTTGAGGATATGAAAAATAAAGGTCGCTTGATAGCAAAAGGAAAGAAGAAGGGCAGAATGTTTACATTAGATGCAGACATGCCTGAATTGAGTGCAGCAATGTTTGCACATGGGACCGGTGTAGTTGCAGATATTGATATCTGGCATAAACGCATTGGTCATGTTAATGTACAGCGACTTAAATCAATGCATGCCCAAAATATTGTTACAGGATTGCCTAAATTCAAGGTTGCAGAAATGCATAAGATATGTGAAGCCTGTCAGTTTGGAAAACAGGCAAGGAAACCATTTCCTAGACATGTTCAAGAGAGTAAGAAGCCATTGGAATTAATCCACTCTGATGTGTGGACTACTAAAGCTGCATCTCTTGGAGGCTGTCATTATTTTGTCACTTTTATTGATGACTATAGCAGAAAAGTTTGGGTGTATTTTATGAAAAAGAAAAGCGAAGTTTTTGGGCATTTCAAAACTCTTAAAGCTATGGTTGAAAAAGAAACAGGCTTGTAAATAAAATGCCTAAGGTCAGATGGAGGGGGAGAGTACCTCTCAAATGAGTTTGCAAGGTTCCTGCAGGAGCATGGCATAAAGCAGCAATATTCATGTAGTCATACCCCACAACAAAATGGAATTGCAGAAAGGAAAAATAGGCATATTGGAGAGGTATCTCGTGCCATGCTCAATGAAAAAGACCTGCCAGATTTTTATTGGGCTGAGGCAGTTGCTACAGCAGTCTACATAATGAACAGGACTCCCACTGCAGCAATACATGGGATGACTCCAGAGGAGAGGTATACTGGTAGAAAACCAGATATTTCTCATTTAAAATTTTTTGGTTGCATTGCCTATGTTCATGTGCCAGATGAGTTGAGATCCAAGTTGGATCCAAAAGCTGAGAAGTGCATCTTTATTGGTTACTCTCTGTAGCAGAAAGGGTATAGATGCTATAGCCCTTCTACTCGTAAGTTTACAGTGAACAGAGATGTTGTTTTTGATGAGATGAGTAGCTGGTATAAACCAGTAAATGTGATTGATGATGTAGATGCACAAAATGGTAATGTTGCACAGAATTCACAGCAGCAGTCACAAAATATTAGTGGACCTGGAGTGTCCTCTAGCAGTGGTTCATATTCTTCGCCATGGACAAGCAGATTGAGATAAGGAGAATCTCCTCAAAACAATGGAGATAGTGGTATGCAGGTTTCACGAAAAGGAAAAGAGAAGGTAGATCAGCCCATGTTTGATGTGAATGCAGGTCACTCTTATGTGGATGGTGAATCCAGTGGCTCAGAACAGAGCATTGATGATGAGTTGGATATTCCTTCTATTGTTACACCTGGAGTAAGGAAGACCAGGGATGTTTTGAGAGCACCTGGGAGTGAACCTACTTTGCGTAGGTCTACCATAGCTAGGTATCTTGTAGATAGGCTGAAATATGATGGATTTACAGCCATTCACTATGCATATATGGTCAAAGTGATACAGGAACCAGAACCCACTTCTTTTGAGTAAGCCATGGGAAAAGAAAAATGGGAGAAAGCCATGGATGAAGAAATGGATGCCTTGGAAGCAAATGCTACATGGGAGTTAGTACCTTTGCCTAAAGGTAAGAATGCAATTGGCTGTAAGTGGGTTTATAAGGTAAAGCACAATGCAGATGGTTCTGTGAACAGATACAAGGCAAGATTAGTAGTCAAGGAGTGTGCACAAACATATGGCATTGACTATGAAGAAACATTCAGTCCGGTTGCAAGGATGGCAACCGTAAGAGCAGTCATTGCTATGGCTGCATCAAAGGGATGGTCTTTACATCAGATGGATGTAAAGAATGCCTTCTTGCATGGTGATTTGCAAGAAGAGGTCTATATGGAGCAGCCACCAGGTTATGTGCATGTTGTTCATCCTGAGTTTGTTTGCAGGTTGAAGAGAGCCTTGTATGGCTTGAAGCAAGCACCTAGAGCATGGTCTGACAAGATAGGACAGTATCTTGTCACTATTGGCTTTTAGATTTCCAAGGCAGATTTCTCACTTTATGTGAGAAAAACAGAGAAAGGTATTATGCTACTTGTCATTTATGTTGATGATTTGATTATGACAGGTGACAGTGATGAAGATATCCTTTATGTGAAAATGCTATTGAAGCAGAAGTTTGAGATGAAGGATTTGAGAGAGCTGCGTTATTTCTTGGGCATTGAGGTGATTAGATCACCAAGTGGGATACAGCTCTTGCAGAGGCAGTATGGATTGGACATGCTGTCCAAATATGGGATGACAGGCTGTAAGCCTATTTCAATTCCTTTGGAGCAGAATGTGAAGCTGAGCGCAGATGCAGGTGAGCTTCTGGAAGACCCTACTATGTACAGACGCATAGTAGGAAGCTTGATTTATATGACTATTACTAGGCCAGATTTGAACTATGCTGTTGGATTGGTAAGTCAGTTTATGCAGGCTCCAAGGAAACCGCATTTGGATGCGGCTAGACGAATACTCAGGTATGTGAAGTCCACATTGCAGTATGGACTATTTTATGAGACTGGGGTTCAGATACAATTGCATGGATACACTGATGCTGATTGGGCTGGTAGCATTTCTGATAGATGATCTACCAGTGGATATATGTTCTCTTTTGAAAGTGCTGCAATCACTTGGAGCAGCAAGAAACAGCCTACAGTTGCATTATCCAGCACAGAGGCTGAGTACAGGGGCGTGAAAATGGCTGCATGTGAGGTAGCTTGGTTGCATAAGCTACTTTATGATATGCATCAGCCTACAGATGGGCCACTTGTCATTTATTGTGACAACATGAGTAGTATACACTTGGCTAATAACCCAGTCTATCATGCTAGAACAAAGCACATTGAGGTGCAGTATCACTATGTGCGAGAGAGGGTTTTACTAGGTCTTATTGATCTAGTTTATGTCAGCACAGAGGATCAGGTAGCTGACATATTCACGAAGGCATTGGGCGTAGAGAAGCTGCGCAAGTTCAAAGACCTGCTTGGTGTGCAGGAATTGGGATTGAGCTCGAGGGGGAGTGTTGAGATATCGAGCTCCACTCGTGATATGCCAGGGTGACCGTTGTGCATTTATGTCACCGACGTGTCAGTTGGCAAATGTGGTTTGTACACCGCCCATGAATAATAGCTAGATGACAACTATCCTTATCTACTCTAGTTCGTGGCTCAGTTAGTATACCACCTTAGTTAGTTGAGTTTGGTTTGAGACCCATATATAGGGTTTTTCTATTTCTTTGTACTTGACTTCTTTTTGGCTTATACAGCTAAGAAGAGGAAAACTGTTTTCAGCCTCCACCCTTGTGTGTATTCCCCCATTGTGCAAGCAAGAAAGCTACAAGTGAGACTCCTTACTTCTCTCCCACAATCTTGACAGTAAGTGTGGTTGAGTATATAATGTCTTTGGGGGGCCAACACCAAGTGTTACATCATTTGCTTTAGAATACAAGCACTATAGGGAGAGTGAAGGAGATCCTAGGTTTGTTTGATAGCATTGTGGCGTATGAGCTTCCACCGGTAGCAAACAATATGCATCCAATGGAGGGTATGGAGCAAAAGTATGATGGCCATTGTTGGACAAAGCCCACATCAATATCGATGGTATTTCTTAGTACTGTTCACCGAAGCAAACATGCTGGAGAACTAGAGTGCCTAAATAGAAATTGTCTTGGCTGGCTCACCAAACCAAATGGCATAGACGTGTATAAGACTCTTCATTTGCAAAGTCATTAAAATGATTTTAGGATAGCATGACTAAAGTTAAAGCAATGTTGTACATATAGATTTTTCCATGGTAGTCTATTTCCTAAGCAAGCCATTGACAATGATAGTAGTAGTTTTTTTATATTGAAAATGTCAACGATTGGGCCAGCCTTAAGGATTAAATTAGTTAATCGTATGCAAAGGAATGGCACTAGGGACCTACACAATAGTTGGATATGCTTCAACCACATGCATTGCATTAATGATTGGACCACCATAATAGTCCACGTGTATGATCCAAGGTAGTTTCTCTTACACAATTCTACTATCACAACACAAACTTAACAAACATAGTTCTCCTTGAACTTCATTTTCTATCTTGTATTTCTGTAGTGTACAAGAGTTGATGACTTTGAAAATATGTGAGATGAAGGGACAAGATACAAATGCACAAGTACTTTTTTGGACAAAGATGAATGAAGTGATAGAGAAGTGTGGCCACCCAAGCACTAATTTCTGAGGATTCATGGCAAATGAGGCGGCTGCCAACTAGAGGGCCATCCACACAGAGTTTAATGGTAGTCCGGACAACATAATTGTTAACCCCAAGTTGAGATGGTGGAAAAATGGAGGAAAAAGAAAAAGAAAGATGGAAAAAGAGCAAAGACACACAGGTGGCCTCTAAAGATGAACCGGAGCAAAAAGCGCAACCTTAAATGAAAAGGCGCCTCAAAAAACTTGGAAAACTCTTGTAAAAGAGCACCAACCTCCCTCCTGTGCCGATTGTAAAATATCAGATGGGTGTAGGCTAGAGGCACAAGGCTAGAAGAGGGAAATGGAAAAAGGACCTTGCCACAATGGCCGTCATGTAAAAAAGGGATGGGTGCCCATGGGATTTTAGGGTTTGTATATATAAAGTTCAAAAAGTGAATAAGAGATCATTCTTTGGTGTGTGGCAACAAGATTCTTCTTCTTCTTCTTCTCTCCTTCTCACCTTCTTGCTTGTGTGTGCTCTTGAGACAGGGAGTGTAAGAGTGTGAGGGAGTGAGTGTGTTAGAGTGAGGGATCAAGAGGGTGAAGCTCTTCACCATCTCCTATTCTCTTCTTCTCTTCCCTTTTCTCTTCTTACGCACACGGCTATGGAGGATGGAGCTTGGAGGTGGAGGAGGCTTGAGGATGCTTGAGCTAGCATCTAGGATCATGGAGCTACCGGCGTGTGTGAGAGAGGAGGCAACTCATATCGACACTAAGGTAAGCTCACTACACTCGTAGGATCAATGGCGCATTAGCTAGGTGAGAGATAGCCATTAGAGCTTGCTTGGAACGCTTGAAACAATAAGCGGTCCGTGGGTCTTGGCAGTTGAGCAAAGGCTTCCACATTTTGGTTCTATTGCCAGGACCAACGGATTCAAGCTTGAGTACTTGCGCACCTCATATCGAGCATCGAAGTAAGGGATTCATCCCCGAAACGGAGCTTGAGATAGGTAGGAAGTTTGGGTGTTTTTGATCTTCAAAACAAGTAAGTATTTTGGGTTATTTTGTTTGTTTGATGATTAGGAAACATGGAGAAATCATTTCAATATTTTGCTTTCGATTCTTGTTGCATTTAGAGTAGGATAGGATTAGGAAATTGTACCGGAGAAGGGTAGGGTTTACTGTTGCAAAATAGGGCAAAACAGGGCAAAAATCGTGCAAAAATGGCAAAAAGCTCGCTTGTGATGCCTAAGATCAGCAAGTGAGTGATTGGGGACATTAACACCATACCCAAGAAGGGGTATAAGAGCCAAGAGGCCAAGGGAGGACTCATTTGCAACCATTTCAAAGAGAGAGAGAGAGAGAGAGAGAGAGAGAGAGAGAGAGAGAGAGAGAGAGAGAGAGAGAGAGAGAGAGAGAGCTATCACCCGATTCAATTCGATCACACCAACGACGAGCCCACCACTCTATCCAGGTATATGAATCCCTTCTCTTACCCTTGTGGGAGCTTTCGCTCAACCACCAAGACCCACGGACCGCTTATTGTTTCAAGCATTCCAAGCAAGCTCTAATGGCTATCTCTCACCTAGCCGATGCACCGTCGATCCTACGAGTGTAGTGAGCTTACCTTGATGCTCGATCGAGTACTCTCCTCTCTCTTGCACTCCGGTGGCTCCACGATTCTTGATGCTAGCTCAAGCATCCTCAAGCCTCCTCCATCTCCAAGCTCCATCCTCCATAGCCGCACCCCCAGGAGAAGAAAAGAGAAGAGAAGAGGAGATGGTGAAGAGCTTCACCCTCTTGATCCCTCACTCTCACACAAATTCACTCCCTCACACTCTCACACTCCCTCTCTCAAGAGCACACACAAGCAAGAAGGAGAGAAGAAGAGAGGAAGAAGAAGACTCTTTTTGCCACACACCAAAGAATGAGCTTCTCATTCACTTTTCAACTTTATATACAAAGCCCTAAATCCTTCTTGGGTGGTCATCCCCTTTTCCCTCTTTTACGTGCCTGGCCCTTTTTCCCATTTCCCACCATTCTAATTTATCCTATTCCCAACTAATGCATACACTTTGCACAGGAGCGAGCCTGGCACTCTTTTACAAAGATTTGGGGGCGCTTCCGCATTTTAATGGTGCGCCCTTTTTCTCTTTTGTTGTCTCGGGCTGACACCGAAGCTTTCTGAGGGTCATGCCCGAACCTTTGAATTTTTCAGGGACTAGTTACTGGTCAAGGTGCCTTTTTCTGCTTTTATCATGCGCCTTTTTTGCTATTTCCATTTTTCGCTCCTCTGTGCTGCGGAAACATGGTAACATTATCCCCCTCCTAGCCAAGTGCCAGTCCCATGGCACTGCGGTGGGACGTAGTGGCTAAGTAGGTCGGCTGCTAGGCGGAACAGGTAGGTGGGTGGTTAGGTGAATGATAGGTGATGGAAGTTGGGGACAATGACTAGGACAGATTCCGGCGTGCTTTAGGCTTTATGAAGACACTCGGCATCTTTCACACTGTTGTGGCACCCCTTATGTAGTCGGTCATTTTTTGAGTATCCAAAACACTTGAAGCAATAAGCAATCCCTTAGGAGGATGGTATCGGAGGGATTTATTCTGGAGAAACCCCCCGAACGATGTGTGCCTTGAAAACCCATGGCTTTGATTGAAGATCCTTGTCTTTGAGTTGAAGGTCTTCAATTTTGAGTTGAAAGTCTTCAGGCTTGTGGAATCAATAAGCGATCCATAGATCTTGAGGCATCGGGCATGGATCATTTGACGATGAGGTTCCAAGATCTATGCCAATGGCAGTTCTACCTTGACTTGGTTCAATCAAGGTAGCCATCAGCAGTTAGATGGCTGGATGCCAGTACATGAAAAGAAGTTTTGATCCTTAAAGGATGCCGTGGGCAATCCTCTTTGGCAGGTAGGCATTTCTTGAAGCGCGAACATAACCTATAAGAAAAGTTGTGCACTCCCTAACGGGTGTGTCTGTCTCGCCGTGTAGTGTGTGGTGCCCGTGGCAGTGGAACTGGGAGATGGGTCTCACCTTGGGCAAGCCCTTGGTAATGTCCCACACTTGAGGAGCCAGTTCGTGCCTTGTCGGAGGTGCGGTGCAAGTCTTAGGGTTAGGTCTGAAAGTTCTGCCCTTCATGTGCCCTAACTGTGAAGTGGGGAGGGGGCTAGGGAGAACCCTAGGTGCGGTGATTGTGGTACTTCTTTTCTCTTCTTCTTCTTCTTTCTTTTCTCTTTCTTAAAAAAAAAAAACATAAAGAGGCGTATACATGGAGACAAGCGATACAAGGGCATGACGGGAGTTTACTCCTCGTCACCTGAGTGGCGGGAAGGGGATGGCGGAGGGCGGGGGGCCTTGTTAAGGAATCTTTGACTCAACAAGTAGCCCTTGAGGTTGAGGCGGGTTTTGAGGGTGGTGGTAGAAAGGAAGGGGTGGTTGAACTGGGTGAATTTGCTGTTGCTCATATCTTCGAGCAGTGCAACAAAGAAAGATGGCAAAAGAGAAGCACTCATCATGAGGCGAGTCATGGTGCTGCTGTCAATGGCGTTGGGGTCGAAATAGAGGGGTGGGAGGTGGCGTTCTTGGGGTGCGGGCTCTTGGTGGACTAGGATCCTAATTAGCCTAAGATAATTACAAGTGGTAATGAATGCGGGGTCAGGATAGGAGGTGAACTTGCTAAGAAATCTATCTATAGAGCTGTACAAATCAGGGAGGGTGAAGAGAAGGGCATCCTTATGGGAGGTGCTATTGGTGTTATAGATAATGGGGAAGCCGAACCTGCCATGGATGGATGGATTAAAGTCGACCCCTACCCTTCGAGGATATGGCATAAAAGTAGGGTCGTTTCTCTCAGAAGGGAGGGTGTTGCAAAATGCCATCCACGCATCAAGGTTGACGTAAAAAATACATCTTCTCCAAGTGGGTTGGTAATTATAGCCTTCCACTGATCTAGGCACCTGGAGGACTTTTTCCTGCCAAAACTTACGGTCCTCGGTTCCCCAAGCAGTTGGGTGGGCCTCGCACTCCGCTCACCACTTGGCCTTAAGCCTTGCACCCATAGCGATGACGTCCTCTACAAGTTGAATGGGCAGTACTCTGTTCAAGGTAGCGGGAAACTCAAAGCGGAAGTCGAAGGGGTTGCGGTTATGTTCCTGCTGTTCCCAGATAATCAATTCGGCACGGAATTCAGCAGGGAGATCTTGAGGGCGCAGTAGGAGAGGGGCAGGCTGTCTTGGAACGGGTCTAACATTCAGCTTTTTCCTTGTTTTCTTTACCATCTCTTTCCTGCAGTTGGCGTGGGTTGCTCTTCTCTCGGCAAATGTATCAGGGGGATGCACTTCCGCTTGTTGTAGCTGAGGGGGTGGTGGGACGTATTCCTCCTCCTGAGGTCCCAGATCGAACTCCGGTTCACCCCCTTCTGCTTGCTCATCTTCTTGTGCCTTTGCCTCTGTGAAACTGAGTTCATCTATTTCCTGCACCATCAGGCCTACTTGTGCAAGATATATTCTCTGCTCCTCTAGGCTCTGCGGCGGGCCTCCTAGCTGCAGCGGCACATGCAGGCTTGCTGTTAGCGCTCTACATGCAATGGTTAGTTTCTTTTGCAGCTAATCATTGGCTTCATTTCCTTCCGGTTTGGTGGAGTGGAGTGGTGTATTGAGGAAGGTGTGCTGTTGGGCTATCATGGAGAGTTGGGCCGCCTCTGCCTGATTCTCAGCCAGCACCCTGTCTCCTTCGGCTTTGGCTAGCCGGCATGCTAAGTCCCGTATTCTCTGCTCATTGTGATCCGCCCATTCTTTTGCTCTTTTTTCCATATCTTCCAGGATCTTCCCCTGATGGAGGGTCATTGCCATGAGTTGTTGCTGCTGGGCCTCGAGCTCATGGTGCAGGCGGGACTACTCCTGGAGTTCATCGGAGATCTATGCATTGAGCTGGTCCAGCTTTACCTGCATCCTTCTCACCTGTTCTTCCCTTAACTGGTCCAGATCTGCAGCCTCTTGTTTGATCTTGTCAAGTTGGCTTTTTGCTTCTAGGTTGACTGCAAATAGCTGATCATTCTTGTGCTGAAGTTGGGCATTGGTTTCCCTCTCCCCGTTGAGACGCTCCATCAAGATTTTTCTCCTTCCTTCCCAAGCAACTTCACGTTCCTTTAGGGCCTTTAATTCCTTTGCCTCCTTAGTGCTGGCTTCCTCCCTGAGCGTAGTGATCTCCCTTTGATATTCTGTTATCTGTTTTGTTTTCTCCAGCTGGAGAATAGCTTGTGATTCTCGTTCTATTGCCAGCTCCTCCATGACTGTCCTCCTTTCTTCCCTGGCCCTTTCCAACTATGAGAGCAGCTCCTTAACATATTTGTCGTATTGGCCTGCTGGAGGTGGGGTGTGGGGCATGGTGGTAGTGGTGACAACATCTTCTATTTTCTGCCTTTTCAGCTTCGGCCTTGGTTCCAATTCAGCCGTGGCTGCCCTTTTGGCTCCTGATGCTGGGGTGACCACGGCTGCTTCTCTTGCCAGCTTCCGTTCCACCAAGAATTGTAGTCAAGTGACCACGTTGCTCTCGTCGAGTCTTGGGGTGGAACCTTGGGTGGCGGTGGCAGGGGGTGTCGTCATGATAGGAGTGGTTGGTATGGGAGGTATGAAGAGGGGGAGAGTTGGCATCATCGGATCCTTTCCTTTTCCTTCTGCTGGGGGCAGGGATGTGATTTTCGGCACGCTGGTACTGGGACCAGGTACCTCCGTTCGGTGCGGGCCCTTTGTGCCTTCCTCGTCTCTTTTGTGCTGCTCCTCGATGGAGCGACGGGTTGCTAGCTCTATTTCTTCCTCCTCCTTTCTTCTCAGCTCCTCCTCGGTCTTCTTTTTTCTCTCCTCCTCATCCTTGACTGACTCCCTTCGAGACCTTTCCAGATCTTTCTTCTCTTTCTTCTTTCGCTCCTCTTCTCTTTTTCCATGCAGGGCTTTGGTTCGTTGTTCCGCATGCCTTTGTGGTGTGGCTTGGGATTCTCCTCTTCGTCTGCGTCTGTCTCCGTTTCATCAGATGACCTCTGCTGCTCTTCTGTGTGAGGTAGGGACTGTGATGGTGACTCGTCACTTTCTTCGTCGCCTCCCTTCTTGTCTTCTCGTGCTTGTCCCTGCCCTAGCGCTTCTTGGATGATTGCCATAAGGACACCTCCAAACCCTATGGTGGAGGCCTTGGAGGATGATGCCTTGCGAGTTGATTGGGGCGATGGGGACTCCCCTCCCACGGCTCTTCCTCCTGTTGCCAGGGCCTTAGCCGAAGCCTCTATTGTCTTCCTCATGAACCCATTAAGGTTCACCTCGTCCAGCGATTGCGCCGCAATGCTATCGAGCAGAGGTACATTGATTCGGGTCATTATGCAATTGTACCTCTGACTTGAGAACAAGGCGTGCACCATCTTTGCCTGCAGCTGAATTTCTTGGTTGGGGATGTCCGCCAGGCTAATTCCGTCATTGGTGTGGACCTTCACTTTGTCCATCCCCAATATGGCATAGATGTCTCTTTTCGGCTTCCTTTCCACCTTATTCGGCAGCCCTAGTGCCCTTTCCACCAACTCGGGGGTCAGCTCAATCTGCACCTATTTGGTGGCTTCATTGTCGCGCATCGTGATGGTGCCCCTGTTCCTATTGAAGGTGCGCAAGAAATCAGTGCACTGGGTGTAATCCACCCTCCGGCCCACTGCGTCCAGGTACTTCTACAGATGGCACTGCTCTATGATTTGGCGTACCGTCGGCTCTTCGATGGCCACGTCTTCAAGGTTGAAGATGTGGCAGAACTTTAATTGGTTGAAAGCTCTTGATTCCACCGTGAGGCCGTAGTTTACTAGTTCCTCGTCCGAGAAGGGGAGCTTGCCTGCTTTATCCTGGCTTGCCATGATCGCCACCTGCATGTTCAACCATTTCTACTTTTAGTGCCTTTGACAACTAATTTGCTGGAAGAATAAAAGCATAGCAGATTTTATTGAAGATAGCCTTAACTTTGCCTTTCAGACTTTTACCACCACCTCTTACTCTTGCATTTCAAATTTAACAGATGTTTCACACTTGGTTTACTTTTTAGATTCTATTTTGTTTATTTTTTACATTCCACTACATTCCACCTTATTACCCCTTCCCCCTTTGGAAAAGAAGAATCCGTCCCAGGATTGGAGGTTGCGAGGCCAAGGCCTTCAACAGAAAGGTCGTCGCTTTATTTGTGCAGGAGCCAAGCGTAGAAGTTGGGGTTATATTCGAGTTGAGCGGCGCGGTCCAGATCAAAGGGTCGAATCCCTACATGTGTGATGTATGTGAGGACATTTGTGAGGAAGTCACCAGAGTCGACTCGACTTGCGATTTGGAGCTCTTCCTCTGTTAAGAGGTGGTCAAGATAGGGATGCCCCGTGATATGCTCATCCATGGGTCGACCCCGAAGAGTGGTTAACACTCTATACGAGGTAGGCGTGACGTAGGTGGGATCATACTCTGACATTTTGATGGCTCGGCGTTGTTCGGCGTTGGTCATTATGCGACATCCATCAACCTCCCATTGCAACCTAAGAGCATACCACTGCCTTAAGAAGGGTGATCCAGTATCAGTAAGGTGGGATAATCTTGCAATCTCTTGGTCAGTTATAGCAGACGTGGTCCTTGATAATATGACGTGATGAGGCGTTGCTTAATGGCTTGCTCTTTGGAGACCTCGCTAGCGAGCAACTCAGCAGAGCAGAGCGAGAAGCCTGTGCAAAGGCAAATTCAAAAGTCTCCCAAGAGCAAGGCATATTGCGCACTTCTGTTGCAAAGGGTTCCGCTAATAGACCCAAGTCCAAGCGGTCATAGCTGAGGGCTAGCGACACAAAGGTGGCATCGAGCCGTTTGATGTAGTCCACCACATCATCTCCGGTGTCCTCTGCAAGGTCAGCGCGGCCAGGGCCAGAAATGACTTCCGTTCATAGTAGGGCATAAGGCTGACGGGTGGTTGAGGTTTGCTAGAATTAGAGGTCCTGACAGTACATAGTTGAGGTTGGGAGTCCCCTTGAGACTGCAACCGAGCTGTTTGCAAGGTGGGTGGGTTAGGGTCAATCGCAGCAGCTGTGCTGCTGCTACAGTCAGCTTGGCTGCAGAGAGTCGGGTTGACTTGGTGGGATGATGCCACCTGTGGTGGTGGTCGTTTCTTGGGCCGATAGGTTTGTGCGACTCTCTTGGGCCGAAGCATAGAGGAGTCGGATGGCTAGGGCTCTGGAGAGCACTGCAGCCTATGGTCTTGAGGTGTTGGGGGATGTGGGATGATCAGGCTTGAGGGTGGCGTAGGACTAGTGCCTTTGGCCGTAGGGGCCTTAGGGATCCACAGTGAGGCATTTCCCTCATAGTAGCCTTGTGCACGCAAGAGGGTTTTAGGGACCCATATTTGCTTAATCACGCAGCGCTTCCGGTGATTGTGTCTTGGCCTCTTAGATTTAGAGTTGTGGGTCTTATGCAGACATGCGCATCTAGTCCTAGGCGGTTCTCAAGGCTGTTTAGGCACCCATTGGAAGCGAGGCTATTGGGCCCTTATTTTGGTTGCTGCGGTCTGCAGTTTTTGGGAATCGGGAAGCGGTAGTAGACGCGCACTACCCCCCTCCTTAACCTTGCCTACGGATGTTTCTATTGGTGGCCCTGCGGACGGTGATGGTGTTACGCAGCCATTGCTGAAGGCTATGACGATGCGCACGTTGCCGATTGCTAGGTGGATGAGTTGCGACTCATAATCAACATTGCAGTGAGTCTGCTTTTTGAAGGTTCGCCCGAGCAGTGACTCCATGCCTGCATCCGTAGCACTCGGCAACACGTAAAACATCATTGGAACAGTCTCAGACTCGATAGAAACGACGACTCTGCACTTGCCAAGAAGTGCGTAAGATTGAGCCCCATATGGGCTTAATTTGGCAGTTATGGGTTGAAGAAGTGGTTTGCCAAGTTGGATCCAATGCTTGTGCGTTAAGACATTGAAATCTGCTCCCTCATCAGTCAAGGCGTTGAAGGAGCATGTTTACTTGGCAGTGACCGTGACACGGAGGTAGGCGGGTTCTACGGCTTCCTCTTCATCCTCGTTGATTTCAGTGATTGTGGCTGCTCGTATTTTGATCGACGGTTCTAACATTGGTAGCTCATGCAAAGGATGAGTGGGAGGGTAGTACTTCTTGACATGGCTGCCATTGAAGAAGCCTATTCCTTCACCGTCCAGGGTCTCAAGCTTGACATTACCGGTTCGACTGATTGCGCGAACCTTGAAGGGTCCAAGACCTCTGAATTTCATCTTTTGCTTATATCCTTTAACTGAGTAGAGGAGCACTAAGTCACCCTGCTCAAACTCGTGCTGCTTGACATGCTTGTCAAACCAGCTATTGCGTCGGGCTTTCTCGCACAGATAAGCGCGTGGGCGGCTAGAAGACGAGTCTTTGATAGGCGTTCCAGCTCAACCAAGCATTGCGTCCATACTTCCTTCCCTTCCCATCATTCTTGGAGTGCTATTCTCAGGCTAGGGATGAAGAATTCTAATGGTAGAATTGGTTCAGTCCCATAGGTCAGCCTAAAGGGGGTTTGGCCCCCAACAGCCGTTTTATAAGCTGTGCGGTAGGCCCACAAGGCTGCCCATCAACTTGTTGTCCCAGTCGCTTTGTGAGGCTGAGTCTACTTTAGTCAGGACGTTTATAAGAATTTTGTTAGTTGATTCCGCCTGGCCATTAGCCTGAGGGTAGTATGGTGAGGATTTGCGATGGATGATAAGAAAGGTGGATAAAAGATGTGCTATCACTTCATTGATGAAGTGTGTGCCTTGGTCGCTAACCAGTTCGATGGGGCAACCGAAGCGCGAGATCACTTGCTCCCATAAGAACTTGGCAGTCATCCTAGCGTCATTTTTTCGTATGGCTCTCGCCTCTGCCCATTTCGTGAGGTAATCTGTGGCCATCACGATGCACTTGGCTTGTGAGTACTGTGCCGTGGGGTTGATGGGTCCTATGAAGTCAATTCTCCATTTTTTGAAGGGTTGGCGCGAGCAATAACTGGGGTTAACTCCATTTGATCCTTACGAATCAGGACTTTTGTCTGTTGGCACTCGTCACAATGCTTGACAAATCGCTTAGCATCGCGGAAAAGTGTGGGCCACCATAGTTGGAACTGCAACACCTTCCATGCTGTCGTGTCTCCGCTAAAGTGTCCTCCTGCAATGCCGTTGTGTGCCTCTGAGAGCACATCATGCATCTCATGCTCACATAAGCACGTGGGCGGCTAGAAGACGAGTCTTTGATAGGCGTTCCAGCTCGACCAAGCATTGCGTCCATGCTTCCTTCCCTTCCCTTCGTTCTTGGAGTGCTATTCTCAGGCTAGGGATGAAGAATTCTAATGGTAGAATTGGTTCAGTCCCATAGGTCAGCCTAAAGGGGGTTTGGCCCCCAACGGCCATTTTATAAGCTATGCGGTAGGCCCACAAGGCTGCCCATCAACTTGTTGTCCCAGTTGCTTCGTGAGGCTGAGACTACTTTAGTCAGGACGTTCATAAGAATTTTGTTAGTTGATTCCGCCTGGCCATTAGCCTGAGGGTAGTATGGTGAGGATTTGCGATGGATGATAAGAAAGGTGGATAGAAGATGTGCTATCACTTCATTGATGAAGTGTGTGCCTTGGTCGCTAACCAGTTCGATGGGGCAACCGAAGCATGAGATCACTTGCTTCCATAAGAACTTGGCAGTCATCCTAGCGTCATTTTTTCGTGTGACTCTCGCCTTTGCCCATTTCGTGAGGTAATCCGTGGCCACCACGATGTACTTGGCTTGTGAGTACTGCGCCGCGGGGCTGATGGGTCCTATGAAGTCAATTCTCCATTTTTTGAAGGGTTGGCGCGAGCAATAACTGGGGTTAACTCCATTTGATCCTTACGAATCAGGACTTTTGTCTGTTGGCACTCGTCACAATGCTTGACAAATCGCTTAGCATCGCGGAAAAGTGTGGGCCACCATAATTGGGACTGCAGCACCTTCCGTGTTGTCGTGTCTCTGCTAAAGTGTCCTCCTACAATGCCGCTATATGCCTTTGAGAGCACATCATGCATCTCATGCTCACATACGCACCTACGCAACAATCTGTCTTGCCCTAGCTTATAGAGTTGGCCTTCAATCAGCTAGTAGGGTTGGATCTTCAGGATCAAGCACCTAAGTCGTGCCTTTTCTATTGGTCACTCAGGTAGTCCGTGCTCGAGCACTTGGACTATGTCGTCTGCCCAGTATGGCGTCAGATCAGCCTTAAATAGATCTCTCGTTGGACAAGTGGAATAAGTGGGTGTCAGGTAACTCGTCAATGATGCCCTGTCTAGCGGCTTCTCCTGTGGGTATACGGGATATGTGATCAGCCATGTAATGCTGTTTTCCCTTTCGTACCACCACGGAGAAATCGAACTCTAGGAGCAGGAGGAGCCATCGAGCTATGCATCCTGTAGCACAAGGTTTGTTCACTAAATAGAGCAGGGCTTGATGGTCCATGAAGAAGATGAAAGGGTGGCCAATAGGTAATGCCGAAACTTCTTCACGGCGAACACCATGGCTAATCCCTCCCTTTCTATTGTCGAATAATTCATCTCCGCCTCAGTGAGTTGTCTGCTAGCAAAGCTCACTGGGTAATCTAGGTTATGCTCATTAGGTTGGCACAACACTGCCCCCACGGCAAACTTAGAAGCATTGATGTGTACGTGGAAGGTAATGGTCCAATCTGGGGCTCGTAGAATCGGTGCTATTGTCAGAGCCTTTTTCAATTCTTCGTATGCCCGTTGGCATGCCTCGGTCCACTCGAAGACAATCAGCACCTTGTACAATGACTTGGCGATCAGCGTGTAGTTCAGCACAAACCGCCGATAGTATCCTATGTGACCTAAGAAGCATTGAACTCCCTTGTAATTAATTGGAGGTGGAAGGTCAACGATAACCGTGACCTTCGAGAAGTCAATGGCAATGCCGTTCTTCGACACCACGTGTCCTAAGATGCATCCGTGCTTCACCCAAAACTGGCACTTCAAGGGGTTCAAGGAGAGACGATTTAAGCGGTACTGTTCAAAGACTGCGTGGAGTTTGTCTAAGTGTTCGATCTAGGTCGAATGGACACACAGATCGTCGACAAAGACCTCTAACTCCTTGCAAAACATGTCTTTAAAGATGGTGCACATGAGGCGTTGGAAAGTGGCAGGGGCATTGGTCAACCCGAAGGGCATGACTATGTATGCAAAGACGCCCCACTCAGTGGCAAAGGCGGTCTTGTGCCTGTCTGTAGGATGCACTTGCACCTGGTTGTACCCTGAGAAGCCATCCAGAAAACTGTAGGCTTCCTTGCTTGCCACCCTCTCAAGCATGTGCTCGGTGTATGACAAGGGATAGTTGTCTCTCTTTGTAGCAGTGTTCACCTTCTTGTAATTGACGCACACTCAAATTTTGCCGTTCTTCTTCATCACAATGACTATGGGTGATACCCAGTATGTGTGCTCAATTTGGTAAATGAATCCAGCTCTCATCAGCTTGTCAATTTCCTCTTTGACAGCATGAGCATGTTTTGGATTCATGGGGTACGGTCGCTGCTTGATCGGCGTTGCCTCCAACGTCATGGGTATGTTGTGAGTCACAACACTCGGATCTACCCCCCGTAACTCTTCTAAGGACCAGGAAAATACGTCTATGTACTTCCGCAAGAGAGTGACAAGACTCAACTCTTCTTCACCAGTCAAGTCATCGGCAATGAACAACACTGGTTGGGGTATCTCCCCTTCCAGGGCTAGGTTTACCTCCTTGACCTTGGTTGGTCCTTCGATTGGTTCGCTCGTCTGCCCTTGACACTTGGCATCTAGCAGAACCACTACCCTATCCCCTTTTTTGAATTTAGTGAAGCGTTTAGGGAGGTCCTGTGGCTTTCACTATTCTTTTGATCGTGCATCCCTGGGGTGCTTTGCCCTATCCTGCCTTGACCGTCTGCGCCTCAGGTGGACGGGTAAGTCCCCCTTGGTGCGTCTTGTCATGGGCGGCCTAGGGATCTTTGGGTCGCTATTCGAAGTAACTTCCGATTCAGAGTCAAACCCTCCATCTTCGCTAGAAGAGGTGGTCTCCCCTGGTGGCCGCAATTCGGATGGCGATTCGGTTCTAAGTATTGATGTCGTTCCTGATTGGGCTAGGCCTGCTTGCTCAAGATCTATGGCTCCTATACATTCCAACCATGCACAATCACATTTCATGCGCATAACTCCTTGCTCTAGTCTAAGGGCCTACCTTTTCTGCAGCTTGGCGTATGCTCGTATCTGCTCAATTTCTCATCCTTCAATGTCGTACTCTATGGTATCCACTTCACCCTCGCTCTCATCACTAAAGGATTGGCAGTCTTAGTATTCATCGTAGGAATCTTTGTCATTCGACTACTCATCGTCTCCTAGGGCTTGGTATGCCCCGTGTCGTTGGTCAGGAACCAGGGCCCAGTTATACATGAGGTTTAGCTCGTGCATCCTAGTCCATTGCCACTTGGAATCCTCTAAGAGGTCCTGGAGTGGTTTGAAGTTGGTAGCTAGGTTGCCAACTAGTTGGTCCGTTAGGTATTCCAGTACCCCCTAGAGTTCCCTTTTGTTGGATGGCACTTGGAAGGTAACAGGCTTAGGCCTTCCATGGAGGCTTGCTGCCATCATGTAGACTGGTGTAGAGAGTGCTTGGTTTGTCTTGCCGATCGTTTTGATGGCCTGCTCATACACCTCATGGTTTGAGAATGGCAGGTCAATTGTAGCGAGAACGTGCATCCAATCCCGCTCATCCTCTGGGCATGGGATATACTTGGTCAAGGACCCATAGGGCTCCCTGACCTGAGTGTTCCCTTTGAGCATATCAGAGATGACGTCTAGGTCAACTGGTGAGGTCTTCCAAGTGTCCATCTCTATTCTTACATCACTAGTTCTATTACCAAGAAAGATCAAGCCATTACCCCAATCTTCGATGACTCTAGCATTGCGCATCCAGGGTCTGCCTAATAGGACATCGTAGTCCACTCCCTTCATAACTATAAAGTTGACAGAGAACTGGACACCTGCGATCTTCACTAGCTAATTCTTCAGGACCCCGAATGGCTTCACTCTCATACCGTTTGCTAGCGTGACGTTAAACCCAGCAGCTTCGACAGGTGGGTTTTCCCAAGTCTGTAGCACTGCGTGGCTAAGCACACTAACCCTGGCTCTCGTGTCTACGATTCCCTTCCTTGTTGTCACCCAGGGCTAGGACCGGCAGGACTGCATGCATCTCAGAGCCTTTCCAAAAGGTGTTGACCTGCACAGATTTAGGCACGGAGTGCAGCGTCAGACTTGGCGATTGTGTTTTTGCATCCTGGTCTCGAGGGTCTGCCATGACCTGCTCTTGTGATCCCTCGACCCACTACTTAAGGTCTTGCCATAGGGCAGGGTGCTGCTTAAGCAGATCCCCCAGGCTAAGTGTTATAGGGGTGGTCACTAGCGTGGTCAAGAGATCATTAGATACTTGTCCTTCTTTTAGCCTAGACTGTTTGGGCCAATGGCCGAGGCTGTTCTGCGGCTCTATTGCGTCTAGGCTTGGTCTCAGCGGCACTGCCTGTGACATAGTGGCTTCGGCCGACTTAGGTTGAGGCAGTGACATTGGTGTGCTTATGCTAGAGAGATCATTGATCTCGTCCTCTATGATGGGTTCAGTATCTTTGAGATGCTGTTGAGCCTCCCTCACCCATTCCTTCACCTTTTCTATGGCCTCTAATTGTCGCTTTGGATGCGGGTATTCCCCCATCTTAGCGCTTCCCTTTTCGGCTGTCTTAGGGGCTGAAGTCTCTGCCTCCGCATCTGAGACTTTCTTCCCAGTAGGTAAAGTCGTAGCACTCTCGGTCTTTAATGCGACCTTAGCTTCCGATCTCTTCTTTTTCCGCCTACGGCTTTTCTTTCCTATTGAGGTTGCGTCAAGATTGCTAGGTCATGGCAGAGAGATGTCGGCCTGCTTCCTTTGGGCTTGGGTCATAACTCGTAAAGGAATAGGTGTGGCCTTCCTATCGGGGTTTTCGACACCAAACAGCCCCAATGGGATGGATGGCAAATTGGTTGAGCTAGAGGATGGCTTCCGCTTTAGGTAGTCAATGAAAAGATGGGTGATTCCGCACTCTACGCACCTTTGGTCAGCCTTGTCCCTGTTTTGTTGCTCTCTCTCAGGGCAGCGTGATGAGACATGACTGGGGTGTCCGCAAGTCCAACAAGTGACTGGATCCTGTGGCTTCCCTCCTAGGCCTCTACCCCGTCCTCGTCCTAACACCATCACCGGCACGGGTCGATAATCCATGAGGACCACGTTGCCCTCGTCGTCATGCGAGATGTAAGGGTATATGTAGGTCTCTTAATCATTCGGCTCCTCCACGTAGTGTACTGGAGTGTCACTCGGTAGGTGGGTCACATAAGGACCAGGGGGTCTAGGAATGCCTGTAGAATTTATGTCCATTCTAGGGACAACTGGTTTCACATCGTTAGGCGCGGGTAGAGCCAATGGGGCTCCCCTTCCGAAGAATAGTTGTAGCCTGTTAGCTAGATAAGGCTGGCCGTAGGGTTGCGAGTATGGAAGTCTTTGTGGTAGTCTGCAATGTGCGATATCATGGCCAAACCTACCGCAGTTAGTGCAAGGTCTTGACCTAGGGTCGACACTCGGCCGGCAAGTGGTTTCCGCCATAGTACACACACTGGATGTGCGAGCGTGTTGGTTGTCTCAACATGTCTTGTATCTTGGCTAATTCCATCTTGACCTCAGCCAAGTCTTGGTCCTGTCTCGGTGGCCTTCCCCTTATCTTGGGATGATGGGTTTGACTGCTCACTAGAGGCTGACGTTCTCTCTAAGCTACACGGGTTGGTCTCTTCTAGATTTGAGCTCCTAGAGCTCCACTCTTTCAGTTGGTCATCGACTATGATGGCTTCCTCAAAAACTCTAGCCACCACGTCCCACTGCAAGCTTGAATTGCCTGCCAATGCCTTATATAACTCCTCGTCTCTAATTCCGCTGATGAATACAGTTGAAACTGCTTTGTCAGTCGGTCGCTCACCTAGAGGGATTCTCTTAAAGAGACTTCTCACATGGGTCACGTAGTCGCGGATGTCCTCCTTTTCTTTCTGCTTGACATTCATCAAGCGTACTAGCAAGTTATCGGAGTATCCGGGCTCGGCGAACCTCTTGACGAAGAGATCCTTGAGATTATTGAAGTTGGCTCGTTCCACGGCATCCAGGCTTGTATACCACGTCCTACCCTTGTCGCCTAAGCAAAGCCCGAATGCTTGTGAACGTTGAGTCTGGTTGTTGAGGCCGTTGGCTTCGCAGACTTGCTCAAACTACTCAACAAAGCTGTATGGATCGTCATGCAGTTGGTACTTATCGAGTTGTTTGGCAGCAATCGGTATTTTGGCCTGGCTCTTTGAGCCCTGGTTTGCCCCTAATCCTACAAGCAGAGACGTCGCTAGTGCGGTGGCACTCTGCTCTACTGCGGTGTTATCAAGCAGCCATTTCATGAGGAGCTCGCTCAATGTCAGGTCTCCTTCTAGCGCTCTCTCACGGTCTGTTCGGTTTCGGCCAGCTAAGTTCAACACTCGCTGCACCTCATGCAACTCCATGCTTTGCCTTTGGCTCCTAGCCTGTTGATCCCTATTATAATCAGCTATGCCATGCAATGCCTTGTGGGCTAGCCTTCTCTCCTCCTCTAGGTCTGCAATGATTGCGTCTGCTGTCCTGCTGCGGTGCTCGTACCGAGCGTGCGCGTCGTAACTGCTCACCATCTACTGTATAGCATCTGGGAATACACTCACATCGAGCTCCTCATTAGACCAATGGTCTGAGCTTTCTTTTGTCATGGTCGAATTCTTGCGTCCCACTGCGCTGTCGATCAGGTTGAATAGTCGTGACAGATCCTCGTCGTTGGCGCTCCTTGCTTGGTTCTACCTTGCGCTTCACTTGTTTGTCTATGTCTTGGGTCCTCTCCTATTGGTGGGTTCCTTGAGTGATTTATCTGAGTGAGTTCTTTGATTATTGAATACAAACCTCAAGTTATGGTCACTTGGTGAGTGTGTCATTTCTCATGCACTTTGTGCCCAATCAGGCTTTCAGCTTTTTTAAGTGTGCTTCAAGTGCGAAAATTCAATGTGAGTGCCGCAAGCAATTCCTCGGCGTCTTACTCACTCTCGCTCGTTTCGGGCCTGATAGGCTTTGTTACTCAAGTCCTGGCCGTTCTAGTGGGTTCTAGGGTCTGCACTGCTTCTTACCGTTCACTAAGGGGTAGGTCACTGGGGAGTGCTCCAGCACTGTCCCTTGGTCTTGACTCCTACGTCGGGAACTGCCTACAAGGCGTTTGCCATGTCTTCTTGGAGCGGGTTGCGCTTCCAAAAATCGCTCGTAGGGGTCAAGTTTTGATGTTTTCTCCTTTTTTTTTTTAGTGTGTCCGACTTTGGGAATCGGACGTTCGATTTACCAGTGGTCCGATTTACCAGTGGTCCCATTCTAGGAATCGGACCAGGTGGGTCCGAGTTTGAGTAGTCCGAGTCTCAGAATCGGACGGGGGTTAGGTGTCCGATTTTAGAAAATCGGACAAGTGGTCCGATCGAACACGGTTGGTCCGAGTGTTCGATTCTAGGTGGTCCGATTATGGGCTGGTTCGATTCTGGGAATAGGACCGGACAGGGTGGTCCGATTGCTGACGTGTCCTAATTCGTCCGATCGGATGGGGTTGGTCCGAGTGGGAGCGTCCGAGTCTGAGTGTCCGAGTGTCTAAGTTGGAGGGTTGGTCCGATCGAACGGTTGTCCGAGCGTCCGATTCTCAAAATCGGACATTCAATTTTGGGAATCGGACACTGAGTCGGGTGTCCGATTCTGCCAGCTCGACACACTTTCGAGCACGAATTCGTCCAAAATCTCAAGATATTGATGACTATAGACCACAAAATTCACCAGTAATGATGTTGGAGTGGTGGGGGAGAGATCTATGTACCTGGGGATCGCCGAATGCAACGTCACGTCGTGCCCTGATTGATCGAACGGTCACCCAAGCTCTCTCTCTCTCTCTCTCACTCTAAGCTGGTTGCAAATGAGAATTCCCTTGCCCTTCTAGAACTTATAACCCTGCTGCTCATTCCCCGGATGCTACAGATCACTCTCCTAGTGATTCCTACAGATTCAAAAGCGCATTTCCTCCAATTTTCCCCTGTTTTCCCCGATTTTCTCCCTGTTTTACAGCAGCAAACCCTCTACCTCTCGGGTGTGATTTCCTACTGTTAACCTACTCTAAACACAACATAAATCGAAAGCAAAACACTGAACTAATTTCTCCATGTTTTCCAATCATCAAACAACTAGAACATCCCAAAATACTTACCTGTTTTGAAGATAAAAAACACCCAACTTCCTACCTATCTTAAGCTCCGTTTTGGGGATGAATACCCTACTTCGATGCTCGATATGAGGCGCGGAAGTGCTCAAGCTTGATACCGTTGGTCCCGGCAATGGAACCAAAATGTGGGAGCTTTCACTCAACTGCCAAGACCCACGGACTGCTTATTGTTTCAAGCATTCCAAGCGAGCTCTAATGGCTATCTCTCACCTAGTCGACGCACCGTTGATCCTACGAGTGTAGTGAGCTTACCTTGATGCTCGATCGAGCACTCTCCTCTCTCTTGCACTATGGTGGCTCCATGATTCTTGATGCTAGCTCAAGCATCCTCAAGCCTCCTCCATCTCCAAGCTCCATCCTCCATAGCCGCGCGCGCAAGAGAAGAGAAGAGAAGATGGTGAAGAGCTTCACCCTCTTGATCCCTCACTCTCACACACACTCACTCCCTCACACTTTCACACTTCCTCTCTCAAGAGCACACACAAGCAAGAAGGAGAGAAGAAAAGAGGAAGAAGAAGACTCTTTTTGCCACACACTAAAGAATGAGCTTCTCATTCACTTTTCAACTTTATATACAAAGCCCTAAATCCTTCTTGGGCGGTCATCCCCTTTTTCCTCTTTTACATGGCCGGCCCTTTTTCCCATTTCCCACCATTCTAATTTATCCTATTCCCAACTAATGTGTACACAAAGATTCGGGGGCGCTTCCACATTTTAATGGTGCGCCCTTTTTCTCTTTAGTTGTCTGGGCCGACACCGAAGCTTTCTGAGGGTCGTGCCCGAACATTTGAAATTTTCAGGGACTGGTTACTGGTCAAGGTGCCTTTTTCTGCTTTTATCCTGCGCCTTTTTTGCTATTTCCATTTTTTCCATTTTTCACTCCTCTGTGCTGTGGAAACACGGTAACATTACCCCCCTCCTAGCCAAGTGCCAGTCCCATGGCACTGCGGTGGGACGTAGTGGCTAGGTAGGTCGGCTTGCTAGGCGGAACAGGTAGGTAGGTGGTTGGGTGAATGATAGGTGATGGAGGTTGGGGACGATGACTAGGACAGATTTCGGCGTGCTTTAGGCTTTATAAAGACACTCGGCATCTTTCACACTGTTGTGGCACCCCTTATGTAGTCAGTCATCTTTTGAGTATCCGAAACGCTTGAAGCAATAAGCAATCCCTTAGGAGGATGGTACTGGAGGGATTTATTCTGGAGAAACCCCCCGAATGCTGTGTGCCTTGAAAACCCGTGGCTTTGATTGAAGATCCTTGTCTTTGAGTTGAAGGTCTTCAGTTTTGAGTTGAAAGTCTTCATGCTTGTGGAATCAATAAGCGATCCGTAGATCTTGAGGCGTCGGGCATGGATCATTTGACGATGAGGTTCAAAGATCTATGCCAATGGCAGTTCTACCTTGACTTGGTTCAATCAGGGTAGCCATCAGCAGTTAGATGGCTGGATTCCGGTACATGAAAAGAAGTTTTGATCCTTAAAGGATGCCGTGGGCGATCCTCTTCCACGGGTAGCCATTTCTTGAAGCACAAACATAACCTGCAAGAAAAGTTGTGCACTCCCTAAGGGGTGTGTCTGTCTCGCCGTGTAGTGTGTGGTGCCCATGGTAGTGGAACTGGGAGATGGGTCTCACCTTGGGCAAGCCCTTGGTAATGTCCCACACTTGAGGACCCAGTTCGTGCTTCGTCGGAGGTGCGGTGCAAGTCTTAGGGTGATAGGTTTGAAAGTCCTGCCCGTAATGTGCCCTAAGTGTGAAGTGGGGAGGGGGCTAGGGAGAACCCTAGGTGCGGTGATTGTTGTCCTTCTTTCTTCTTCTTCTTCTTCTTTCTTTTCTCTTTCTTAAAGAAAAAAAAACATAAAGAGGCGCATACATGGAGACAAGTGATACAAGGGCATGACGGGAGTTTACTCCTCGTCATCTGAGTGGTGGGAAGGGGATGGCGGAGGGCGGGGGGCCTTGTTAAGGAATCTTCGACTCGACAAGTAGCCCTTGAGGTTGAGCCGGGTTTTGAGGGTGGTGGTAGAAAGGAAGGGGTGGTTACACTGGGTGAATTTGCTGTCGCTCATATCTTCGAGCAGTGCAACAAAGAAAGATGGCAAAAGAGAAGCACGCATCATGAGGCGAGTCATGGTGCTGCTGTCTATGGCGTTGGGGTCAAAATAGAGGGGTGGGAGGTGGCGTTCTTGGGGTGCGGGGCTCTTGGCGGACTATGATCCTAATTAGCCTAAGATAATTACAAGTGGTAATGAATGCGGGGTTAGGACAGGAGGTGAACTCGCTAAGAAATCTATCCTTAGAGCTGTACAAATCAGGGAGGGGGAAGAGAAGGGCATCCCTATGGGAGGTGCTATTGGTGTTATAGATAATGGGGAAGTCGAACCTGCCGTGGATGGACGGATTAAAGTTGACCCCTACCCTTCGAGGATACGGCATAAAAGTAGGGTCGTTTCTCTTAGAAGGGAGGATGTTGCAAAATGCCATCCACGCGTCAAGGTTGACGTAAAAAATACGTCTTCTCTAGGTGGGTTGGCAATTATAGCCTTCCACTGATCTAGGCACCTGGAGGACTTTGTCCTGCCAAAACTCACGGTCCTCGGCTCCCCAAGTAGTTGGGTGGGCCTCGTGCTCCGCTAACCACTTGGCCTTAAGCCTTGCACCCATAACGATGACGTCCTCTACAAGTTGAATGGGCAGTACTTTGTTCAAGGTAGCGGGAAACTCAAAGCACAAGTCGAAGGGGTCGTGGTTATGTTCCTGCTGTTCCCAGATAATCAATTCGGCACGGAATTCAGCAGGGTGATCTTGAGGGCGTGGTAGGAGATGGGCAGGCTATCTTGGAACATGTCTAACATTCAGCTCTTTCCTTGCCTTCTCTACCATCGCTTTTGTGCCTGCGGTTGGCCTGGGCTGCTCTTCTCTCCGCAGATGTATCAGGGGGTTGCACTTCCGCTTGTTGTGGATGAGGGGATGGTGGGACGTATTCCTCCTCCTGAGGTCCGAGATCAAACTCTGGTTCACCCCCTTATGCTTGCTCGTCTTCTTGTGCCTTTGCCTCTGTGAAATCGAGTTCATCTATTTCCTGCGCCGTCAGGCCTACCTGTGCAAGATATCTTCTCTGCTCCTCTAGGCTCTGCAGCGGGCCTCCTAGCTGCAGCGGCACGTGCATGCCTGCTGTTAGCACTCTACATGCAATGGTTAGTTTCTTTTGCAGCTGATCATTGGCTTCATTTCCTTCCGGTTTGGTGGAGTGGAGTAGTGTATTGAGGAAGGTGTGCTGCTGGGCTATCATGGAGAGTTGGGCCACCTCTGCCTGATTCTCAGCCAGAACCCTGTCTCCTTCGGCTTTGGCTAGTCGGCGTGCTAAGTCCCGTATTCTCTACTCATTGTGATTCGCCCATTCTTTTGCTCTTTTTTCCATATCTTCCAGGCTCTCCCCCTGATGGAGGGTCATTGCCATGAGTTGTTGCTGCTGGGCCTCGAGCTCACGGTGCAGGCGGGACTACTCTTGGCGTTCATCGGCGATCTATGCATTGAGATAGTCCACCTTCACCTGCATCCTTTGCACTTGTTCTTCCCTTAATCGGTCCAGCTCTGCAGCCTCTTGTTTGATCTTGTCAAGCTGGCTTTGTGCTTCCAGGTTGACTGTAAATAGCTGATCATTCTTCCGCCGAAGGTGGGCATTGGTTTCCCTCTCTCGGTTGAGACGCTCCATCAAGATTTTTCTCCTTCCTTCCCAAGCAATGTCACATTCCTTTAGGGCCTTTAATTCCTTTGCCTCCTTAGTGCTGGCTTCCTCCCTGAGCGCAGCGATCTCCCTTTGATATTCTGTTATGTGCTTTGTTCTCTCCAACTGGAGAGCAACTTTTGATTCTCGTTCTGTTGCCAGCTCCTCCATGGCTGTCCTTGTTTCTTCCCTGGCCCTTTCCAACTGTGAGAGCATCTCCTTAACATATTTGTCGTATTGGCCTATTGGAGGTGGGGGGTGGGGCATGGTGGTAGTGGTGACAACGTCTTCTATTTTCTGCCTTTTTAGCTCTGGCCTGGCTCTAGTTCAGCCGTGGCTGCCCTTTTGGCTCCTGATGTTGGGGTGGCCACGGCTGCTTCTCTTGCCAGCTCCCATTCCACCAAGAATTGTAGCCAAGTGACCACATTGCTCTCGTCGAGTTTTGGGGTGGAACCTTGGGTGGCGGTGCCAGGGGGTGTCGTCATGATACGAGTGGCTGGCATGGGAGGTATGAAGAGGGGAAGAGTTGGCATCATCGGATCCTTTCCTTTTCCTTCTGCTGGGGGTAGGGGTGTGATTTCCGACACGCTGGTACTGGGACTAGGTGCCTCTGTTCGGTGCGGGCCCTCTGCACCTTCCTTGTCTCTTTTGTGCTGCTCCTCGATGGAGCGATGGGTTGCCAGCTCTATTTCTTCCTCCTCCTTCCTTCTCAGCTTCTCCTCGGTCTTCTTTTTTCTCTCATTCTCATCCTTGACTGACTCCCTTTGAGCCCTTTCCAGATCTTCCTTCTCTTTTTTCTTTCGCTCCTCTTCTCTTTTTCCATGCAGGGCTTTGGTTTGTTGTTCCGCATGCCTTTGTGGTGTGGCCTGGGATTCTCCCTCTTCGTCTGCTTCCATCTCCGTTTCATCATACGACCTCTGCTGCTCTTCTGTGTGAGGCGGGGACTGTGATGGTGACTCGTCACTTTCTTCATCGCCTCCCTTCTTGTCTTCTCCTGCTCGTCCCTGCCCTAGTGCTTCTTGGATGATTGCCGTAAGGACACCTCCAAACCCTATGGTGGAGGCCTTGGAGGATGATGCCTTGCAGGTTGATTGGGGCGACGGGGACTCCCCTTCCACGGCTCTTCCTCCTGTTGCCATGGCCTTAGCCGAAGCCTCTATTGTCATCCTCATGAACCCATTAAGGTTCACCTTGTCCAGCGATTGCGCCGCAATGCTATCGAGCAGAGGTACATTGATTCGGGTCATTATGCAATTGTACCTCTGACTTGAGAACAAGGCGTGCACCATCTTTGCCTGCAGCTGAATTTCTTGGTTGGGGATGTCCGCTAGGCTAATTCCGTCATTGGTGTGGACCTTCACTTTGTCCATCCCCAACATGGCATAGATGTCTCTTTTCGGCTTCCTTTCCACCTTATTCGGTAGCCCTAGTGCCCTTTCCACCAACTCGGGGGTTAGCTCGATCTGCACCTGTTTGGTGGCTTCATTGTCGTGCACCGTGATGGTGCCCCTATTCCTATTGAAGGTGTGCAAGAAATCAGTGCACTGGGTGTAATCCACCCTCCGGCCCACTGCGTCCAGGTACTTCTGCAGGTGGCACTGCTCTATGATTTGGCGTACCGCCGGCTCTTCGATGGCCATGTCTTCAAGGTTGAAGACGTGGCGGAACTTTAACTGGTTGAAAGCTCTCGTTTCCACCGTGAGGCCGTAGTTTACTTGTTCCTCGTCCGAGAAGGGGAGCTTGCCTGCTTTATCTTGGCTTGCCATGATAGCCACCTGCACATTCAGCCATTTCCACTTTTAGTGCTTTTGACAACTAATTTGTTGAAAGAATAAAAGCATAGCAGATTTTATTGAACATAGCCTTAACTTTGCCTTTCAAACTTTTACCACCACCTCTTACCCTTGCATTTCAAATTTAACAAACGTTTCACACTTGGTTTACTTTTTAGATTCTATTTTGTTTATTTTTTACATTCCACTACATTCCACCTTATAACCCCTTCCCCCTTTGGAAAAGAAGAATCCGTCCCAGGATTGGAGGTTGCGAGGCCAAGGCCTTCAACAGAAAGGTCGTCGCTTTATTTGTGCAGGAGCCAAGCGTAGAAGTTGGGGTTATATTCTAGTTGAGCGGTGCGGTCTAGATCAAAGGGTCGAATCCCTACGTGTGTGATGTATGTGAGGACATCTGTGAGGAAGTCACCAGAGTCGACTCGACTTGCGATGTGGAGCTCTTCCTCTGTTAAGAGGTGGTCAAGATAGGGATGCCCCGTGATATGCTCATCCATGGGTCGACCCCGAAGAGTGGTTAACACTCTATACGAGGTAGGCACGACGTAGGTGGGATCATACTCTGCTGTTTTGATGGCTCGGTGTTGTTCGGCATTGGTCATTATGCGACATCCGTCAACCTCCCATTGCAACCTAAGAGCGTACCACTGCCTTAAGAAGGGTGATCCAGTATCAGCAAGGTGGGATAACCTTTCGATCTCTTGGTCAGTGATAGCAGACATGGTCCCTGGATCATATGACGTGATGAGGTGTTGCTTAATGGCTTGCTCTTTGGAGACCTCGCTAGCGAGCAACTCAGCAAAGCAGAGTGAGAAGCCTGTGCAAAGGCGAATTCAAAAGTCTCCCAAGAGCAAGGCATATTGCACACTTCTGTTGCAAAGGGTTCCGCTAATAGACCCAAGTCCAAGCGGTCATAAGGGCTAGAGACACAAAGGTGGCATCAAGCCGTTTGATGTAGTCCACCACATCATCTCTGGTGTCCTTTGCAAGGTCAATGGCAAGCGCCAGAAATGACTTCCATTCATAGGAGGGCGTAAGGCCGACGGGTGGTTGAGGTTTCTAGAACTAGAGGTCCTGACAGTACATAGTTGCGGTTGGGAGTCCCCTTGAGCCTGCAACTGGGCTGCTTGCAAGGTGGGTGGGTTAGGGTCAGTTGCAGCAACTGGGCTGCTGTAGTCAGCTTGGCTACGGAGAGTCGGGTTGACTTGGTCAGATGATGTCACCTATGGCGGTGGCCGTTGCTTGGACCGATAGGTTTGTGCGACTCTTTTGGGCCGAAGCGTAGAGGACCTCTGTGTCCACTCGACCTAGATCGAACACTTAGACAAACTCCGAGCAGTCTTCGAGTAGTGTCGCTTATATCGTCTCTCCTTAAACCCCTTAAAGTGTCAGTTTTGGGTGAAGCATGGATGGATCCTAGGGCATGTGGTGTCGAAGTACGGCATTGCCACTGACTTCTCGAAGGTCAGGGTGGTTGTTGATCTTCCACCCCCAAAAAACTACAAGGGAGTTCAATGCTTCCTAGGCCATACTGGATACTATCGGCGGTTTGTACTGAATTATGTGTTGATCACCAGACCCTTGTACAAGCTGCTTATTGTATTCGAATGGACTAAAGCATGCCAATGGGCATACAAAGAATTGAAGAAGGCTCTAACCACAGCACCAATCCTACGAGCCCCAGATTGGACCATCACCTTCCACGTGCATATCGATGCTTCTAAGTTTGCCGTGGGGGCAGTGTTATGCCAACCTGGCAAACACAATTTAGACTATCCAGTGAGCTTTGCTAGCAGACAACTCACTGAGACATGTTTAGAAGACCAAGCCCACTGTCGAACTGTAATTTTTCTAAATTGTGAATAGTTCGACAGTGGGCTCGGTTTAGAAGGTGATGCTGTCAGTGGGCTCGGTGTTGCTGCGACATGTTTTGTTCCTGTCGGTCTTCTAAACATGTCTCAGCGTAATTTTCGGTCTTGCTAGCATCACTAATTTTTCTAAATTGTGAATAGTTCGACAGTGGGCTCGGTCTTGCTAGCATCACTTTGCTAGCAGACAACTCACTTAGACAGCATCACCTTGGAGAGCCGTGCCTACAATCAATTGAAATTTCGAACTATTCACAATTTAGAAAAATTAGTGGCCAAGGAAGAGGCGGCTAGGAGAGTCATGGAAAGCTGCAACTTCAAGAAGTACCTGGAAAGTTTCGCACGAGAACCCGACCACACGAGTTGTGTGGAATTTCTCAGGTCCTACGACCCCGATAGCAAATGTGGCACCATCACAATGGGAAGAGGACAGAATGCTAAGAATGTATTGGTTTGTCTAACCCTGGCCTTGGTGGAGAAGGCACTAGGACTCGAACCAAAGGTGGAAAAAAAGCAGAAGAGGGATGTATACGCCATGCTGGTGATGAGAAAGGAGGATGTGCTGACAAATGATGGCATCAGTATCCAGGACATCCCCAATGCAGAGACCGGGTTACAGGCGAAACTCATACATGCGCTCTTTTCTAGCCAGCGCTACAACGCGCTAATGCACTGGATTAGCGTACCGATACTGGAGAATGTGGTGGCCCATACCCTGCAAGAAGTCGATTGGAATGGCTACATGTGCAAGACCATCGACCAGGCAGCTCGTGCACTAGCGTTAGGAAGCATGCCCATAGGAGGAGAATCCCCAGTGTCGAAGGCCGCAGAAAGAAAGAGGACCTCCTCCAAAGCCTCGTTCATCGCCTACGGGAGCATCTTAATGGTGCTTATCTAGGAGGCCATGAAGGAAGCGAAGGAAATAGAAGAGAGGGTGGGGGAAACACCCGGCAGATCACCTCCTCATCAACACCAGGAGAGGTCCAGTGATAGGATTGAGACTAAGGAAGAAGGGGAAGAACAGAAAAGAAAAAAGCAGGTCGAGGAGACCAAGAAAAATGCAGCGCAAAAGAAAAAGAAACAGGATGAAGGCCGCAGGAAGGAGATGGAAGACTTGGAGAAAGAGAAAAGACAATCCCTCAAGAGGTCGAGGAGAGAGAAAGGAAGAGGAAGCAGGAAGAAGAAGAAACAACAGAGCACGTCAGGCAGGCTAAAAAGGCGTCAAAGCAAGAGGCTGAAAGGAGAAGAAGAGAAGAGCAGGAGGAAAAAGAGAAACTAGAGGAAGAATACAAAAAGGCCAAAAAGGAAAGGAAAGAAGAGTCGCGGAGGAGGAAGAGGAGTTGGCGGTTGAAACAACTAGCGATCCGTGGGTCTTGGCGGTTGAGCGAAGGATTTTGTGGGAGCCTTGGCTCGACCGCCAAGACCCACGGACCGCTTATTGTTTCAAGCGTTCCAAGCGAGCTCTAATGGCTATCTCTCACCTAGCCGACGCGCCGTCGATCCTACGGGTGTAGTAAGCTTACCTTGGTGCCGATATGAGTTGCCTCCTCTCTCACACACGCCGGTAGCTCCACGATCCTAGATGCTAGCTCAAGCATCCTTAAGCCTCCTCCACCTCCAAGCTCCATCCTCCATAGTCGTGCGTGCAAGAAGAGAGAAGGGAAGAGAAGAAGAGAAGAGGAGATGGTGAAGAGCTTCACCCTCTTGATCCCCCACTCTCACACACTCACTCCCTCACACTCTCACACTCCCTCTCTCAAGAGCACACACAAGCAAGAATGTGAGAAGGAGAGAAGAAGAAGAAGACTCTTGTTGCCACACACCAAAGAGTGATCTCTTATTCACTTTTTGAACTTTATATATACAAACCCTAAAATCCCATGGGCACCCATCCCTTTTTTACATGACCGGCCATTGTGGCAAGGTCCTTTTTCCATTTCCCTCTTCTAGCCTTGTGCCTCTAGCCTACACCCATCTGATATTTTACAATTGGCATAGGAGGGAGCTTGGCGCTCTTTTACAAGAGTTTTTCGCATTTTTTGAGGCTCCTTTTCATTTAAGGTTGCGTTTTTTGCCCCGGTTCATCTTTAGAGGCCGTCTGCGTGTCTTTGCTCTTTTTCCATCTTCCTTTTGCTTTTTCCTCCATTTTTCTACCATCTCGACTTGGGGTTAACAATAATGCAAGAAGGGAGAGATCTTGCTAATTTTGTTGGGAACAAAGTCTCCAAATACACACATCATAGTATGTGCATAAGAGTTTTCAAGATGAGCATAAGCATTTGTGCCACATAGGGAGGTGTACAACCACAGAATATGATGCAATAGTGCAAGATCGATTCATTTTGGATTGGTGGGCCTTAGGAAAAGTTGCAAATTGCAATATTCTAGCAATGGATTACTGGCTTAGTTGGTGGCATATTAGATATCCACAGGAGGTGACATTTTGTGGGGTAAGACTAATACGTAATAGTAGGATGTGATACTCAATGTAATTATTTTCTCATGCTCTATACCCTCTTGTGTTGGTATTTGTCTAGGTGGTGGAGGACATTGATCATATGCCAACCACGAACCTAATAGAGCAAATGCATGCAAGCTGGTTGGCAGGGGAGGGATTCAAAGGATATATTAGCTTGTATGGTGCATGTGTCAGTGATTTGGCCAATGCTCTACTATAGAGCACAAAATGATATGCATTCATCGGTAGAAAGTTCCTTTGTGTAGGACCCAGTGCGGAGAAGCTTTTGAGTTGACTACAACAAGGAATCATCCCCACACATTAAGCAACATGAAGGATGGGGGGATCAGATGAAGCAAACGCCTCTCACAGGCCTGAGTATGTGACTAAAAACATACCTAGAAGAAAGGGCACAAGAAAACTAAACTTTAAGGATCCTTTTGCTTTCCAACCAATCAAGGGAAGTATCAAAAAATCTTCAAAGGAAATGGTGGTGGAGATAGTCCTCTAGGACACCGATTGGGCTATAAGAAGGATTTTAACTTGCAATTGTGTGCAATGTCAAGGATGGTTGGAAGCTAGATAGAAAAATGCAAAAAAAACCAATTAAAAACACAACACATGGAGTGCTTGCACCTTCATTTTAGGGCCTCATGGAGTGGTCTAGCTCAACAGGAGAAGCTAGCAATCAACATGGAATGCAACGCTAGTTCATGTGGTTATGTAATGATAGTGTGGACCATACATGGAACATTTGTTCTTCCCTTTATCACGCAACATCCAAAGTTCCACAAGTATGGTTAGTGGCACAAGGCACAAACTTGATAGCAGAAGAAATCCACATGTTGAAGAGTGGTGGGTTTGTTTTACAAAAGGTGGCACAAGAAGTGGATGGTAACAAGACTCATGTAGATATCAGAGAGATGTTTCACAAGTTGCAGGGAAAATGATAGACTCAACATTGGCTCTAGATACAACTATGAAGGGCCACACAGTGGTGAAGCCCTTGAAGCATGAGCTTTTTAAACTAGAGACACCTAACTCAAGTGTCTTGTACGAGTGTTATAATGTGCACATTGCAAAATATCCAATATGTAATTGCCGAGATTTCATGGCTCGTATCATAGAAGGAAAAGCATATTTGGCATGCAAGCACCTATACTATGTGTACGTATGAGTGTTTAGAATGGATGCAAATGTAAATGTAATAAAGCATAAATGCCTTAGTCCAGGGTAGGCTAGGGTTAAGTATAAAAGGTGGAGATGTAACATGTGAAGGACTTTTCTGCCATTTTTCAAGAAATATATGCTTTGAGGTTCCTTCCTCCTAGCAACTAAGAGGGTGCATGCTCTTAGCCACCAAGATATGGGGTGCATACCATGTTGACATGAGGTGAATATTCATGTTGCAGCATTCATCTATGCTTCTCAGCCTTCCATGGCAATATTATTTCATGCCTAGCTACCTTGGCTATATCTTCCTTGCAAACATGGTATATTTCTTGTATTTCTTTGCAAGTATGGTGTATTTCATGAATTTCCAATTATTTGTTTGTTGTGAGAACTAGCTATTTTACATTAGTATTAGAGCATGGATTTTGATCCATGTGGCAAAGTCATTTTCTTAGGGATCTAGTCACACAATGGTTACAGGGTAACTGGGAGGCCAAAAATTAGTTACATCAATTAGTTCTTCCATAATCGTGGTTTGACATGGAGATCTGTCACAAACCATGACTAAGATGGAGGTTCTTGGCATGAACTAGTGGATATGGCGGGCTCTAGTCAATTTTAGTAGGTCGTGGCTCAATTTTGGCCCAAAAATGAAGAGAGATGGACAAAATGAGGGTTACATGACTTAGTGTGGTTTAAGCTTGAGTTACTTTCCAAGAACAGGGATTCTTTCTCTTCCTTTTCAACCTTCCTTCAAGAATCCATGGCCAAATATTCTTTCCATGAGTTCTATCATTCAAACAGACTCCGTAATCTTGTTCTTGACATCTTGAGCTGCTTGTAGAGTAGTGATTGTGACCTACTTAGCCTATTTCTTCTTCCTCATTTCATGGAATGCAGTGGCGTCAACTGCACCTGATCAGATGCACAAGATCTTTTGGAGTTTCTTTTGAAAGGAAGGGGGGAAATCTGGAATGCTAAATGGATCTCACCTCAACCAACATTTAAGGAGCAGTAGCAATGGCCTGAGATATGAAGGCATGAGCTTTATCCATTACAAATGGACTATCATTAGCTGCATATAGAATACGTTGAATAGCCATGACTACCAGCACCAGGCTGTCAATAGAGAGCTTGAGCTTTGTCACTTGCTTGTGAAGAGCATCAACTTGAGATGTAGGCACCATGGGGACAACATGATTTGCGGAAGTAATTGTTGTACTTGGAATAGGAAATACTTTGGCATTCTTATTGGTTCCTACTGCCAACACTTTGGTGCACCTTGGCGTTGTTGTCATGTTATTCTTGGCTTGTGTTGCTGTTACTGAGGTTGAACTTGTTCTTGTTGTAGCTTGAGTAGATGGTGCTCCTCCATTAGATGAAATCAATGCCGTCTTCTTGTTTGCATCTTTACCTCCTCTGCAAGCTTAATGAAGAACAGTTGTAAAAAAAAAAGCACAGATGCTAAGTGGAATTGATTTGGAATTTGACATAAGGATGTTGGATGATACATAAAAGCTCTCCAAATGTGCGAAGATTGCCTTGTTGTACCTTGAGGATGATGATGTAGTCAATAGAGAACTTTCATTAAGAAAGCTTCACTCCTAGTAAACAACAGCAAAGATGAGGGTCTGTTTCTTCAATACAAGGTTTGCTATGCTCATATTTTGGATATGAAACAGAAATTTCTTGAGGTTGTACTTTGATAATACGAGTTGTCACAATTGAAGCAATGCGAGATTGATGAATATGTGTCAAAGCATACCGGGCCACACATTGGTGAGCCTCGAGCTCCATCTTCATGAGAACTTGGGCGAAAATTTGGAGATCCTACTGGGATGCCACTAAAGGGACCTCGTCTGATACCATCTGATCAATGAGGGCCTTGGCATGGGCAACATTGCTAGATTCATACAGAGAGAAGCTGCTATGAACAAGTAGACCATACTTCATCAAATTTTAATAATAAGCCGATTGTTAAGAGCTACAAGAATGACAATGCAGAGATGATTGGAGTTTCCAGCATGTTAGATTCATGCATGAATCTCACAACCCTGAGGGTAGTTGTTGGTACACTTATTCATGCTTGGAGCATTAGAAGATTGTTGCCATAGCTACAAGTGAGGCCAGAGATGGGGCTGAGTAGGCTACTGTGGAGATGGCCGATGCAGAGGCTTGAGAAAAGGTGGCTGAAAGGGAACTGTGGAAGCACAGGAAGATGGCAGTTGATGTGTCTATCTTGACTCTACTGAAGAAGGTATCTTTGCCTGGTGATATGCACATGACAAGAGAATACTTTGATAACCGCATGGTAAATCATTCTGTTTAAGAATTTAAGAGAAATGCAAAAAAAAGGACATTACAGGCAATGCCAGAGCCGTGCAAAGGTTGAGAATAGTTTGTGAATGGCTATGAGCAATGTTCATGTTGCAAATGGACTTGAGTACAAGATCTATTGCTTTGTTTGGGAGGTGACAGCCTGTGATATAATGGTTTGAAAGCTGCATTGCGACCACCAATGCTTTGTTTGTGATTTGAATGATGTGCTGTCCCTCATACTTCTCTTTGAGCCCTCGTAGAATGTTGATTGTGTCAACTACACTAGGCTCAGCAACATAGACTTGCTGAAAGCGTCTTAACGTACTCTGCAATGGTTGCCCCAGACCTTTCTTGTTAGCGTTCTGCATAACAGTCTTGTAGATTGTCCAACTTACTCCAATGTTGCCAAGAGTCTTGAGCGGCTTTTCAGTTGATTTTGTGGGAGTTGGAGCACTAGAACTCTTCAACATCAGTCTTTATGACATGTTCTTTGGGGCCAATACCTTTTAGGTTGTTTAAGAAGGGTGTATCTATTTTCGGTGCATCCGCTTTCATAGGTGTTAATGGAGGAGGTTCAAGAGGTTCATTTCATCTAGCACATCATATGGTGGCACATACATTGCATTTGATGACTGAACCTAGTCAATGCAACAATTTTGATGATTGATCCATCATTGGCATCTCCAAGAAGTTCTCAGTCAGCTTTTAAAAAATATATATAGCTTCTTCATGCTAAACAGAATAGTGGAGCTCAGAGAGTGACTACAAGGATAATGATAGTGTCAGTTACAATAATGATAGTGAAAATGCAATGATAGTGGAGCTTAGAGAGTAATTAGAGAGAAATTCTTTGCCTCAGACTGAAGTTCTGTCCCTTTGCGGTCAGTTTTGGTCTCTCAATAGAAGATTCCTCTTGAATGTCAGAATATCATCACCTGTTGCTCTGCAACGTGCAAGAGATGGATGTACTCAAGTGGATATAGCCTTGTTTTACAAATAAATCATCCAATCAGTTCTCTCGGGGGCTGTAGACCTACAAACATTGTACATGTGATAACCGGGACTTAATGTCATGATATAGGACTGATCACTGGTCACACTCACTGTCCAGAGAAGATCACAACTGGTTGATGAATCTGGAAGAGATTACTTTCCCTATTTCGGCTACTTGCAACCTAAAATGAACAACACTGAGTCACCATTTTTCTATGCATTTGGAGCAGCTATGCAAGAACAAGTACATTATGCAAATAAACAACATGCTTATCATGAAGAATACATAAGGTATGGACATCAATCTCATGATCAACAACATTGATTAGTATAACTACGGTCCACAGTTGTATTATGACCTTGAGTACAATGAGCATTGGTATGACCAACAACATGCATATGACAGTGATGAGTACTCTATTGAGTTGCAGCATACAAATAAGGATCATATTTTTGGATCGCAACAACATGTCAATAATTATGTTTATGGTTAGCTCCAAAAGCGAGAACACTCTTGCAATCATTTTGGACACACTTCCATGAATGGGAATCATGTGGGAAGGCCACAAGGATTTGAGAATGGGTTCAACTCTTTTGATATGCATTCAAATGGAAAGTCATACGCAACAACATGTATATGATCATGATCTTGGATATGAACAACATTATGCTAGTGAACATGGGCAACATGTTGATCAATACCTCTATGATGATTAGCCATCCCATAGTCAATATTATGATGATGATCAACTATTCCCTGGACATTAGCATTATGTTAGTAGAAATGAATGTGGTCATGACTATGGAAAACCATTTTATCACGAGAAATATGACAGTCATAGTGGCCAGCATGATGTTATTCAAGGAAAGATATTAACCAATGATGATATTAGAGGACTACATGCACAAGGCTTATGTTTTAGATGTGCTAAACCAATATCTTCTAATCATAAAGATATATGCAAGAAAAGGAATGCTAAAACATTGCTGGTTATAGAGTTTTTGGATATTGGAGAGGAAGCTGAAGAGGCCGAAGAGGAAGTGCATTCTAAAGATCAAGATAGAGAGTCTTACAAATCCTTTGAATTAGATAATGATGCCTATCAGCTTTCTAACCTACATCATGCTAAAGACCAAGTGAATGCAATAGTTGAACAGGGACATGTAAAGGAGCTTCATGAATCCATACACCAATCTATGTTTTCAAATGACATGTTCTCAATTGATGACCTTATCTTCCCATTTGATCTGGGGGATCATGGGGATGTTTCCCCATTTCCATTTGACCCGGAGGCAATCTATTTTTCTATAGAAGGAACTTATGGTTGTGATGACTATTTTGATGGATATCCATTTGAACCTAGAGGCATATGGGACTTTAGTGAATTTCCATTGTTGGTGGGTTATAAATAACACTTGCAATACCGATTCCTCAACATATTCAATCATCCTCTCTAAGGCTTCATGATTCCTTCCAAACAGTGGGATTATTGTAGTTACAGGATAGTGGACATCTTGCTGTGTGAATTTTCTATCACGAATTACATGGTCCTTCTTGGCAACATGATTGAATTCTATGCGCTGGATAAGTTCCTTATGGTTTTTTCTATCAACAAGACTTTATTTGTGCCATTTGGAATCTTCCATCACGAGTTATGGGCAACTCTTATTGGATGCCATGTTATATAGATTACAGCAATCCACAGTTCTCTCTTGGTTATTTTCATATTTTGAAGGACTCTTATTTGTGGCATGAAGACTTTTATTCTAGTATGGAGTCTTAGTTCAGCATGATTCCATCTATTTCAAGCTATTGTTGTACTCATCCTTGTAAATTGTCCCAATTCCAACTTTGAGGACAAAGCTCTTTTAGGCCGGGATGGTTTGTAATAAATCATTAATGCCTTAGTCCAGGGTAGGCTAGGGTTAAGTATAAAAGGTGGAGATGTAACATGTGAAGGCTTTTTTACCATTTTTGAAGCAATACATGCTTTGAGGTTCCTTCGTCCCAGCAACTAAGAGGGTGCATGCTCTTAACCACCAAGAGATGGGGTGCATACCATGTCCCACCTTGACATGAGGTGAGTATTCATGTTGTAGCATTCATCTATGATTCTTAGCCTTCCATGTCAATATTATTTCATGCCTAGCTACCTTGGATATGGATTCCTTGCAAACATGGTGTATTTCTTGTATTTCTTTGCAAATACAATGTATTTCATGAATTTCCAATTATTTGGTTTGCTGTGAGAATTAGCTATTTTACAGTAAACATGTTTACGCACCAATCCATGCTCAACTAAAGAAAAATTTCATTTGTATTTGGAAGAAAAATAATTTTTCCAGCACCACCTATACTGTGACTAGCAATCCAATACCAATACTACCTCTTAGCACAACTGCATTTTATTTTGTCAAGAAAATAATGTCATACAGTTCACTTCTCTCTCTTAGTTTGTCAAGCAATGGTACTATTACTAGAAGTTAACGTAATATAGATGTACATTTGGATTGCTATATGTATTGTATTGAATCGAATTCATTGGGGAGGGAAGGAAGAGAGAGGAGAGGGAAGGGGAGGGAGCTATCAATCCATTGCAATTAAAGTCCTAATAATGTAGAGTGATTGCATGAGCATTCACATTATGCTCCACGCACACACGCACACACGCACACACACACACACACACGAGATTTAAGGGAAGTGTTTGTTACAACACATGTTATAATCCAATGTGAGCCATTATTATACAATGTGGACTAATCACATGCATGAGAGAGAAAGAGGATTTAAGGGAAGTGTTTGTTACAACACATGTTATAATCCGATGTGAGTCATTATTATACAATGTGGATTGATCACATGCATGAGAGAGAAAGAGTGATATAAATATAAAAATAAATAAATAAAGGTATTTACACAACATGACGAGAGACAATGTAGAGAGAGGGGGGAGAAATTGCATGTACAGAGAGAAATTGAGAGAGAGTAAAGTGATGGAGCAATTTGAGAGAGAGAGAGAGAGAGAGAGAGAGAGAGAGAGAGAGAGAGAGAGAGAGAGAGAGAGAGAGAGAGAGAGAGAGAGAGAGAGAGAGAGAGAGAGAGAGAGAGAGAGAGAGAGAGAGAGAGAGAGAGAGAGAGAGAGAGAGAGAGAGAGAGAGAGAGAGAGAGAGAGAGAGAGAGAGAGAGGTGGGCCATGATGTACTATTCTAGGGTGATTGCATGAATGTATCCACGTTGCGTGTCATGAGAGAGATAATCATTTAGCAAGATAGAGTGCTATTTGAGCGGGTGATGTAGAAAGAGAAAAAGGAAATATACACATAGAGAGAGAAACTGAGAAATTGAGAATGAGAGATGAGAGAGAGAGTGAGAGAGTAAAGGTAGTGGTGGTGGTGGTGGTGACGGGCATAGAGAGGGAGAGAGAGAGAGAGAAAAAGAGATAGATAGAGTGAAGGTAGTGGTAGTGGTAGTGGTAGTGGTAGTGGTAGTGGTAGTGGTAGTGGTGAGGGTAGTGGCAGTGGTGGTGGTGGAGGTAGTTGTGGTGGTGGTGGTGGTGGTGGTGGAGGTGGAAATATCTAGGGGTGTAATAAGTGGACTATGTGGAATAAGAAATGGAGGTTGCTTAGAAAAGCTCGTTTCTTACCCTCCCCCATCCCTCTTGACTTCCTCTTATGGATAAAGACATGTTTGCATCTCTTGTTGATGGAGATGAATTCCTTGAATTGATTATGTGTATAAATAGAGTTTAAAGGAAGATGTCTATTCTTCCATGGAATGTCTTAGGAATGTCCTTAGAATCAAGTAAGGCATCATGCAAGTGAATCTTGCACCAAAAAATCCCATAGTAATGGCTCTAAAAGAAATCCAAAATAATAATTGAGGGTGACCTAGAAACCTAAATGTGTGGTCATGTCTTCAATAGCGAGGGGAAGAGGAGACTCAATGTTAATGATTAAATGGGAGGTGCAACCAAAGGTCAAACAAACATGATCTCATTGACTTGGCCCATTTTCTTTCAGTAGGAAGCCCCATGAATTTACATAGCATAAGAAGCATAAGGACTCTTCCCAAAGAGCTGCAAGACTAGATTCTGCCTATGTGAATCATGTGGATGATGGATTGTACCTCACCCTAAACTTTTTGTCATCTTAAGGAGTCTTGACTTTGATCATTGCCCTATCTAGATGACTTTTAGGATTAATTTCCCCTCTATTTCAAATAATGGTCCACCAACATTCATCTTCAATACCATTGTTTTAAAGGATCAAAGGTTTGTAACAAATTTGAAGAAGCATTGGTTAGGCATTGATAGTGAACACACTAGCCCTAACTCAAGATTAAAAGAGTGTATAAACTCTATCACAAAAGAAGCAAAGAACTATGGAAGAGCTCAAAACTCTATGTTGAAGGAACTACATGATATATGCAACTTATTACTATTTCTATCTACACTAATGATCCTACACTTATTTGGCTCGTTTAGAAGGTGGAGGACTACTAGGTTGCAAGGAGAAAAATAGAGCTAACTCTAAAAAAATGAAGATTTAGAGGGAAAAGGCTACTTGAAGGAGACACACTCACCATTACATTCTTTGAATCTTTGCAATCAAAACAAAGGAAACAAGATGATAATATATATTTAAGATGTTAACACAATCATATATACAAATGATGTATCTATCGACAATAGATTTATTAAACATCTCTATGTAATAGTATGAAATTTTCCAATGATTGGTTCTAATAAGAAATGTCTAGTCCATGACTTCCTCTCTTCCTCCATGGAGGAGGTAATTCCAAAGGAGACTATTGACTCTTTTTAGAAGAAGAACTCTTCTTTGAGATAAAGATTTGAGGGAAACAATGGCAGGATGCAAGATAGAAGCTATGGAGTGCAAGAAGGTTGAGAGAGAGAAGCACACGAGAGATTTTAGTGGGTACAATGAATGGTACCCTTATCTTTATTATCTTCACTTATATATGATTGTACTTCTATAAGGGGTGCCCATTATTGACCATTGGTATATACCCAAACAACCTCCCACTTAAATGCTAATGTGCCTTTATGGGAGCATAATAAGAAAATGAAGATACTATCCAATGCCCATAAAACACTTGCAGTGTGCAAAGCGCTCAAAAGCTAAACTCTTAGTGAGAAGATTTGCAAGGTTAGCAGCCATATGGATTTTGACAAGCTCAATGCACCTGTCCTCAAGCATCTCCTTGATAAAACAACACTTCACCTCGATGTGCTTTGTCCTTGCATGAAAGACAAGGTTTTGTGTTAACCAAATGGCACTCAAACTATCAATGTGCAATGTAGGTACCTCTCCTACAATACCTAAGTCTCCCACTAAATGAGTAAGCCATGTAGCTTCCTTGCAGGCCTTAACAGCTACAATATATTCAACCTCAATGGTAGATTAAAATGCATATGGCTACAATTTAGAGACCCAAGGGACTACACCACCTATGAACGAAAATACAAAAACTGTAATAGACCTCCTAGAGTCTAGACTTCATGTAAAATCAACATCTAGATATTCAAGAACGGATGCATCCTTCCTTTTGAAGCATATGCACATACCTCTGGTGCAGTTTAATTATCTCATGATATTCTTCACTGCCTCCCAATGATTCTTGCTAGGGTTTGCCATATACATGCTCTGGACATGTAGCAACCATGGCATACATTAAGGTACAAATTGCAAATACAAAAGGAACCTTGTCCATTTTGTCATTCTACTCAATTGACTTGGGCTATCCTCTTAACTAAATTTCAAATATAGAGGTAATGGAACACTGATTAACTTCCCCCTCTCCATATTGAAACTCTCCAATACTTTCCTAATGTATTTGTTTTGAGACAAATCAAGTATATTTCTATCTCTATCTCGCATGATATGTATGCCAAGAATGTGACTAGCATTCCCCAAGTCCTTCATATCAAAGGTTTTATGCAACATTTTCTTAAGTGCATCCACAAACATAACTAACTTCCCAACAATTAACATGTCATGCACATCGAGAATCAAAATCATGAGGCTACTATCCCTAGCCTTCCTAGTCTATAAAAGCTCACTTCTAGTGCACCCTTGAGATTGGATAAAGGCATTCAGCTTATGATATCATTCCTTGGGAGCTCATTTCAAACCATATAAAGTCTCATGTAGCTTATACATAAGCTATTTCTTACCTTCCACAACAAATTCTTCATGCTACTACATATAAATATGCCCATGCAAATATATATGCAATAAATTTGTATTTATATCCATATAAATCAACTATGTATCCTCTTTGGTAAGTAATGCAAGTACCATACAAAGGGTGTCATCTTGACTACTGGTGAGATGATCTCATCTAACTCAATCCCCTTCTCTTGCTTGAATCCCTTGGCCACCATTATTTCCTTATAAGGCAATGCATCAAATTGAGATACCTTCAACTTGTAGACCCATTTGCATGGTAGTACATATTTTCCCTAGGCAAAGTAACTAACTCCCAAGTAATGATTTTTTTCCAAAGACCTCCCTTTGAAAATTGATCATTATTTGGTGATAAGGTCCTATACTTGAGAGGCTCGAGGGGGTCACTTCAAAAAATGTAAGTGTACACGTGCGATCAATAGAAGGGTTATTTTATTTAATAAAAATTACAATATCATGTTTACAAAATGGAATTTTTAATCATAATTTAAAAAAAATTGATAAAGTTTCTTAAAGAAAAATGGGTCATTTTATTACCTTACAACATGTAATAAGTTGTATACTTTTGTGTGTCTATGTATATATATCCATACTTTGTCTCTATAAAAATAACCATTTCAAGTGATCAATCTCAAATTTTATGCCAAAATTATCAATACCAGGCAATCATTATGATTTTGGGGGTTAAAAAGATGACCTTACTTTTTACTTGATTTATTTGGGGACACATATTTTTAGCCTAAAAAGTAAAAATTTACCTAAAACAAAAACATTGCTGCTAAGTAGCATTTAAAAAAAAACCAAAGAATACATCTTTGACTACATAGCATTATTCCACTTATGATTGTCATGCCTAGTCATAATATAAGTATAACAAGAAAGCTCACCATAATCTATAACCATGACATACTTTAGCAATGGAGTGTATTTATCTGGCAGTCCCCTTAGCAGTCAACAAACCTCAAAGACTAGCTCAATAGGAGCCTATGGCTTTACCATCTGTCCATCCTCTAAAGCATGAGATTGTCCACTTGCTTATTATGGCACTTCCACCACACACTGAACATATTTCTCATATGATGGTTGTCCATCCTCTTGGAACACTACCTTGAGGATCTCAATTATTTTAACATGCTACCTATGCATCTTGTCCTCATAATTAATAATGACATCATGGTTGTGTGCTACCTTCTTAGACTCAGGATTCCATAAGAGATAGCCCATTTCTCGTAAATGATAGCCCATTTTTCCTAACTCTCCATATTTGAGAAATATACATTTCTTAGACTTAGGATTAAGATTATTCCATTCGTCCCTAGATACACCCATAAATTCCTCACAGCCAAAGATATCTAATGATTATAACTAGGTCTCTTTTTAGACCCTAACTCCTTTAGAATTCTACCATCTAATAGCTTTCTTGTAGACCTATTGATACAATGCACTAATATCTTTATAGCTTTAGCCCAAAACCCATCAGTGAAACCAACATTAGAGAGCATACTATGGACCCTTTCCCAAATGGTTCTATTCATATTCTTAACCACACAATTTTGAGTAGGGTTTTTAAGAGCTATCAACTCTTTTTTGATATTGTGGCTTGCACAAAATTTCATAAAGGCATGAGAGATGTATTCACTACGATTCTCAAGCACTTAAGTTTTTTGCCAAATTGATTATTTGCAAAGGCAAAGAACTTTTGAAATGCATCTAGTACCTTCACTCTTGTTATAAAGAGGGTAAGGCCAAACCTTCCTAGTGGCATTATCTATATATCAGAGAAGCTCAAACATGCATGATAATTTAAATGGCTTAAAGGCTCTTATTCTAGTAATAATTGAGATGTAGCCCAAATGATGATGCCATAAAGAAATTGATGGATATTTGGTGATAGCTACAACATGGTCTTTAATCCTAAAAACATGCCGAGGATACAAAGTACCAAATTTAGGCCCTTTGGCAACAACAATAGCCCTTTGCAAATTTTTCATACATGATCTCAAAAGATCACCCTATAACCATCAACCTATCTTACACTAATCAAACTAGCCTTAGTCAAGTTTGAAACATGCAGTACATTCTACAAGATAAAAGAAGATTCATTAGGCAATGGAAAATGTATATTCCCAATGCTAACCATGTTGCATGCATAGTTATTAACAAGATGAATGAATTCTTGTTTCCCAAAATCATAAGCACTGAACTACTCTTTATATAGAGTTCCATGGAATGATACTTTAGAGTCTAAAATCCAATTTTGTGACATATAATTATCTATGGTAACCAAAAATGCATCACCAAAAGGAAATGTATACAAAACATCTCCATCTTCACTACCACATGCATCAATCTCCTCTATCTTGTCTTACCCTTCTCTTCCTTATTGCTATCATATTCATTTTGCTCTTTGCCCATTTGTTAGAAGCACCACACCCTTCTTGCTATGAGACTTGCTCCTTGACTTGCCTCTCTCATGAGAGTTTCCCTTGGCATTTAACCTTCATTTGAAAATAAGTGCATTGGATATTTTTGACCCTACATTATTCATTCTATTCACATCCTTAGTGAGAGCAAATTGGTCTCAACATTAGTCCTTTAAGACTAGCTGTAGGTGTGGAGTTACTAATGGCTATCCTAAAAGTGTTCCAACTCTCCAGCAAAGTGACCAACAAAAACATAGCCTAGAACAAATCATGAAAGGTGATCTTTTGAGATGTCAAGTGATTAAAAATAGTATTGAACTCATTTGTATGGGTGGACATAGAAATTCCCTCTTCCATGTGGAGATCAATGAGTTTTTCCAACCAATAAACTTATGAAGTTGCACTTTCTTTCTCATATAGGTCAACAACTTGTTCCATATATGAAACACACCACCTTCCATGCCTTTTATATTAAAATTCATGAACTTTGAGAACATTAATATGATAGTGGAACATGCCAACTCATCCATTTTTCCTATGTATATCTACATTCATACCTTTAGGCTTAAGCCCATTGCATTTGATTAGCTTTACTTGCTACTTTCAAATCAATACATTATAGAGATAGAAGAGGGAGAGGAGAGGGAGAGAAGAAGAGAAGGAGAGAAGGGAAGAGGAAGAGGAGAGGGAGAGAAGAAGAGAAGGAGAGAGAGAAGGGAGAAGGAGAAGAAGAAGAGAAGAAGGAGAAGAGGAGAAAAAGAGGTAGAAGGGGAAGAGGAGAGGGAGAGAAGAAGAGAAGGAGAGAGAGAAGAGGAAGAGGAGAGGGAGAGAAGAAGAGAAGGAGAGAGAGAAGAGAGAAGGAGAAGGTGAGAAGAGAGAAGGAGAAGAAGAGGTAGAAGAGGAAGAGGAGAGGGAGAGAAGAAGAGAAGAAGTAGAAGAAGAAGAGGAGAGGGAGAGAAGAAGGGAAGGAGAGAGAGAAGAGAGAGGGAGAAGAAGAAGAGAAGAAGGAGAAGAAGAGAAGAGAAGAAGAGAGAGAAGAGAGAAGGAGAAGAAGAAGAGAAGAAGGAGAAGAAGAGAGAAAGAAGTAGAAGAGGAAGAGGAGAGAGAGAAGAAGAGAAGAAGAAGAATAAGAAGAGGGAGTGAGAGAGAGAAAGAAAGAGAGGGAGTGAGAGTTGGTAAGTAGCCCTCGAGGAGCCGCGTTAGTGAAGCCATCTTTTTCAAGCCACCCCCTTGGCGAAGGTCCCCCATCTAACAACCTTTCCTACTTGAGCCTATTGTCCTGAAGGCCGTTAAGGTCTGGTCTGTCCAAACTCCGTGTGGCAAATGGCTCCCAAAAAGAAAGTCGTGGGAAGCGTAGGTACCAACGCTACCATTGGTACTGGTAATGCGGGAGAGGCAAGCGGAGCGACCAACGCAATGAATGCCCCTACGATCATGAATCAAACCCAGGTTCTTTAAGCTTTATAATTAATTATGTAATATTTCTCGTGGAAGAAATGAAGGGGTTAGCTACATGCTTGGAACAAGAACGAGTCTTAGGATTTTTGTTTACTCTAAGTGCTAGGTTGCATGAGTGAAATGGTAGAGTATGGAGTTCCCATAAGTTTATATGCTTGAAATGGTAGAGTATGGAGTTCGCATAAGTTTATATGCATGAAATGATAGAGTATGGAGTTCACATAAGTTTATATGCATGAAATGATAGCTTCTACACATAGAATGATAAGGTTTTCGTATTATTTCACATAAAATAATATCTTTTAAACTAGTTCAGTGCATGAATAGCCATTTAGAATTCATGCTTCGCAATCATGATTAAAAGAAACACAAGAAATGTTAGTTTCCGTTCATAAGATGCATTTGCACCGAAGGATAGAAACCTAGACTTTCATATACGCAAGTCGCATGTGATCCGGTGCATTACGAATAAGTATTTGTTGCTAGGTATGAAGAGAGTTAAAGGTCGGTTAGGATATACAACTATACTAAACGCACCATGTGCATGATGGGTAAGGTTGATTGGAAAACTCTGCATAGTACCACACTAAGAGAGATGGAAGGGATGCATGCATCTAGACTGTATCCTGAAGGCCTAGATGAGGAATCTTGCATTGCCAAGTGTATTAACTGAACTTGGTTAGGACTGGAAGAATAAAGGACCTTTGATTGGGTTGCGAATAAAGGCATGTCCGTTGCCTTGATTGACTAGCTAATGCCTGAGTTAGGGTTAAAATACCATAAGGTAAAACCCAAGGGGAAGAGCAAGTCAAAATAAGTTAGCTTACCAAGAACATTTGCTTGCATGTTCTTGTTTGAGACTATTGGGATCTCGCCAAGTCGCGACGGATGCTAGGAGCATTCGAGAAAAAGACCCAGGATCGGATACTGGGAGCATTCGGAAAAAAGGGAGTCACACCTTAGTAGTTGGTCGTACAAACGACCTCCGAAATGTTCGTGCTTGTACACTTAGGTACATTATTTGATCTCTTTGCTCAAAGAACTAATTCAAGGAAAAACACTTAATGCTTTAGGTTGAAAGCCTAGAGGGAGAGGCATGAATAGTTACCTCCGACTATCTGCCTGGCCCTATCTAAGGGGGTTGTTAGCCGCGCCGGGTATATGGACCCAACCCGCCGTGAGAGGTCTCTCCGTGGGTGCTGCTTGGAGCGAGAGGATGCTTGGGTGCCAAGGGAGGCTCTGGTTGTAAATTCCTTGCCTCGGGGTCCTGCACAAGAGGCCGATGTGACTCAGATAGGATCTCAAGGCTCGTGTACTAGTCAACGGGCGAAACTTGGAGCAGCAATCCTGTAGATTGCTGGGATAGCCTTCGGGCATGATATTGGATGTACTCCACAATTATGATAAATAAAGAGTAGATATTTGAGAAAAAGGAACTTGCTTGACATTGTTTTTGTGTCAGTGCCTAAGTTACATGAAGGAACCCGTGATTAATTTGAGTAATTAAGAAAGTTATTTTTGCATGTCAAACGTAATGTGGTAGGTAATTAGATAACTAAAGAAATTTGAGGAAAGTGTAGTGGACGTGACTCAGGTCCGTCCTACGGAAGGGTGGTCCTGGTTAGCTGGGAACTTTTCTCATAAGACGAGATAACGAGACTATGAAGACCTAGGATCAGTAGGGTTAGAATCCTGACTTATGCTGTTTTAGGGGAAAGGAATGGGACTAGGCCTTATGGCAGGGAGGTTGAGCTTTGCATCCCTCTCGTTTCCCATTCTCCATGAACCAAGTGCAGCATGAATCCGCTTTGACTCTATTGTTCCTACGCAAGTGGTTCATTTGGAGCTCGATGCTAGCTTCTTCCTAGAGACTTTGCTAATAGGAAAGGAACCCTGACTTCAGGTCGATCCTAAGTGGGAACGGCCGGACACTTCCACTCGGGGCAGACTCGGAAAGACCTAGATCACAAACCCTGTGTCATTCCTTGCGAGTGCCAAGCGAAGCTTCCTAGACCCTCCTCCCGATGGGCTACTAAGACGTGTCCCACGAGCGGACGAATGGACACGTTACAGTTGGTATCATAGCAAACCAACGAGATTCAAATATTACAAGGGAACTTAATGGAGGAAAATAAAGGAAATAAGGGGACAGTAAGGGGAAGGTGAGTGGAATAGAGTAATGTTTTCTATTGAAAAGATTTCTTTACTCACTTATGGATGCTGGGTTGCAGAGTCATGAAGCATGGAGCAAGTTCTTGGTGTTCCAAGTCATGTTCATGACTGCAATGCTACGTGCTTCGGATTGTTGATAGAGGCTAGGCATGATGAATATTTTGGACCGCATCTATAATCCTTCACCCCTGTATGCGAAACGGAGATGAATGGGAGAATCAGAAATATACTACATAGCAGCCCACCGACTCGCGTACCTTCAGACCAACTTGAAGAGAATCAAGTGAATGGAGGATTTAAAGATCATGAAGCTATTCAAGCTCACACAAACACAACTTTGCATGTTGTGGTCGGCAAGTCAAGCAGAACAAGTACGTCCATGAAGAAGTGACCCGGGTGATCCCTACTGATAGGATCAAAGTGTTAGGGCACTATGAGAAGAGCGGGTATCAAAGGAAGGGATACCCCAAGCTTCCTATGACTTATCGTTTCCTGAAAATCCATGACCCCTTTTCAAGCATTGTATGGGCACGATTGTCATACCCCTTTGAGCTTATCGGATCCAATTTTGAGGGTAGAAGCTTCAAGGCAGATGCTGGAAGACATGGATGATCAAATCAAGTCAATAAGACAAGACATCCAAGCTGCCAAGGATAGACAAAAGGCTTACGCTAACTTGAAATGGCAAGACAAATCCTTCGTTGAAGGTGATATGGTTTTCATTCACGTACGCCCTAAAAAGAGTTCACTGTCCTTGGGGGAATACAAGAAGCCAAGTCTGAGGTATTGTGGACCTTATAAGATCACTAAGTGCCTAGGACCTAATGCTTACAGACTATAGCTGCCCGCAACCCTAAAGATTCATAATGTATTCCATGTTAGCCTATTGAAAAAGTATCTAACTAATCCGAATCATGTACTTGATGATAAGCAAATTGTAATGCCTAGTCAAGGAGTCCTTGAGTTATGGCCTGATAGAGTCCTAGATGTCAGGGAGAGGCATTTGAGGTCAAGGACCTTGAGAGAATACCTAATCCAGTGGAAAGATTATCCCAAAGAGGATGCCACTTGGGTGGATGAAGATACTCTCAACCAACAATACCCCCAGGTCCTCTCGAGATGAGAACATCTCGATTCCTCTAAGGGGGAGAGGATGTAACATTCTCGTGTCCCCCCCCCCCCCCATAGGAACTCCCCCCCCTTAATTTCAAAAAAAAAAAATATTAGTTCAATTTTTTTTAACTCCCCCTCTCTCTCCCCGCCAACAGCACGTCGGAGAGAGAGAGAGAGAGTGATATGGTAGTACGGGGGACATGCAGCCCCCTCGGTGGGAGGGGTGGTGGCCATGCCCACCTCCTCCCCCTCCTATAAAAGGGGAGGCTCCTCCCCCTCCCTCGCCTATAGAGATAGTGCCCCCCTCCCTACGTCATCACCTCCCCCCTCCATTTGGCAGCTATGCAGCCCCCTGGGGCTTCCGACTGAAGCCACCCCTCCTCCTTGATCACCAGTCCACTGCGGGCTCCGTGAGCAGAAAAGAGGAGAAGGAGAGAAGAAGTGAAGGAAAGAGAGAAGAGGAAGAGGAGAAGGAGAGAGAGAAGAGAGAAGGAGAAGGAGAGAAGGGAGAAGGAGAAGAAGAGGAAGAAGAGATAGAAGAGGGAGAGGAGAGGGAGAGAAGAAGAGAAGGAGAGAAGGGAAGAGGAAGTGGAGAGGGAGAGAAGAAGAGAAGGAGAGAGAGAAGGGAGAAGGAGAAGAAGAAGAGAAGAAGGAGAAGAGGAGAAAAAGAGGTTAAAGGGGAAGAGGAGAGGGAGAGAAGAATAGAAGGAGAGAGAGAAGAGAAAGAGGAGAAGGAGAGAAGAAGAGGAGAGAGAGAAGAGGAAGAGGAGAGGGAGAGAAGAAGAGAAGGAGAGAGAGAAGAGAGAAGGAGAAGGTGAGAAGAGAGAAGGAGAAGAAGAAGAAGAAGAGGTAGAAGAGGAAGAGGAGAGGGAGAGAAGAAGAGAAGAAGTAGAAGAAGAAGAAGGAGAGGGAGAGAAGAAGGGAAGGAGAGAGAGAAGAGAGAGAGAGGAGAAGAAGAGAAGAAGGAGAAGAAGAGAAGAGAAGAAGAGAGAGAAGACAGAAGGAGAAGAAGAAGAGAAGAAGGAGAAGAAGAGAGAAAGAAGTAGAAGAGGAAGAGGAGAGAGAGAGAAGAAGAGAAAAAGAAGAGGAAGAAGAGGGAGAGAGAGAGAGAGAGAAAGAGAGGGAGTGAGAGTTGGTAAGTAGCCCTTGAGGAGCCGCATTTGTGAAGCCATCTTTTTCAAGCCACCCCCTCGGTGAAGGTCCCCCATCTAGCGACCTTTCCTACCCGAGCTTATCATCCTGAAGGCCATTAAGGTCCGGTTTGTCCAAAGTTCACATGGCAAATGGCTCCCAAAAAGAAAGTTGCGGGAACTGTAGGTCCCAAAGCTACCATTGGTACCGATAATGCGGGAGAGGCAAGCGGAGCGACCAATGCAACAAATGCCCCTATGATCACGAATCAAACCCAGGTTCTTTAAGCTTTATAATTAATTATGTAATATTTCTCGTGGAAGAAATGAAGGGGTTAGCTATGTGCTTGTAACAACAACGAGTCTTAGGATTTTTGTTTACTCTAAGCGCTAGGTTGTATGCGTGAAATGGTAGAGTATGGAGTTCGCATAAGTTTACATACATGAAATGGTAGAGTATGGATTCGCATAAGTTTATATGCATGAAATGATAGCTTCTACACACATAGAATGATAAGGTTTTCACATTATTTCACATAAAATAATAGCTTTTAAACCAGTTCAGTGCATGAATAGCCATTTAGAATTCATGCTTCGCAATCATAATTAAAAGAAACACAAGAAATGTTAGTTTCCATTCATAAGATGCATTTGCATCGAAGGATAGAAACCTAGACTTTCATATACGCAAGTCACATGTGATCTGGTGCATTAGGAATAAGTATTCATTGCCAAGTATGAAGAGAGTTAAAGGTCAGTTAGGATATATAACTATACTAAACGCACCATGTGCATCATGGGTAAGGTTGATTGGAAAACTATGCATAGTACCACACTAAGAGAGATGGAAGGGATGCATGCATCTAGACTATATCCTGAAGATCTAGATGAGGAAACTTGCATTGCCAAGTGTATTAACTAAGCTTGGTTAGGACTAGAAGAATAAAGGACCCTTGATTGGGTTGCAAATAAAGGCATGTCTGTTGCCTTGATTGACTAGCTAATGCCTGAGTTAAGGTTAAGATACCATAAGGTAAAACCCAAGGGGAAGAGCAAGTCAAAATAAGTTAGCTTACCAAGAACATTTGCTTGCATGATCTTGTTTGAGACTATTGGGATCTTGCCAAGTCGCGATGATCTAGGATTGGATGCTGGGAGCATCCGGGAAAAAGACCCGGGATCAGATGCTGGGAGCATTCAGAAAAAAGGGAGTCACACCTTAGCAGTTGGTCGTACAAACGACCTCCGAAATATTCGTGCTTGTACACTTAAGTACATTATTTGATCTCTTTGCTCAAGAAACTAATTCAAGGAAAAACACTTAATGCTTTAGGTTGAAAGCTTGGAGGGAGAGGCAGGAACAGTTACCTTCGACTGTCTGCCTAGCCCTATCCAAGGGGGTTGTTAGCTGCGTCACGTATATGGACCTAATCCATTGCGAGAGGTCTCTCCGTGGGTGCTTCTTGGAGCGGGAGGACGCTTGGGTGCCAGGGGAGGCTCTAGTTGTAAATTCCTTGCCTCGAGGTCCCGCACAAGAGGCCGACGTGACTTGAGATGGGATCTCTTGGCCCGTGTACTAGTCAACAGGCGAAACTTGGAGCATCAATCCTGTAGGTTGCTGGGATACCCTTCGGGCATGATATTGGATGTCCTTCGAAATTATGATAAATAAAGAACAGGTATTTGAGAAAAAGGAACTTGCTTGACATTGTTTTTGTGTCAGTGCCTAAGTTACGTGAAGGAACCCGTGATTAATTTGAGTAATTAAGGAAGTTGTTTTTGCATGTCAAACGTAATGTGGTAGGTAATTAGATAACTAAAGCAAATTGAGGAAAGTGTAGTGGACGTGACTCAGGTCCATCCTATGGAAGGGTGGTTTCAGTTAGGTGGGAACTTTTCTCATAAGACGAGATAATGAGACTATGAAGACCTAGCATCAGTAGGGTTAGAATCCCGACTTATGTTGTTTTAGGGGAAAGGAATGGGACTAGGCCTTATGGCAGGGAGGTTGAGCTTTGCATCCATCTCGTTTCCCATTCTCCATGAACCAAGTGCAGCATGAATCCGCTTCGACTCTATTATTCCTACGCAAGTGGTTCATCTGGAGCGCGATGCTAGCTTCTTCCTAGAGACTTTGCTGATAGGAGAGGAACCCTGGCCTTAGGTTGTGGCCTTAGGTTGATCCTAAGTGGGAATGGTCGGACACTTCCGCTAGGGGCAAACTTGAGAAGACCTAAATCGCAAACCCTGTGTCATTCCTTGCGAGTTCCAGGTGAAGCTTCCTAGACCCTCCTCCCAATGGGCTGCTAAGACGTGTCCCATGAGCGGATGAGTGGACACGTTAGAGAAAAGTAGCAGGTGCATTGGAAAGTCCAAATGGCATAACCAAGAAGTGGTATAACCCTCTTTCAGTCCTAAAGGCTGTTTTGAACTAATTTCCTTACTTCATTCGAATTTGATGATAACTCGATCGAATATCTATTTTGATGTAGACCTTTACATTTTTAAGCTCATCCACAAGATCATCAATTCGGGGAATAGGATACCTATTCTTGGCCGTTGACTTGTTCGAATCCCGATAATCAATACACATGCGAGATGATCCATCCTTCTTTTTGACTATGAGCTTGAAGAGGAAAATAGTGATTGACTTTGCTGAATTAAACCCATTTGTAGCAATTCTTTGACTTGTTGCTCCACTTCTTCCCTTTCAATCTTGGACAAGCGATAGGGAGGTTTGTTGATGGTTTTTGTGTTAGGCAAGAAATCAATAGGATGGTCAACCTCTCGCTTTGGAGGTAAAGATGATGGTGGCTGAAATAAATCCTTATATTCCTCCAATAGCTCTTCCAATCTTGGATCCCTTTTCTTTGAAGAAGAAGATGATTGATTTGTTGATTGCCCTTCATCAACTTTTGCAAGCAAAAGAGTGAAGATGCATGACTTGGCATTGATTTCTTTTCACAATTTCTTGATGGAGGTGAGTTCTATTTGTTTGTGGTCTATGCCTTTCAACTCTATGTGTTGTCCTTGCCAATTAAATCCCATTTGCATTTGCTCTAAGTCTAAGGTGAATTTGTCAAATGTTTTTAGCCAATTACATCTAATGACAATGTCAATAGGTCCCATATCCAACGTGATCAAGTCTACTTGTATTGTGCAAGAGGGTGATAACTCAATTGAAGTGCATGGACACACTTCTTTACTAGATTCATATGCACCATTGGAAACTTGTATCCGCAAGGAAGAGTCCATATTAATGGATAACAATTTCAGCCCATTCAAAGATTTGGTGTTGACAAAGCTAGAGTGCCACCCATATCCACTAAAATATGTGCAACCTTGCCATTAATGAAACCTTTGAGTGCAACCGAGCCATGCATCATGTGAGATGGTACACAAGGAAGCATGAGAATCATGAATACCACCTGGATCAAAAGGAAATCCATCCATGGGATCATGGAATTCTTCATTGGTGGCATGCTCTTCTTCATGAATCTCTTCAACCATTAGGTATGCATCAACATGCAGTAAATTTCCCTCTTGATCTTCTTCTTTTTCAAAATCCACTTCTTGATTGATCACCATGTTGATTTTTGAGTTCTTAGCTTTATACTTTAGCTTATGATCTTATGACCACTTCTCCCCACTTTTGAAGCATAATCCTTTTGCATGCATTTCTCTAAGCTTGTCATGAGGAAGGAAGTTGCTATTAGAACTATTTTGGGATAGCTTAGGAGCATTTTCAGCTCTTGAAAAAGTACCTCTTGGCTTAGCCACATTTTTGAAATTTTGCCCTTGTTTTTGTGCAAAATTTTCATTTAGAGGCATAAACAATGGGAAATGTTGGTACTTTGATGTTATAACTGCTTTGATTGTTATAACCTCTGTTTTTATGCCTAAAAGAGTCTCTTGATTGGCTAAAAACTTGCCCATATTTTGTAGGTTGATTGTAAATATTATTGCCCATAGTCCTTTGTTGGAAATTTCCTACATCTCTCTTGTACTTCAAGGAGTATCTTTCAGCCAACTGTATGGCCTCATGTAATATTTTTGGTTGTTGAGCTCCTACCTCCAATGATAGGGCAAGATCAATACCAAAAATGTATTTATTCACCTTAGAAAAATTTGAAATGCCTTCAACATACATGGAAAGATTCAAGTATGTGTTGGAATAGTCTGTAACAGACATTCCTCTTTGAGCGCATGCATACCATCTTCTTTGAAGCCTTTCTTTTGAAGGGGATGCAATGGTAGTGGAGAAGGAGAATAGGAAGATGCGGGAGAGAAGATCACACACAATGTAAGTATTGTCCAACTGAACTAATAGCCTTATTGCACTATCATATTATATATTAATAAAGAATGGGTGGTCACAGTATACACGGGTAGGCCCAGAGGCCTTTTACCCCAACAACCTCCCACTAAAAGGCCAATGTGGCTAGGGAGTAAAAATAAAGAAAAGAAAAAAAAGACAAGGTGAGGAATCATAACATCTCACCCAACGCCCAATCGGAAAGCGAGCTGTGCAAGAAGTGTCGGGAACCTTTGCAGAAGAAGAGTCAAGCATCTCCAAGTCCATGACATCCAGGAGATAAGCGATCCTGCAGCTCCATATAACGGAGCAATCCAAGAATGCTTCTCATGAAGCAAGCACAACTCATTAGTGTACGACTGTAAAGCATCAGAGTTTCCCATAGCATCAGCATGGTGCATATAAGACAGCGGAGAGTAGTCAAACTCTCTAGAGCCAATCACTAAAAGAGGGCCAACATCCCAGACACTCGTCCAATGGGGTCTCAAGACTACATGTGGCCTCAATGAAGCGGAAGATTGACATATGGCTGGCTGTCTATCCTACAAAAATACAAAAAAATGATTCTTATGAGCTTGCAAGGGGTCTAGCAACTGACCACCAACATCCTGACCCTGACTGCTATGCATAGCTACGTCATCTGGGCCAATAAGTGCCTCATTTTCAGCATAAACAACTTGCTGTAATGGCATTGTAGCTGCTATAAAATCATCCATAAAGAGTACTAAACGCTCATCAAGAGGGCTAAGAGGTGTCTTCGTCTCATAGAAGATAGCATGACGGCTGCGTATTACTTGCTGGGCATCCAAATCCCATAATCTGTAGGCCTTAAAGTCACCATCTCCATAACCAAGGAGGATACATCTACATGACATAGGCAAATGTGGCATACGTACAGATGCTTGGTAGCCAAACATCCTCAAGTAATCATAGGAGGATTGCATGCCACTCCATGCTTCATGGGGTGTAATACCATCCAAGGTCAAGCACGATGTCCTGTTAACCAAATAGACTGCTATCATAAGGGCCTCTACCCAAAAGCCATAAGACAACCCAGCTGTGGTAAGCATAGAAGTAGCCTTTACATATAAGGTCAGACACATGCCATGAGTAATCCCATAATACCGTGGGCACAAGAGATCAATGCCATACTGTTGACAAGAGGTCCGAAAGCTAGGAGAGAGAGCATGACTCTCATAATCCATCTGCAAGCACCTAGGCCTGCTACCAACATAATCCATAAACCTGTCAAGCATAACTGCAGCATCCTCAATCTGCACCAAGGAAAAAGCCCAAACACGATGGATAGTATGATCAAGAAAGGTCACAAAGTACGACGCTCCACTAAGTGACTGGGAAGGCATAAGTCCATATAATGCACAATCGATAAGATCTAGAGGAGCATGACTCATACGATCGCCATAAGCCAGGGGGGCTCTGTAAGGACCAAGAGTACAATTAGGGCAAGCATCAAGATCTATAAGTGACATAGGAGGCAGCAATGAGTTTGAATGAGACAAGATCTCCATCTCTCTGTGGTGCATATGGCCTAGGCGATAATGCCATAACAATGCATGTGGTATCCAGATAACTGAAACCATAGAATCTCCCACATGAGAGACATGCATTGGGTAATGAGAACCTCTGGCCAAAACCAAGCAACCATGACAGATCTTCCATGACCTATCCTGAAGAGAAACAGAGTAACTTGCATCATGCAATTGACTGATAGAAATCAGGCTCTTACTGAGCATGGGAACGTGTAGAACATCCCTAAGCATAAGAGAAGTTCCATTAGGCAAAGTTAGGTGTATGTTCCGTGTACCAACAAATTTAGCATAAGTATGCTCAAGGCCCAGATCAATACATCCATCAATCTCCCTATAAGAAGAGAACCATGCTCTATGAGGGGTAACATGACAAGATGCCATAGAGTCAAAAAGCCAATCAAAGGCATGGGCCTGATCATTGAGAAAGTAAGCTGTAGGGAAACTAAATGACAGGAGGACATGCTCAACTGCATCATTATGGGTAATTGCATGTACCTCACCACTAGAAAGAGTGGTAATACTTGCTGCATTGCTGACTCTCTGATTATGTCGAGTCCGTCTCTATCTCTGCTGCTCTCTAATCCTTCTAAAGCATTTTCTTTGAACATGCCCAAGCTTCCCACAATGGAAGTAAACAACATTTGAAGTAGAAGAACCTATAGAAGATGACAAGGAATCCAAGCCATTATGAATAGGGCTATCCATAGCATCCACGGAGCTCAAGCAGTCAAGGGTTGTCCCAACATAGGGAACCTGCTCATAAAGACAATCATCTACTAGTACATCAGTGGTAGAAGCATGCTGCAAATGCTCATGAAACCTCAATGGATGGGAGGACATAAAGGCATCAATCAAGGATGCAAAAGCTCCCACATGAAGAAGAGTCGTAGCCAACTGTATGACATAACCAACCACAGTACAATAAAACATAAGACATTTGTCATAAGAGCATATGATATTCAGCCATGAAATCAGCCCATAACCATATGCATACGCATAGCTCTACAGTACATCATGCCACCAAGGAACATCCAAGTCAAGTAAAGACCGACGAGTGGCAAAACATTCTACAAGAGTCAAGCTCCAGGTGAAGCCCAAACATCTATACAACAACATCCAAATAAGTGGCTCTATAAGGTATACAACAGTAGACCATGTGCATAGACGGGTAAGCATACATAGCATCTGCTCTCTAACATGGATGGGCAACAAGAGCCCAACTAGCATAGAAACTAGACAATAGAGGAGTAAGAAAGCCATAACTGTAAATCCCAAGCACTATCCAAGTCCACTGATCAGTAAGTATCCTGCATATCAAATGCAAACGAGCAATCACAACTCAATAGGCAACTGCCAAAACAAGGGAGTAGCGCACTGCTCAATACCTGTAAGTGCATCCAAGTAATAGCCAAGATCTATAATCGGAGCATTAAATCCCATATAGCATCCAAGGTTGTAATGAAAAAAATCAAGTTGTAACGGAAAAAGCCAAATCAATGTCCAACTGCTCAAGGGAATACTCAAATGAATGTCGAGATGAGCTCAAACAACTACCATCCATAGCCAAAGCATAAAGCATTCACCAAGACATCATAACCCGTACTGGGTAGCCTAGGCATAAACCATGTCATAGATGGAATGCCAGCTACAAAGAAGTGACATTAAAACCCAAATCGAGCTCTAATCTCGCGCTCAAAAGCATTCAGAAGCATAAACAAGACATGTGGCATAGTCCAAATACATCATGACATCATATCGAGTAGCCGGGAGTACCCCGTAACCAATAGGCATAACCCAACTGTAGCATAAATAGCTTCAACCTTGAAGTTTCTAGCAGCAGATAACCTCTATAAACTGAGTAAATTAGTGCTCAATCCAAGCTCAAATCCATAGGCAAACCATAGGCATACATTCCCATATGTATAGGCACCAACCGGGCATAATCGGGCATCAAATGCCAAGACCTGTAAGCATAAAATTGAAGTAACTGGTGGCTGCTCTATTTTAGACAGATCTAGGATTTTTCAAAACAATCAATTATTGAACTAAATCAGCTCCAAATGCATCTCACATAAGAGCCATAACATCCACAAGTGATCTGGTATCAATAGACATTAGTAGAAGCATCACATAAGCCATAGGCATACAAATACATGTTGTCTCAGACTTGAAATCTGTTGTAGAATATTTTATCATCATAATTTGGAAAATATGACATCACCATCGCGTCTGGAGCATGCCAAAACCCCAACGTAGACTCTTATCTTACCTGAATCAGGTTCCGAATGCTCGAGATATGACAAAAAGAGTGATTTTTGGGCCAAATTTTGAAACAGGCGCAAAAGAAACGTGAGTTGGTTGGGGGGGTCTGCTGTCCCACATGTCAATAATGGGGCCCAAAGGGGGACACAAATGGGGGCCAAAGAAGGCCTACACAAAGCCTCAGCAAGCCTTGATAGGCTGGAAGCAAGATCCACGTGAAGGAAGCTCCAAGAGGTGTGAGCTATGGCTGCCCACAACTTGTGAAAATCTTGTTGAGCTAAAAACTGAGTGAGTATGAAGATCTCATACCTCGTGTGGAAGGCCGGGATGAGCTCTTGAAGACCCGCTCTGATACGAGTTGAAGGGGATGCAATGGCAGTGGAGAAGGAGAAGAGGAAGATGCGGGAGAGAAGAGCACACACAATGTAGGTGCTGTCCAACTGAGCAGACAGCCTTATTGCACTATCATATTATATATGAATAAAGAATGGGCGGTCACAGTATACACGGGTAGGCCCAGAGGCCTTTTATCCCAACATCTTTTTCCAAAGGAGACACAAAGGCATCAATTATTGCTTGTTTGAACTCATCCCAAGAGTCAAAGTTTTGCCCAATCTTGTGCATGTAATGCCACCAAGTATGGGCGTAACCTTCAAGATGAAGAGCCGTGAAATAAATCTTGGCTTCTTCACTTCTAGGATAAAGGGTGAAGTATAACTCAAGCTTATTGATCCACTGCTTCCATTCCGAAGGTGAAGTATTATCTCCTTTGAAATTAGTGATATTGATCTTTTCCTTATATTATTTTTCATTATAAGATGGATGCCTATGAGAATGTTGTCTCCATGAATTTTGCCTAAAAGTAGGTGGTCCAAAACCATGAGATGAAGGTTGCCCATTTGAAACATGCTCTTGGTTTGGGATGTCATGAGTTGATCTTCGCTCATCATGTCTTCCACCTTCATGAACTTGATTGTTGACTGTTGTTGAGAGTGGAAAAAGACTGAATTTTTGATGTTTTTGAGGTCTGAATGATTGATTTTTGATGGATTTAGAATGGTGTATAGTTGTTAGTGGAAGTGTTTGAGAGTGTTTTGGATGATATTGATTATGTTTTGGAAGTTCATGATGATTTTCAGTGGAGATATGAAGCTCTGTGATGTTCTGATAGGTTCTATTGAGGTTCTGTATACCTTCTGTATAGCTTCTGCTTTGTTCTGATTGTCTTCTTATGAAGCATGGATTGATGATTGATGAAGATTGAGATCTTTTGAAAGATTATTGAATAGTTTTTGATAGTTTGGAATGGTTTGAGTATGAGTTATGAGGTTCTGATGACCTTCTGTAAACCTTTTGTAAAGCCTCTGTCTCTGTTACTGTACTGTAGCTGCTCTGGTACGGTACTGTAACTGTTCTGTAGACCTTCTGTAAGTGTTCTGTATAATGTATGTGTGACTTTGGAAAAGTTTTCTAACTTTCGTAAAGGATGAATCTAAGTTCAAAAGAGCTAAAACAGATGGAAGAAGCAGCTGCTGAAGACTGAAGAGAAGACTAAGTGATAGTGATAGTAGTGAGCTTTGAAGAGACACTGTAGTGGCTCTGGTGACTCTTCATATTAGACATACCTCTTGGGAGGTGCATCCATGACCTAAGAAGGATTATTGAGAGTTATTATGAGAGTATTTTAGTGAGGAGATGATGTACTATTGATAGAGAGAGAGAGAGAGAGAGAGAGAGAGAGAGAGAGAGAGAGAGAGAGAGAGAGAGAGAGAGAGAGAGAGAGAGCCAGAGATAGCCAATTCTATCAAAACAGTGTAACTGTATATGAGAGATTGAGAGAGAGAACTATGAAGACATTGAAGATGAATAATATGTGATTTATTTCCATTCAAAAATGGTATATTCTTTTGTGTTCATTGTTCTATTGATGGATTCTATGAAGATGTTGAAGATTATGGTTGATTCTATCAAATTCGTGGGAGATATCTACTATGATGTTGTGTGAAGAATTGCTATTTTCTTTATTTTGGTCATCAAAAGAATGAAATAAAAGATTTTTGATGTTACAAGATAGATTTTATTGCAATAGAATCCCCTTTTCCTTGGTGTTCCTCTTGGGGCTCCATGTTTTTGGTGTGTACCTAGGGAAACTTGCCATCAACAAGCATCAAGAGAGGCTGAAAATGAAGAAAATGGCATTGCCAAGAAGAGGAAAATTCAATGGATGTTTGCAAAGTTTCTTCTTCCACTGAAGAGTTGGAGATTCTCATTATCAAAGCTACTTTCCACAAGAATTTCATCCCACAATGGTGGAAACATATCACCATCATGATGCATGCTCTATGTGGTGGACTGTTTCCTCTTCCTGTTGAAGCAGCAGAAACTTGCATCTTGGTGGCAAACTGTTTGGGAACAAATTGAAGAGCAGAAATAGAGAGAATGACCATCCATGGAAGATTTGGCATTCATTGAGAAGTTTCCAGACATCATCAAGTGGAAGTTTGTGAAGAAGCTTCAGGAGTCGTGATCTGTGGAGGTTCATGAAAACAAGAAGGAAAAGAGTTGGAATTTGTTCGTGGATGCTCAACAGCAAGATACGTGGGATGCTTGGTGCACTGATAATCTTTTGTTTGTCCAATTAGCAACCCACTAGAAGTTGGTAGACAGAGTGTTTTTCACAACATACACTGTTGAAATCCTTAGAAGTTGGCATTATTATAATGACACAACAACGATCCTAAGAAGAATGAGTTTTGATACTTTCATAACAGAATATCTCCCTCTCTGTAGTGGTTTGAAAGCTGAATTTAGAGATGTTGAAAAGAAGGAAGTAGAGGAGATGTTGGCTAGAGAATCCTCCAGCCAGACTGAAGCCCCCTCCAATACTATCCTGTTGAGTACAGACCAATTGGTTGGAGTCAACCCCCTGATGAATGATGCAATAAAGAGGCAAGCGTTAGAACGAGTCCAGAGGTACGTGAGAAGAGAGAAGGCAAAAATCAAAGCTAAGAACAAGCTCGCATCAGAAGCCTCATTTGACCCCCTAAATGTACTCTTTACAGAAGTCTTCATGGTGACTCAAGGTCCCCTTCCTAGTCAAATTCGTCATGGAAATATTGATGACAGGCCAGCAAATGTAGTTCCATTGCCAATTTTTAAGGGAGAGTACAATGAAGACCCTGATCTTCATGTAGCATAATTTATGGTAGCATGTGTGGCTAACAATGCAAGAACCCGTGAGCATTGGTTAGCAATATTCCCCTTCACTTTAAAGGGCGCGGCCTTTCAGTGGTATGAGAGACAAATAGCAGGAACTTTTGGCACTTGGAACGATCTAAAGTTGGCCTTTCTCACTAAATTCAGGCGTGAAGGTTTTGAAGAGCGAATGTGAGAGGAGTTCATGAACTTAAGTTAGTCCTCTGGAGAAAGAGTAGAAGCTTATGTCTCGTGAGTGGAATCCATCCCGAAGAGATGGACTAACCATCATTTAGACGAAGGTATCTAGAAAGGAGTGTTCCTTAGAGGCCTATAATCAGAAGTTCGTAAGTTCATGGAATTGAGAAGACCAGTCAATCTGCAAGGTACGGTGAAAGGTGCAAGATTGTATGATGAAGTTGAAGCAAGGCTGTCAATGACTCCAGGAAGAGGAGTCTTACCTCCTTCCATGCCAGGAATAGTATACCCACCAAATGTAGTCCTAGGGATAGTTCCCTACCCCTATCCCTAGATGCAAACAGTGCCGCAGTATAATGCACTTAATCCACTGTGGTCATCGCAGACGACGGTGCCTTAAATGATGGTTCAACCACAACAACAGTGGCCTCAACCAGTTTCTCAACCAGAACAGAGGACCCTCTGGATCGACCCAACCAGTGTATGCAGTAATTACAGAAGCTTCCCAAAACCCTACTACAAGCACTTCAGGAGGTGAAAATTTGAAGGACTACTTATCTAACTTAGTTGCAAGTATCAAGAAAGAGATTCTGGATGTGATTACAGAGCAGCTACAGACGCTGAAGGTGAATACTGCCAATATATCCACTCCTGTGGGAGCTCGAAGAGATGTGATGTGCTCTAATACATGGTGTGGAAAGTGTCATCAAGCGGGACATTTAGCCACTGAATGTACCTAAAAACCAACCATTCCTGGAGCCTTTTGTTCCTACTGTTTGTGGAAGAACCATACAGAGGATATTTGCTCTCTGAAAGAGATGCATGAACGAAGACAGAAGGATGAAAATGTAAGATTCAACTTGTTGGAATCCAAAATGACAACACAGGATATTGGACCAAAGCTTAGAGAATTTGGTCCTAATTTCGGTCCAAGGAGGTTTTCCTCTCAAAGTTACAGAGGATGACAGTTTGGCGGTGGTCAGAGATCAGAGGTGGAATGTTACAGGTGTGGAGAAAAGGGGCATATCTCCTCGAATTGTCCAAACCCTAGACGATCTATGGATTACAAGCCCTTATGCAGTCGATGAAAAGGAGAAGGCCACAATGCAAAGGACTATCCAAGCCCAGCCCCTGTAAAGGCCAATGGCACTGATAGCCAACAGAAGGTACAAGAGTCTGTGTCCAATTTGGTAGAGTTGAAAGTTGCCGCTATCCCGCGCACCAAGAAGAAGGAACCAGTTGTTTAGAACGAAAACAACTCTCCTACCAAGATTGTAAAGTTCAACTTGCCAACAGAGGGATAGAGCAGTACAGAACAGAATAGTGCAGTACAGAGCACCGTAGTGCTACAGAGAGTCACATAGACAGTCCCAGAAACAGGACTAGAGGTCCAGGAGATAGATGATACAGAAGCACTTCTAGAAACAGAAGAAGTGCCGATGCTGCAATTATTAGAAAAAAAAGGAAAGACGAAAATGGGTGTAGCCCCATTCCCCAGCCGGCTAGAGAAGCCTGTAGATCCTATCAAAGATTATGACTTGGTCAAATACCTAGACACTTTTAAACCAAACTTAACATTTTGACAATTGCTGATGCTGTCTCCCAGCTGTCGAAAGAAATTCAAAAGCATCTTGACAAGAAGACGTGGACTAAGGATTGCTCCTTCAACAACGACCAAGACCAATAAGGCCCCGGAGCTTGTAAAGAAAGCAGATGTGGCTAATGCCTTCCTAGATCCTAGAACCCCAGAGATTAGTGTATGGATAGAAGGATGCTTTATTTTAGATGCATTGATTGATGGAGGCTCATCAGTAAATATAATAATGGATGTGACAATGAAGGACTTAGGGTTGCAAGGAATGCAACCTATACAGTGGCTTATCAGATTGGCGGACCAAAGCAGAATTAAACCGTTGGGCATCCTTCCATATGTAAAAACAACCCTTGCAAGGAGAGACTATTGGCATATCTGGTGGTTAAACCAAATTCTTATGGGACCTCATACCCTATGCTGTTGGGAAGACCTTGGCTTTTTGAAGCAAGAGCCAGGATGGAGTGGTTCAAAGGAACCCTAACCCTAGGCAGAGGACCCAACAAAGTGGTGTTAAAGCTATATGGATCGCAAAAAGGCAATGGATCCACATCCATTGAAGTCATAACTGACTCCTCCAACAAGGTAACAAATGGTACATCAGGAGATGAAGAGGCTTTTAAGTAGATCTTTCCTAAGAAAATAGAGGCACAGTTCCCAACAGTCGGTACTGTAAGCCAATTGCCAAGGGAAGCAAAATCCTTTTCCATGGGAGAATACCTCTTGCCTCAACTAGAATTAACTTCTGAAATCACCTCTGACAGTGAAATAGAAGCATGGATATATTGTTCTCCTTGTTACATGACAGTCACAGAGACAGAGCAGAGGCAGTACAGTTACAGAGCAGAGATAGTACAGAGGCAGAACAGATATAGAGTGGATACAGAATAGAGACAGAGCGAAAACAGAGACAGTCACAGAGATAGTAACAGACATAGAGCCAGAGCCAGAGCCAGAGGCTGAAGTAGAGTCAGAAGCTGTGACAGAAGCAGAAGCAGATGCAGAGGCAGAATATCTGTTTTTCTCTTATAGAGCCTCTACAGAAGTAGAGACAGAGCCTCAAGAGGAAGAGGATGAAAATGATGAGAAAGAAAATGAAGTAGGTTATGAGAGTACAGATGAAGAATTTTCTTTGATAGTAGATGATCTTGTTGATGTCCCTATAGAGACCTTAGAGGCCGAAGATCTTCGGGTGCTGGATGGAATGACCATGGTTCCATTTGGGTTGACCAATGGACCACAAAGTATGCAGAATCTATATAAGCAATGGATTGAAAACATAAAAATTAAGTTCACCAGTGGCTCCTGTCGCCCTCACTATTCAGTCCAGAGAAAAGATGATGATGATGCCCCCTGTCAACAGAAGCCAAAGCCCTCAGAGCCATGGCCTCTAGAAGGTCCGTGCTATTTGACATTCTCGGACGCATCCTCTGAAGATGAATCCCTAAGTCCAGAAGAAATCACCACTCAAACAGAAGTAGACAAAGCTCTAATACCCTTCCAGCAACCTCAACAGACGAATGAGTCATCTATTCAGAAGGAGGACACTGGTTCCAGTGGAACATCAGACAAGGATACTACTCTCTTGAAAGAGTTAGACCTCTATCCAGAAGCAATCCATGGAACATTTATCCGTGAAGTGGAAGGTGAAAGACAAGTGACATTCTTAGATACTGACGGTACTGAATGTCACTTGAAAGTGGATCTCAATCTTTCAGAAGAAGAACTAGTGGTCCCTAACCTAGATGTGTTTGCTTGGTCATACAAAGACCTAAAGGGGATTGATCCCATAGTATGTCAACATCACATTGACCTAGAGCTGGATGCCAAACCTGTAAGGCAAAGACAAAGGCGTATGAATCCTAATTATTCTACTCTGGTGAAGGCTAAATTATTGAAACTTCTTGAACCAGAGTTCATTTATCCTGTGGCTAACAGTGAATGGGTTTCGTCCATTATGGTAGTACCCAAGAAGAATGGGAAACTTCGAATATGTGTGGACTTTCAGAAGCTCAATTCGAAGAAGAAGAAGGATCATTTCCCTATCCCTTTTACAGATCAACTGTTGGACACAGTGGCAGACCATGAGCTCTATTCCCTCTTGGATGGATTCAACGGATATAACCAAGTCCAAATTGCAAAAGAGGACAAATCCAAAACAACCTTTACCACCACAGAATGGGGGACCTATGCCTATAGAGTGATGCCATTTGGGCTCTATAATGCTCCTGCCACCTTCCAACGAGTAATGATGGCTGCCTTTTAGAATCATCTTCATAATTTCATCGAGGTGTATCTTGATGACTTCTGTGTCTATAGCTTAATCCGCGAGCATTGGGGACACCTAGAGCAATGTTTTGACAGATGTAGAGAGTATGGGATTTCTCTCAACCCCGACAAATATGTCTTTGGCATCTCTTCAGGAGTTCTTTTGGGCCATATAAGGGATTGCAACAGACCCGACGAAGATCGAGAAGATTGCCACCTTAACAGCACCAACAAACCTCAAGAAATTGAGAGGATTTCTTGGCCATGTGGGCTACAGATGTTAAAGGACGACTGATAAGATGGTTACTCCTATTCCAAGAGTTCAACTTTGAAGTAGTCACTAAGCCTAGCCGTTCCCATGTCCTAGCTGATCATCCATTACGAATCCCTCAAACAGAGGAAGAGGAACATGATGATCCTGACCTTCTTGATACTTCTTTGTTTCTAGTTGAAACAATTACTCCCTGGCATGCAGACATGGACAATCTCCTAGCAACTCAACAGTATCCTCCTGGCATCTCAAGCCGTGAGAAGAAGAAGCTTCTGTTAGAATCATCCCCCTACACTTTGCTAGGTGGTGCACTGTACACGAGAGGCAAAGATAAAGTGCTGTGAAGATGTGTTGCAGGAAATAAAATCGGCATCGTATTGAAAGCATGCCATGACGAACCATGTGGTGGACACTTCGCAGGAGAAGCGACAGCCAAGAAGGCTCTGTTGGCGGGATATTGATAGTCGACCCTCCACAAGGATGCATATGATTACTGCAAAAGATGTGATGCTTGTCGAATGGGGAAACCCACCAAAACAAGTGCCATGCCACTGCAACCTATTCTTCCCCTAAAGCCATTCGAGAAGTGAGGGATTGATTTTGTGGGTCCCATTGATCCACCCACCAGACAGAAGCAAAATAGATATATCCTAGTATGTACGGATTATGTCACAAAGTGGTGTGAAGCTAAAGCCCTGAAGCGGAAAGATGGTAACATCATAGCCCTGTTCATGTACGAGAATATTATCACCCGTTTTGGTAGTCCCCTTGAGCTGGTGAGTGACAGAGGTACTCATTTCCTTAACAAAATCATGGAGGAGCTGACTGAGCTGTATAAGATCCGCCATCGCAAGTCCACTCCCTATTACCCCAGGTCCAATGGCCAAGTTGAAGTCACAAATCGCATCCTTTGCTCGATTCTAACAAGAACGATTGCCACACATCGTCGTGACTGGGATGATCAACTTATAGAGGCCCTCTGGGCATATAGAATCTCCCATAAGGGAGCTACAGGACATACCCCTTTCCAGTTAGTGTATGGTACAGAAGCCATCTTCCCTGTTGAGTTGGAATTGCCCTCTTTGCGAGTGGCAGTTAAAGAACGCTTGGGAGATAATAAGTCAATGCAACGCCGCCTCTTGCACTTGGAATGGTTGGATGAGATACGACGGATGGCCCTACAGTGCATGGAAACCACTCAAGCGCGGCGCAAGGCCTATCATGATAATTTCATCAAGCACAAGGAGCTCAAAGAAGGTGATCTTGTCCTAGCCTATGATTCGAGATTTGGTAAGTTTTCTGGCAAGCTTCAACAACGGTGGATGGGTCCATATAAGGTACTTGCTGTCAATCCTAACGGCTCTGTTCAGGTGCAGGCCATTGATGCCTCTGATAATCCTTTTCTCATCAATGGCTATCGCCTGAAGATGTACTTTCCTCCTTGGGGATCTTGACAATCACAGTCGACCTACCCTCTCCCTTTTGGGCGGCGCACTGTCCTTCTCGTCGTGCTTCTGATAGCCCTTATGACTCTCCTCACGAGGCGGTCTCGTTCTACTAACCCCTCGCAGAAACATCTCAACCCCTCTTCTCGTCTGATCCAACAACGGTGGCGAGGTTGGTTCTGACATATGGTATTTCTACCATTCTCTCTCTTAATGAAAAAAAGAAAAAAAAACAAGTGAAACTGTTATGGGAGAAAAGGAAGAAATTCCCTGTCATAACAGGCCTCGTTCCAAGAAAAGGTGGAAATACCCTTGGGCGGGAAGTTGACTATGGAAAAGGTGGTAACACCCCGCAGTTTAGGATAGCTAATTTACCAACAGAATCTTTCTAGCAAGTAATTTGAAGCCACCTCCCTTGGTGTGCTATCTCTGCAATATCAGTCAGTCTGTCCTTCTTAACAGACGACTTTTCTTACCAATCATTGAAGTACGAGATTTGTTGGCTGCCTCCCTGGGTATGCCTCCTCCTCAAGATCTTGACGACAACAACAGCCGACATGATCTTCATCACCAACCCCTTGAGTGATGTGAGCTTTCATCCTAACAGGATGGGGATGTGAGTATGGGCTGCCCTCTGTATCTATTCGAGAGTGAGACAGAGGATGGGGTGAGTGACCAGTCTTTCTCTTTAAATCAAATGAGAGGTGAGATGTGTGACCGGAGTGTTGCATGCACGGGTTGGGCTTCTCAATGCACAATGCACGATCTGTTCCTGTGCACTATACCATAAGGCTCCCTGGCCTTCCTTCTTGCACTGTATACCGGCACAGGGTGGGATGCACAGTTGCGCCATCAAATACACATAAGGCATACAACCTTTGCACAAGTGATGGTGAGGATTACATCAATGGGTTGCTCTCTGTATCTTTCAACAGAGGGTGAGACAGAGGGTGGGCTGAGTGTGACTGGTGTTTCTTCAACCAATTATTGAGAGGTGAGGATTGAGGGACGTTATGACCCTTGGAGTCAGGTACGTTTCTGTTTCCCTCTGCACCCATGAGCTGGGTCTCTGCTATCAACACAGGATACATCATTCTGTTTTGTACACTGCACTACAAGGATTCCCTGGCCTTTCTCCTTACACCTATGCCAGACGGGGTTGGATGCACTGATGAACCATCAATTGTGCACCCTGGCATACTCTCTCTGCACCACCCCCTTGTTGATTTCCTAAACCGAGTGTGAGCTCTGGGTTTCATTATTATTTTCTCGAGTGATGTTAGTAATGGGGCGAGTGACTGTTCTTTCATTCCATTTGAGTGATCGTGAGTTGAGTGCAATATCCCTCGCCATCGACGAATTTCCTGCGATTCCTTCAACCAGCTACCTCCCTAGGTGCTGCTGCATGGTCCCTGCCATGAAGGATGAATAACGTGTGCTGTGAAGACACCTGGGTACCTCTTGTAGCCGCCAATGACACCAGACGCAACCTCAATAGTTGACATTCCTCCTCGGCAATATGGGCCAAGTTTTTCTAATCCTATACCTTTTGTTTCTTAGTGACGGTCATGTCTTAAGTGTGAGATGTTGTGGTTGGTCTGATGTGAGGTGCTAGGTCCTTAACGTTCAGGTTTACCCTTCCTGCTAAGGTTCTAAGTGTAGGGACGTGTCCTTGCGCGTTTATGTTGCATACCCCCATGCATATACCCTGTTCTGATCATGCATCTATGCCATGACTTCATTTTACCCTGATGGGGTCCCTTCCCCACCCTTTCGTTCTATTTCACCCTGTCCTCGGGGTTGTTTCTTGACCGTTTGCCTTTATCATTTGTTTTGTGCTTTTTCCATACGAATGCACCCTACGTTCACTGAGACTCACATCCAACCTTAGATCCCTGTTCATCCCTTTAAACTGCCCATTTTTCATTTTTACCAACCCTTGTTTTGACAGACGGTTCTCAAGTTATTAATTTTTGAAGCAATTCTCGTAAATTGAACAATTTTCCATGTGAACACGTCTTTATTGCTCTAGAACCTTGGTCTGATGTACCAGCCCTATCCTATCCATTCCCCCCTAACACTTTTCCTTTTTATTTCATGTCCTTTTGATGCACGGTTGATCCGTTATGAATTTTTATGGGTTTTCAAGCCTTTTCGTGTCTATTTTTTTTACATTTTTCCATGTGACCCTGCCCTATTTTTACCAGAATTGTAGTTTAATTTGACGGTCGTGTCTTGCCAGCCTTTCCCCCACTTTTCCCTTTTTCCTCTTCCCTCTTCCGACTGTCGGATTTTTAGTTATTAATTTTTTCGAGTGTTTTCGGGTGTGTTTTTTTGTGTTTTTTTCCACGTGAACCCTTTCTAATTTTCCCCAAACTGAGTTTTAATGCGTCAACCCTGTGAATCCCTTTTTTTAGATATTTTTCCTTTTTACTGTTTTCTATTCCGGTGCACGGTTCTTCCCGTATTAATTTTCGAGTCCATTTTTGGATCCCTTTTTGGGGTTTTTTTTCCATGTGAACGCGTCCTATCTTGATCAAAATTGTGTTTTTCCATGATAGGGTTGTTGGACACGTTGTTCTACACACATTTCCTTCTTTTCACACTTCGTTCCGATGTACAGATTTTTTGATATTAATACATGTATGTGCTTTCGGGCTTGTTTTTTGCGTTTTTCCCATGTGAACACCCTGATTTTGCCCCAGAACCCATGTTTCATGTTTCTACCAATTTTCCCTCGTCTCCTAGTATATTTTTCATTTTTACGATTTTTCGATCCGACGTACAGTTTGGATTTTATTAATTTTTATTCCTTTTTTACCGTGTGACTGCGTTTCTCGTGTCGTGCATGAACGCACCTGTTTCTGGTTTTACACACCTCGGGAAGCCCCTGTGGTGTGTATGGTTTGACATTGCCGTCCCTGCCACGTTTGATCTCATCATTGCAAATTTTTTTACCCCTGTCTGCGCATGCGCACGTGACGGGGTGCCTTCTTTTTGCACACCCATCTTCCATTTATTTTTTATTTTTATTATTTCAAACACAAAAAAACAACAAAAAAAGAAAAAAAAGCAAAGGAAAAAAACCAAAGAAAAAGAAACAAAACAAAACAAGAGAGAAAAAAACAAACATAACAGAAAGAAAAAGAATAAGCAAAAAACAGAAAGGAAACAAAAAGAGAAGAAAAAAAGAAAAATAAATAAATAAATAAATAAAACAAAGAGAAAAGAAAAAAAAAGAAGAAAAAAGAAAAGAAAAGAAAAAAAACAACCATAAACCACAGAAAAAAAAAAAAGAAAAGAAAAGACCAAAGGAAAGAAAAAAAAAACAAAGAAAAGATTTTTTTTCTTTAAAAAAGAAACCCCTAACTATCTTACTTGTCGCGCTCCTTTGTGGCCTCCCTTTCTTCCTCTTCTTCCTTCCCCCTTCTTCTTCTTCCTCCTCCCCTTCTTCCTTCCCCCTTCTTCTTCTTCTCCTTCCTCTTCTTCTTCCCCTTGCTTCTCCCCTTCTTCTTTTTCCTCCTTCTCCTCCTTCTTCTCTCCCCCCCTCGGCCGCCCTGCTCTCGTCCTGCTCCTTGCCTGCCATGGATCGCCCTGTTGCCGCCTTGCCCCTGTTGTCACCCGCCGAGGACACCGTTGGTGCCGCCTCTGATCGCCACCCAGCCGACGTCGCCGCTCTACTGCCGCCGACACCACTCCCTCCCTCCTTCTCTTTCTCTTCTTCTCCTTCTCCTCCTCCTCCTCCTCCTCCTCCTCCTCCCGAGCGGCGGGCCACCTCCCCTTTTCTCCAGCCCCACTGGTTAGTTACCTTTACACTAACCTTAGTTATTTAACTTAACCTTGGTTAATTAATCTAACACCAGTTAAACTAACCTAACCCTAGTTACCCCACTAACCCTAATTAGCCTAACTAATCCCTAGTTAGTCTAAACTAACCTCTAGTTCAACCAACTCACCCATAGTTAGATTGACTAACCATAGTTAGATTGACTAACCATAGTTACCGACACTAACCCCTAGCCTAACTCACCTCTAGTTAGCCTACCCTCACCCCCAGTTCACTTAACTTACCCCCAGTTAGACTAACCTAACCATTGTTAGACCTAACTAACCCTAGTTAGACTTACTTAATCCTTAGTTAACCTGACTAACCCTAGCTTAGTTAACTTATATTACTTACCTTAACCAGACTAACCTAATTTACCAGACTTAACCTAATTAACTAGACTAACCTCACTAACCTCACTTAACAAACTAACCTAACCTAACTAACCTAATTGATTTACCTCACTAAACTAACTTAATCAACTTTCTCAGACTAAGCTCACTTACTTCACTTAATCTACTCAGTTAGCCCCCGTTCCTGCCTTTTCTCCTCCGTTGTTTTCTTGCTGTGTACGGGTGTGCTAGCGGGTATTCACGAGCGAGGACACGCTTTCGACTTGTCCATGTGGTGGAGTATTGCAGTTAGTCGTTCACATGTAGTCATCCTTCACTGTTCACACACAGCCCGGGTACCGCCTCTTATTTTCCAACTCGCAAATATATAAAAATACATAAAAATAAACATAAAACACATAAAATTCCAAAAAAATATTTAAAATTTAGAAAATTTTCAAATTTTTTTAAAAAATTACCAATATTTTTGAAATTATTTAGAATATTTTTAAAGTGAAAATTCAAAAAAATAAATTATAGAAAATTCAAAATTTGAAAATTCATTCAAAACTACATGTAAAATGAGTAAAATTTATTAAAATTTAGTAAAATTTCAAAAATAAATTAAAAAAATCTTAAAAAATTCACAAATCCCCTTGCCCCTTTTGCCACTAATTTCTCAATTAGAAATTCTTCCATCAAAGGCCAAAATGTTATTTGAAGCCAAAAATCCTCATTTTAATACTTCACTTTATAAAAATTCATTTTAAATTCTAAAAATCAGTTGGAAAATCATGGATGAGTTAACACACATTGTTGACACTTGCTAGATTGCTAACATTCCACCCTTACACTTCATAACATATTCATGTGTTATATATCCTGATTTAATATTAAGAAAATAAATAATAATAATAATAATAACAAAACAAATAAACTAAACCAAATAATATACACAATACAAACACACCTAAAATTCAAAAATGAAAAAAAAATACAAACAAACAAAAGCAAAAAAAAAAATCCAAATAAAATAAAAGCATTAAGGTGCTTTATTTTTTTCAGTTAGTGGTGTTTGTTTTTGTTTGACTGGATTCCTTGCTTTTGGGGGACTACTTTATGCGCCTTCAATCCATTGCATACACACCCCTACGAGGTATTTATTTTTTGAGGTTTATGTATTTTCATTATCCCTTAATCACCATTAATTGCTAAAATGAACTATATTCACCCATATTTTCACGCGCATTCATGCTAAACACACAATTTTTAAATTTAAAAATCAACCTGCCGTTTACTTTGCACACGCTACGTGCGCTTAAGAGGCACCTTAATTTTTAATAAAAATGAACCAGTCGTAAAAAAAAAGCACGCGCTGGCAAAAAAGTGCTCCACGTCACTATTAATTTTTAATTAATGAATTTGCATTTAGAGACCCAGTCTGGGAATCGTAGTCCGGGTTTCGTTTAAGCATCATTTCACCCTAATAAATTGTAATAAAAATTTTAAAAAAGAACCGCCATTTTCTTATTAAGGTTTATAATCTAATAAAATGTCACCCATTGTTAATAATTTCTTAAAATGAATCTTTCATTAAAAAAATTCCCCCTCACTACACTTTTTTTTCCCTTTTTAATAAACACGCTTCGTGGAATGGGCGCGTAAAGTCCACTTAGTTGAAATTGATGGTCAGGTCCTGATTTACATTTTTATGGTATTATGGTTTGTTTATGTGCTACGATTACGGGTGCACTTTGTAGTTTTTTCATTATTTCTTGCCTTGTTGCATCACATGAAGTTTTCGGTCGCATATGTGTAGAGGTCATGCCGAATTTTTTCTAGGACGTGTATTGTTTGGGGTGGTAAATTGGTTAGCTACGTCTGTGTGTGTGTCCTTATTTGGATTGATTTCTTTTTTATAGCCCTTTAGTTGTTTTGCAGGCATTCTTTGTGATTGTCTGTGTTGTGGTGTGTGTGTTTTCCATCTGAATGGCGCCTCATACTCCTCCTCCTATCCAGTATCTCCCGCTGGTCAGTAGGGATTATTCTTCCCTACTGGCTTTTGAGCCTATAGCGAAAGCCGGACTTGCAACTTTCGTGGCTGCTTCATTTCCATTGATTCCAGATAATCCATCCCTGTGTGATGAGTTCCTTGCCTCATATACAAGAAGTCGGGCCTGGTTCATGGTGCTTCCATGATATTGACACCCCGAGGGTTAGGGAAGGCTTTGTCTCTTCCCTACAAAGGAGAGCCCTTTGTTACAGCTAGACAATTATTCTCCAATGATGAGATTTTCAAGTTGTTACAGAAGCAGACCAAGGAAATTCTAGATATCAAGAAAGTGATCAACACTTCAGGAGTATCTTTTTCCATGATCACTGATCTTCTTTGGAAGTTAGTTTGCCAGTTTCTCCAAGACAGGTTTATGCCTGCCAAAACACCATCCCATTACTTGTCCAAAGAGCTCTTCACAGCCTCCAAGATAGTGTTAAAAAGGGTGACCATTGATTGGAGTACTTATCTGCTTATAAAGATGGACCAACATTTTGTCAAAGTAACCAAAGGAAATGTCACAAATGTCACCTATGGTTCTTATCTATATGCTTTCTTGACATACTCAGGCTTAAAGAAGGGTGTGCTTCCACCTCCTCCATCTGATCCAGTACCTTCCCCTCCACCTTCAGAAGAGTCAAAACCTATTGATACAGAGGATCTTGATTCCCCTCCTCCACTGGTCATTCAGTAGAAGCGCTTGAAGCGTGTGGCAGATAAAACTCCTTCAGTTTTTCCTTCAGTCACAATTCCTGCTACTTCTGGCAGTGACCTCCCTACTTACCTCACATGTAACAATTCGTTCAGGGCATATAGAGAGGGTTCTTTGGAGATATTAGTCGCTTCCCTGAACAGTTTAGTGTCGGAAGATGCTATTCCATTCCTCTGTAAAGACATCCAGAGTTCTATTGAACTTTTAGTGACAGCCTTTTACATGAAGCTTTCAACGATGGATCTTCCTCTTCCAGAGGATGGCTAGAGTGGGGCTTGGTCTCCTGAGTTGCTAACAGAAGTGGTGGTCTGTATGGTGTTTGAAGATTCTGTGACGACGGATACCATATTGCTGTCTTACATGTATCTACGGGGAGATCTGTTGATTCCAGATGAAATAGATATGGCCTGGTATGTGGGGGATGTGGTTTTGCAAGCTGTCTTCTGAAAAAATTAAGCATTGGGATTGCTTACAGCACACATCAAGGACAACATGACATACAAGAAGAGCATGCAGGGAATGATTATCTTTTACTATCAAAAGAGTTAGAACATGTCAATGAAGGCCTTTCTATGGATTTGAAGACTTTTAATGAAGGCTTAACACATATGAATCAATGTTTGTTGCAAGGGATGGCACAAGTAAACCAAGGAATCTCTGATTTACAGCAACAAAGCAACAAATCTTTATTCCAAGAACTCACCTTATCCATAAAGGAAATTGGAAGCAAGCCACTAGGGGAACCTCAAACTATTGAAGACTCCCATGCGATTCCCTTTGTTGGTAATCCTTCCCATCCAAGCAAAGAGAAGTCTCAACCAATTATGTATACTTTTGAAAGGGGAGAACCATCTAGAGTGAGGGGCAAACATCATCCTTCACAAATTCATGGCATTCATACCCTCAGTTTAGTAGTCCAAAAGATAATCATAGACATGAAGGGGAATAAGACAACACTCAATGGGATAATGATCATCATGGATGTGAATCCTTCTACAAGACTTTTTATCATCAGCCCTCAAATGCACAAAAAGAAAATGCAATTGGAGCCCTGAGAGGAACACCAAGAAAAAGGGGATTCTACTGCAAGAAAATATATCTTGTAACATGAACAAGCTTTTATTTCATTCTTTTGATGACCAATACAAAGTAAACAGCAATTGTTCACGAAACATCATAGTAGATATCTCCCACGGATTTGATAGAATCAACCATAATCTTCAACATCTTCATAGAATCCACCAATAGAACACTGAACACAAAAGAATACACCATTTTTGAATGGAAATCAATCATATATTATTCATCTTCAATGTCTTCATAGTTCTCTCTCTCAATCTCTCATATACAGTTGCATTGTTTTGATAGAATTGGCTATCTCTGGCTCTCTCTCTCTCTCTCTCTCTCTCTCTCTCTCTCTATCAATACTACGTCATCTCCTCACTACAATACTCTCATAATAACTCTCAATAATCCTTCTTAGGTCGTGGATGCACCTCCCAAGAGGTATGTCTGATATAAAGAGTCACCAGAGCCACTACAGTGTCTCTTCACAACTCACTGCTGTCACTGTTATGGGATTCATTTGTGTAATTTTGATCCTCTTGAAAGTCTCTGACACCGTCATTCAATGCCTCAGTAATGGGATCTTTCTTCTTATTCCTGGCCATTAGGAGATAGTGATGTAATAGTAGATAGTTTGTCACTTAATCCTTGTTTCTCTCAGAATATAGCACCAATCCCAATGCTTAATAGCTCTATGGGAAGCTTATTATATGGGATATACCAGATTTCAAAAGATGTGGACTTGGGTTGGACACTTAGGGTGGAACAATGTCAAACAGTGTCCCCCTATATGCTATCTGGGTGTTGTCTCAACATACCTAATGTCAAAAAATCAACAAAATAACTTGAGCTCTCGATGTCGGATCACCAAATTTTTTGATTCAAATCCGATCTTAGGATCCCCTCTTCAAGTGGATCTACCAAATTCCTAATTTGGATCATGAAAAAATTTGATGTGATTGAATCTTTAGGTCTGAATAGGAAATTCTTGCACCCTGGGCACCACCTATAAGTACCCTATTTGACCTTGTAGGAATACCCTGAGTGGAGGAAACCCTTGTAAACCACTGTAGCAACCAAAAGAGGGTTATGGAGCACCTGTAGGGCTCAAGAATAACCTGTAGATTGGTATATACCTACTATTTTATCTGTAAAAACTCTGTCCAACACCTGTAGGTACCCTAAAAATAAGAGATGCCCTGCACCTCTTCCAATGGTCTTTCAACCACTTATGAAACCTTGAATATGGTTGATCAATATTGTACTAGTGCCAAGGTCTGATAATGGGGAATGTACTTGCACCTAAATTAAAAATTGCATGGGCTCCGAGACAAGAGGGGTGTGCAAAGTTCCACCTCAAGCCGAGTTGTGCACCCCTTCAGGGTCTTAATCGGGAAGGGAGGGTCACCTCTCTTTTATCTTCCCAAATCACCTAGCATCCGCTTTTCCTTGCAGGAACCAACATGGCAAGCACATTTTAATGGCTAATCAAACAAGAATGCTATGCATTGACTGAAAAAGCCTTTAATTCTTTAATGAAATGCAAGTGGGTATTGGGAAATGACTGATTGAAAGGGCTATGGATAGGGCATTACCCTTTTGTAGTGACTCACTACTTTTACAATATTTTCACTTACCATTTTCATCATTATTTTAGTCCTACAATACCAATGTTCAATCATCCAACAAAATCCAAGTCAAGTAGGTAGTGAGTAGCATTTATGCAATCAATTAAGATTCAACACTTGAAAGGGTAGGAAATAAACTCATCAAGTAATCATAATAAGTCCTCGACTAAATTCTACATGCCCTTCAGTAGGAATTAGTAGGTTCTATTACACTCAATCTCTCTTATAAACAATGGGACTGGTTCAATAATTGGATAAAAAGAGAGATTAAGCTGAAGGCAATAGAATTACCTCTTTAATGTTGATGGAAAGTAGTAGATGAATGTAATTCAATCAACATTCAGCATAAACCGCCCTCAATAGACCAAGATTTCATATCATAAGACCAACTTCAAGAAAGCTTTGTCCAATATGATTGCTCCCATGTAATCTTCACCTCCCGATCAATAAGATTGCTCCAATGCAATCAAAAGAAGTCAATGATTTGATAGAAGTCTACAATAGCTTATTGGAGAAGATCCTTTGAGCTTTGATGAGTGTAAATTCTCACTAGAATCATGGATTCCATGAATTTTCAGACATTGCCATATTCAAGAGGGTGAGAATGCTTTCAAACTTGAAGAATTTCTTCAATGTAAGCCCAATCCTTGAAGAATACCTTCAATTGAACCTTCCCGGGGTTGTAGACAACAAAAGCCCCATGAATTGAAGCCTCAATGAAGCAAGATTTGATGAAGATTGATGGTTGCCCTATTTTTTCCAATCTGAGATGAAGAAAAGGCTTCAACCTTGCTTGGAACCTCCAATGTTTGCTCAATGTTGGTCCAATGCTTGACATAGATGCTTGCTCTTGCTATTAGGAAGCTAGTAGAAGCCAAGAAGAGGCCAAATCTTCAAGAAATTGGAGGATTCTTCATGCTATACATTTTCAACCATGGCTAGGGTTTGAAGAGAGCTTCAATCTTGAAGGGAATTGCCATTGATGCCTTGTACATCACCTTTGTGCTCCAAATAACCTTGTGGAAGAGCTTGTAGCCTCCAATCTACCAAACGTTTGATGAAATGGTAGATTTAGGTGCAGGAAAAATTGGCACAAAATGCTGCCAGCATGCTCCTTCAACCACGTGATGGATACCTCATTAAATCCTAGCAAATAGATGTCTAATCTCAAGCTAAGGATGCCTACTTTGATTCTATATAGGTTGCATAGATGATAGAAACAATGGGAGAGAGAGATGAGTAATTTCCTCCATGGCAGCTTGAAGAGAAAGCTTGAGAAAGAGGAAAGAAGCTTCTTCCAAAAAGTAATCCAAGGTTTAACTCCTATAATCCCAATTTAGACTCTAGTTAAGGTCAAGAACCTTCAAAATGGGCCTCCATTTGACCACGTCCTGCTATTTCGGCCAAGAACCTCCATCTTCCTCAATATCTTCTTCAAGAAACCTCCAAAATTAGATCTGACTTGTTGCATAGAACTCTGACTAGTCATGGTTTGAATTGTACCCTTGAACTGTACCAAACCCTGTGACTAAATCTTGATACTCCAGTTAACTGATTCCTGTCCCTGTCACTAAATTCTCCAAGAAAATGACTCTCCCCATGGATCAAATTCCATGCTCTGATACCAATGTAAAGAAGCTAATTCCACAGCAAGCCATTAAATAAAAAATACAAGAAATAGACATAAAATGCCAAGAAACCATAGCCAAGGTGGCTAGGCATGAAATGATATTACCAATGTTGGCTGAGAATCAAATGATGAGTGGTTGCAGCATGGTATGCACCCCAAGCTATGGTGGCCAAGAGTATTCACCCTCTTAGATGGTGGGAGGCTGAGACCTCAAACAAGTAATGTTGTATAATGACAAAAAGATACTTCACATGTTACATCTTCACCTTTTATACTTAACCCTAGCCTAC